>NW_026294534.1:13756764-14295890 GCF_007827085.1 Peromyscus californicus insignis | reverse complement strand
GAGGCTGGCTCAAGCGGGACTGACAAGAAATGGCTTCTGCGGTTGCTTATAAGGTCTCAAGTGAAGTCCTCTAATCCGATCCCATAAGCACATTGCCAGGAAATCCGGAATGGGAGGCATGAAGACAGACACACCCTTTTCATCCGGATCTGCCCAGGGAAAGCCACTCTTGGAAAGTGGGCTGGAAGCCTGCATGGCTTTGTTAGTGAGTGGGTCTGGGAGGCTGCAGGACCATGGACAGAGCCTTCGAGGGCCAATTCCACTTCAAACCCAGCAGCACCTTCAAGCCAGGGCTCAACCCATCTACAGGAAAGTACTTCAACACAGTGAAGCAGTACACCGTGTAGATGGCCAAAAATGTCAAGGCCTTTGGGTGGCTGTGGTTTACACAGACATGTCTTTAGACATTCCACATTCTATGCATGGAGTGAAGTTGGAAATCTGTCCGGCTAGCCCGTGCACACCAAACCTTCCGTCTGGACACCTTGACATCTAATTCTTGTGATCTAATCCAAATAGATATGCATGGAGATACTTCTCAATCTCCAAATGACCTTCAACCTACAATCTCTTTGCTAAGTGTTTATCATTACAGAGGTGGACTTGGCATCAGATTAAGTCACCAGCCAAGCACATTCATAAAGGAGCGATGCCCACCAACAATTCTCTCATGACTCATAGTATCGTTTTTTTTGGAGTGCCATCAGCCGGGGAAACATAGTGAGAATCTAAGTGTCAGAGAGAGCAGCCCTGGGAGCAGAGTGTGGACATATGGAGAGAGTGACACAAACACA
Source organism: Peromyscus californicus insignis (assembly GCF_007827085.1). Lineage (NCBI taxonomy): Eukaryota > Metazoa > Chordata > Mammalia > Rodentia > Cricetidae > Peromyscus > Peromyscus californicus. The sequence continues at coordinate 14,295,096 of NW_026294534.1, read as the reverse complement.
CACATAGAAGAACACTCAAAGAGAAAGAGACAGAGAGACAGAGACAGAGAGATAGAGAGAGAAAGAGAAAGAGAGATAGAGGAAGACAGAGAGACAGAGAGAGAAATAAAGGCAGACAGACGGACAGACAGACAGAGAGAGAGAGAGAGAGAGAGAGAGAGACAGACAGACAGACAGACAGACAGACACTACCAGGTCTGCCGCTACTCTGTATTTTGAACACTCTCTTGCTTCAGGGAGAAAAGGGCTCATCTAGGGTAAGTATAAGTGCACATCCTCCAGGAAAGCCTGAGCTCTAGTCCTCTGAGTTTCATTCCTTGTCCTACCTCTCAGCATTTTTAAGATCCCAAGGTGGGTGTGGGTGTGCACAGTGTCTGTGTGGCACACTGATGAGGTAGGTCAAATGCCACCTGGCTGTGTGGATGGTTATTGAAGCTCAAGTAGTGTGAACAAAACCCATGTTCTCCCCCCAAGAAGAAAACTCTGCATCGGCATCATTTCTAGGACGATTTTATTGTTGAACCGGATAAGTTCACACAATAGGACAACTAGAACAATTTTGTACATTGAGTTTATTGAAGAGACTCCAGGGTCCATGGTGAGGGGAGGCTACTTGCTTGGAGATGCAAGTCCAGCCACGAGAGGAGTGTTCGGTGCTGCTGACATTTGGAAGGAACCCCCACAGGTTCCAGTCATCTCCCTAGTTCATTGTGGGGAAGAACGTACTGGTCCACTGGGATTCTTTTCACTCCTGAAGGGTCCATCAGGTAATTTTCTGGAAGTATCTGGGCAGGGAGGTGGCATGTTCTTGGCGGGTGGTGGCTCACTCCCCATCACTGTCCCCTGAAGTCGAGGAGATATGAAGGTCCTCATAGAGGACAGTCCATGGGTGCCGGGAGTGTGCTCCCTCCTCATCACTGTCCTCTGATGTGGAGGACACCTGAAGGTCCTCATAGAGGACACTCTGTGGGAGCTGGGAGTGTGCTCCATCCCCTTTCTCCTGGGAGGCAAGAGTCTCAGGAGGAGATGTCTTCTTCTCACTGCGAAGATCCGGGTCCACAGTCACGAACCTGGACGTCCAGCAATCTCCATGGAGTCTGCTGAGGTTCATCCTCAGGGGTTGGCCTGCTACATGAGCAGCACACGGCTCCCGGGTCTGGATGCAAGGTCTGGCTGAGATCGGGGCAGCTCTCTTGCTCCGCAGTGGTGCTTGTGGAGTCCCAGTGCTGGGCACCTGGGCTGCAACTCTGCTCCTCCTTTCAGGGGCCTCTTTTCTTCCCAGGCTTTTGGCAGTGTTCTGGGACTGACTTCCTGGGGAGGAGGCCTTGGAAACAGTCCTTGTCTTGCAGTCCTCTGGTGGTTTTGAGAGAGCCAGCCTTGGTTTCTTTGGGGGATTCTGCCCAGGCTGTGTGGGGCCCTGTGGAGGTTTCTTTCCTGGGGCCCAGGGACTGATGTTCGGGATCTGTGTGTCCTTGTGGAGGTCAGGGTGCTGCCTCAGTTTCTTGTCTCTCTCAGTCTGGCTTCTGGTCCCTGGGTTCTGGAGAGCCTGGGCCCTGTGAGGATCCTGGTTCTCTTTCTCCTCCCGGGCTTCCAGAGGCTGTGGCACTAGGAGCCCAGAGCCACACCTGATGGGGCACCTCCTGCTCCTTGATCTGTGGCCAAAGGCCCCACAGTCTCTGCATTTCACCTGTGAGTGACAAAGGAGATATCAGTGAGTCCCAAAATGGATCCGGGGACCTCTCCACCCTCAGGCCCTGTCCAGGTCCAAATGCCCTTCCATGTCCTCTCTCCAGGGAGGACACTCACCACAGAGTGGTTTTCAACACCAAACACTGGTTTCTTTGAACCTGCAGTGGTCAAGCATCCTCGAGAGCTGCAGGGGGGGATGATAGTGAGCCCTCTATCAGCCAGAGGACGACTCCTGTGCAAGAGGAGCTCACCTACTTCTGAGTCTCTCTCTTTAGGTCCCTGGGCCTGCCTGTCTGCTATGGTCAGGATCACAGATCAACGGGACAAACGGAAGAGGACCAGGGCTGGAGACCCCACATGACCCGCAGATATCTGCATAACTGACTGCAGTTGGAAGTACCGATTCAGGCCATAGCACTCAGCCAATTGACGCCACAGGGTGCCCAAATAGAGACAAATAAAACATAAACGAAGAAAAACGAATCCATGCAACCAAACACGCAAATGAAATATAAACCCATATGAGATCAACCAATAAAGTATCAACCAAGACTTAATCCTTCCAAGTCCATAGTTCCGGGACAGCCCCTAAATGGACTCCACTTGTCCTTGGTTAGGACCTACTGCTTTTTGTTAAATGAAGTATGTCAAGCCAGAATATGGTGTCTGTGCTTCAAAGCTCATCCTGAGATAGGCTCAGTGATCCTTCGGGAAAGGGACCAGCCAGCACATACTCTGCCAGGCTGCTAATAATACTTTTCCCCTGGCTTAAAGTCAGGTCTGAACAGTCTTCTCTGGTGGATACCCCAGAGCACAAAGATTCTGTCCCGAAGCCCAAGGTCATGTCTCCCCTAGCCCCAGTGGCTGCTGACACATATAAAACTCCACTTACCCTAGGGTTCTCCTCCTCCGGTGGGGGAACCTTCAGAGCCACGGGCCCTCTTGGCTTCCTCTGGCCTCTTTGGGCTGGAATGGCTCTTGGGCCCCGAATCAGCATGTGTGTCTCCTGACTCATGGCTGAGTGTGAGTCAATCATCCGGAGCTGGTGGCTTGGATTTGCTGAATGGAAGCAAAGAAAAGAGCATTAACCAATGAAATGAAACTTGATGGCATCACAAAACTATGGGGCTTCTGGTGGCCATCACACAATGATCCCCTTTCTATGTTTTGACCTCCAAGCACATTCAAATAGACCGGGATGTAGGTCCTGCAAGTTGAAACATTCTTGCCCCTTTTCCTCTTCAGAATGATGAATGCCGTCCAAAGCTGTTCAAGAATGTCATTCAATAGATAGAGCGACCCCTCCACACCAAAATTCCTAAGGGAAACCCCACGTGCATCCCATCACACTCCTCTGTTTCTAAGCAATCACCTCAAGAAAAATCCGGTAAGGACTCCCACCTGAGATCTTGCTGTCTCCCCGTGGTCTCTATCCAGCAGGTTCTGTGAGCTGTGCGCACTCCAGGCAGGAGCTGCTTTCAGGAGGCTGGCTCAAGCGGGACTGACAAGAAATGGCTTCTGCGGTTGCTTATAAGGTCTCAAGTGAAGTCCTCTAATCCGATCCCATGAGCACATTGCCAGGAAATCTGGAATGGGAGGCATGAAGACGGACACACCCTTTTAATCCGGATCTGCCCAGGGAAAGCCCCTCTTGGAAAGTGGGCTGGAAGCCTGCATGGCTTTGTTAGCGAGTGGGTCCGGGAGGCTGCAGGACCATGGACAGAGTCTTCGAGGGCAAATTCCACTTCAAACCCAGCAGCACCTTCAAGCCAGGGCTCAACCCATCTACAGGAAAGTACTTCAACGCAGTGAAGCAGTACACCGTGTAGATGGCCAAAAATGTCAAGGCCTTTGGGTGGCTGTGGTTTACACAGACATGTCTTTAGACATTCCACATTCTATATGCATGCAGGGAAGTTGGAAATCTGTCCGGCTAGCCCGTGCATACCAAACCTTCATTCTGGCCACCTTGACATCTAATTCTTGTGATCTAATCCAAATAGATATGCATGGAGATACTTCTCAATCTCCAAATGACCTTCAACCTACAATCTCTTTGCTAAGTGTTTATCATTACAGAGGTGGACTTGGCATCAGATTAAGTCACCAGCCAATCAAATTCATAAAGGAGCAATGCCCACCAAGAATCTCTCATGACTCATAGTATTGCTTTTTTGGAGTGCCATCAGCTGGGGAAACATAGTGAGAATCTAAGTGTCAGAGAGAGCAGCCCTGGGAGCAGAGTGTGGACATATGGAGAGAGTGACACAAACACACACCTAGAAGAACACTCAAAGAGAAAGAGACAGAGAGACAGAGACAGAACGACAGAGAAAGAAAGAGAAAGAGATAGAGAAAGACAGAGAGACAGAGAGAGAAATTAAGAGAGACAGAGAGAGAGAGAGAGAGAGAGAGAGAGAGAGAGAGAGAGAGAGAGAGAGAGAGAAGAGAGAGACAGACACTACCAGGTCTGCTGCTACTCTGTATTTTGAACACTCTCTTGTTTCAGGGAGAAAAGGGCTCATCTAGAGTAAGTATAAGTGCACATCCTCCAGGAAAGCCTGAGCTCTAGTCCTCTGAGTTTCATTCCTTGTCCTATCTCTCAACATTTTTAAGATCCCAAGGTGGGTGTGGGTGTGCACAGTGTCTGTGTGGCACACTGATGAGGTAGGTCAAATGCCACCTGGCTGTGTGGATGGTTATTGAAGCTCAAGGAGTGTGAACAAAACCCATGTTCTCCCCACAAGACGAAAACTCTGCATCGGCATCATTTCTAGGATGATTTTATTGTTGAAACAGATAAGTTCACACAATAGGACAACTAGAACAATTTTGTACATTGAGTTTATTGAAGAGACTCCAGGGTCCATGGTGAGGGGAGGCTACTTGCTTGGAGATGCAAGTCCAGCCACGAGAGGAGTGTTCGGTGCTGCTGACATTTGGAAGGAACCCCCACAGGTTCCAGTCATCTCCCTAGTTCATTGTGGGGAAGAACGTACTGGTCCACTGGGATTCTTTTCACTCCTGGAGGGTCCATCAGGTAATTTTCTGGAAGTATCTGGGCAGGGAGGTGGCATGTTCTTGGCGGGTGGTGGCTCACTCCCCATCACTGTCCCCTGAAGTCGAGGAGATATGAAGGTCCTCATAGAGGACACTCTGTGGGAGCTGGGAGTGTGCTCCATCCCCTTTCTCCTGGGAGGCAAGAGTCTCAGGAGGAGATGTCTTCTTCTCACTGTGAAGATCCGGGTCCACAGTCAAGAACCTGGACGTCCAGCAATCTTCATGGAGTCTGGTGAGCTTCATCCTCAGGGGTTGGCCTGCTACATGAGCAGCACACGGCTCCCGGGTCTGGATGCAAGGTCTGGCTGAGATCGGGGCAGCTCTCTCGCTATGCAGCGGTGCTTGTGGAGTCCCGGTGCTGGGCACCTGGGCTGCAACTTTCCTCCTCCTTTCAGGGGCCTCTTTTCTTCCCAGTCTTTTGGCAGTGTTCTGGGACAGACTTCCTGGGGAGGAGGCCTTGGAAACAGTCCTTGTCTTGCAGTCCTCTGGTGGTTTTGAGAGAGCCAGCCTTGGTTTCTTTGGGGGATTCTGCCCAGATTGTGTGGGGCCCTGTGGAGGTTTCTTTCCTGGGGCCCAGGGGCTGATGTTCGGGATCTGTGTGTCCTTGTGGGGGGCGGGGAGCTGCCTCAGTTCCTTGTCTCTCTCAGTCTGGCTTCTGGTCCCTGGGTTCTGGAGAGCCTGGGCCCTGTGAGGATCCTGGTTCTCTTTCTCCTCCCGGGCTTCCAGAGGCTGTGGCACTAGGAGGCCAGAGCCACACCTGATGGGGCACCTCCTGCTCCTTGATCTGTGGCCAAAGGCCCCACAGTCTCTGCATTTCACCTGTGAGTGACAAAGGAGATATCAGTGAGTCCCAAAAGGGATCCGGGGACCTCTCCACCCTCAGGCCCTGTCAAGGTCCAAATGCCCTTCCATGTCCTCTCTCCAGAGAGGACACACACCACAGAGTGGCTTTCAACACCAAACACTGGTTTCTTTGAACCTGCAGTGGTCAAGCATCCTCGAGAGCTGCAGGGGGGATGATAGTGAGCCCTCTATCAGCCAGAGGACCACTCCTGTGCAAGAGGAGCTCACCTACTTCCGAGTTTCTCTCTTTAGGTCCCTGGGCCTGCCTGTCTGCTATGGTCAGGATCACAGATCAACAGGACAAACGGAAGAGGGCCAGGGCTGGAGACCCCACATGACCCGCAGATATCTGCAGTTGGATGTACCGATTCATGCCATAGCACTCAGCCAATTGATGCCACAGTGTGCCCAAATAGAGACAAATAAAACATAAAGGAAGAAAAACCAATCCATGCGACCAAACACGCAAATGAAATATAAACCCATATGAGATCAACCAATAAAGTATCAACCAAGACTTAATCCTTCCAAGTCCATAGTTCTGGGACAGCCCCTAAATGGACTCCACTTGTCCTTGGTTAGGACCTACTGCTGTTTGTTAAATGAAGTATGTCAAGCCAGAATATGGTGTCTGTGCTTCAAAGCTCACCCTGAGATAGGCTCAGTGATCCTTCGGGATAGGGACCAGCCAGCACATACTCTGCCAGGCTGCTAATAATACCTTTCCCCTGGCTTAAAGCCAGGTCTCAACAGTCTTCTCTGGTGGATACCCCAGAGCACAAAGATTCTGTCCCGAAGCCCAAGGTCATGTCTCCCCTAGCCCCAGTGGCTGCTGACACATATAAAACTCCACTTACCCTAGGGTTCTCCTCCTCCGGTGGGGGAACCTTCAGAGCCACGGGCCCTCTTGGCTTCCTCTGGCCTCTTTGGGCTGGAATGGCTCTTGGGCCCCGAATCAGCATGTGTGTCTCCTGACTCATGGCTGAGTGTGAGTCAATCATCCGGAGCTGGTGGCTTGGATTTGCTGAATGGAAGCAAAGAAAAGAGCATTAACCAATGAAATGAAACTTGACGGCATCACAAAACTATGGGGCTGCTGGTGGCCATCACACAATGGTCCCCTTTCTATGTTTTGACCTCCCAAGCACATTCAAATAGACCGGGATGTAGGTCCTGCAAGTTGAAACATTCTTGGCCTGTTTCCTCTTCAGAATGACGAATGCCGTCCAAAGCTGTTCAAGAATGTCATTCAATAGATAGAGCGACCCCTCCACACCAAAATTCCTAAGGCAAACCCCACGTGCATCCCATCACACTCCTCTGTTTCTAAGCAATCACCTCAAGAAAAATCCGGTAAGGACTCCCACCTGAGATCCTGCTGTCTCCCCGTGGTCTCTATCCAGCAGGTTCTGTGAGCTGTGCGCACTCCAGGCAGGAGCTGCTTTCAGGAGGCTGGCTCAAGCGGGACTGACAAGAAATGGCTTCTGTGGTTGCTTATAAGGTCTCAAGTGAAGTCCTCTAATCCGATCCCATGAGCACATTGCCAGGAAATCTGGAATGGGAGGCATGAAGACGGACACACCCTTTTAATCCGGATCTGCCCAGGGAAAGCCCCTCTTGGAAAGTGGGCTGGAAGCCTGCATGGCTTTGTTAGTGAGTGGGTCTGGGAGGCTGCAGGACCATGGACAGAGCCTTCGAGGGCAAATTCCACTTCAAACCCAGCAGCACCTTCCAGCCAGGGCTCAATCCATCTACAGGAAAGTACTTCAACACAGTGAAGCAGTACACCGTGTAGATGGCCAAAAATGTCAAGGCCTTTGGGTGGCTGTGGTTTACACAGACATGTCTTTAGACATTCCACATTCTATGCATGGAGGGAAGTTGGAAATCTGTCCGGCTAGCCCGTGCATACCAAACCTTCATTCTGGCCACCTTGACATCTAATCCAAATAGATAGGCATGGAGATACTTCTCAATCTCCAAATGACCTTCAACCTACAATCTCTTTGCTAAGTGTTTATCATTACAGAGGTGGACTTGGCATCAGATTAAGTCACCAGCCAAGCATATTCATAGAGGAGCAATGCCCACCAAGAATCTCTCATGACTCATAGTATCGTTTTTTTGGAGTGCCATCAGCTGGGGAAACATAGTGAGAATCTAAGTGTCAGAGAGAGCAGCCCTGGGAGCAGAGTGTGGACATATGGAGAGAGTGACACAAACACACACCTAGAAGAACACTCAAAGAGAAAGAGACAGAAAGACAGAGACAGAGAGATAGAGAAAGAAAGAGAAAGAGAGATAGAGAAAGACAGAGAGACTGAGAGAGAGAAATAAAGACAGAGAGAGAGAGAGAGAGAGAGAGAGAGAGAGAGAGAGAGAGAGAGAGAAGAGAGAGACAGACACTACCAGGTCTGCTGCTACTCTGTATTTTGAACACTCTCTTGCTTCAGGGAGAAAAGGGCTCATCTAGGGTAAGTATAAGTGCACATCCTCCAGGAAAGCCTGAGCTCTAGTCCTCTGAGTTTCATTCCTTGTCCTATCTCTCAACATTTTTAAGATCCCAAGGTGGGTGTGGGTGTGCACAGTGTCTGTGTGGCACACTGATGAGGTAGGTCAAATGCCACCTGGCTGTGTGGATGGTTATTGAAGCTCAAGTAGTGTGAACAAAACCCATGTTCTCCCCACAAGACGAAAACTCTGCATCGGCATCATTTCTAGGACGATTTTATTGTTGAACCGGATAAGTTCACACAATAGGACAACTAGAACAATTTTGTACATTGAGTTTATTGAAGAGACTCCAGGGTCCATGGTGAGGGGAGGCTACTTGCTTGGAGATGCAAGTCCAGCCACGAGAGGAGTGTTCGGTGCTGCTGACATTTGGAAGGAACCCCCACAGGTTCCAGTCATCTCCCTAGTTCATTGTGGGGAAGAACGTACTGGTCCACTGGGATTCTTTTCACTCCTGAAGGGTCCATCAGGTAATTTTCGGGAAGTATCTGGGCAGGGAGGTGGCATGTTCTTGGCGGGTGGTGGCTCACTCCCCATCACTGTCCCCTGAAGTCGAGGAGATATGAAGGTCCTCATAGAGGACAGTCCATGGGTGCCGGGAGTGTGCTCCCTCCTCATCACTGTCCTCTGATGTGGAGGACACCTGAAGGTCCTCATAGAGGACACTCTGTGGGAGCTGGGAGTGTGCTCCATCCCCTTTCTCCTGGGAGGCAAGAGTCTCAGGAGGAGATGTCTTCTTCTCACTGTGAAGATCCGGGTCCACAGTCACGAACCTGGACGTCCAGCAATCTCCATGGAGTCTGGTGAGGTTCATCCTCAGGGGTTGGCCTGCTACATGAGCAGCACACGGCTCCCGGGTCTGGATGCAAGGTCTGGCTGAGATCGGGGCAGCTCTCTTTCTCCGCAGCGGTGCTTGTGGAGTCCCGGTGCTGGGCACCTGGGCTGCAACTTTCCTCCTCCTTTCAGGGGCCTCTTTTCTTCCCAGGCTTTTGGCAGTGTTCTGGGACTGACTTCCTGGGGAGGAGGCCTTGGAAAGAGTCCTTGTCTTGCAGTCCTCTGGTGGTTTTGAGAGAGCCAGCCTTGGTTTCTTTGGGGGATTCTGCCCAGGCTGTGTGGGGCCCTGTGGAGGTTTCTTTCCTGGGGCCCAGGGGCTGATGTTCGGGATCTGTGTGTCCTTGTGGAGGGCGGGGTGCTGCCTCAGTTCCTTGTCTCTCTCAGTCTGGCTTCTGGTCCCTGGGTTCTGGAGAGCCTGGGCCCTGTGAGGATCCTGGTTCTCTTTCTCCTCCCGGGCTTCCAGAGGCTGTGGCACTAGGAGCCCAGAGCCACACCTGATGGGGCACCTCCTGCTCCTTGATCTGTGGCCAAAGGCCCCACAGTCTCTGCATTTCACCTGTGAGTGACAAAGGAGATATCAGTGAGTCCCAAAAGGGATCCGGGGACCTCTCCACCCTCAGGCCCTGTCAAGGTCCAAATGCCCTTCCATGTCCTCTCTCCAGAGAGGACACACACCACAGAGTGGCTTTCAACACCAAACACTGGTTCCTTTGAACCTGCAGTGGTCAAGCATCCTCGAGAGCTGCATGGGGGATGATAGTGAGCCCTCTATCAGCCAGAGGACCACTCCTGTGCAAGAGGAGCTCACCTACTTCTGAGTCTCTCTCTTTAGGTCCCTGGGCCTGCCTGTCTGCTATGGTCAGGATCACAGATCAACGGGACAAACGGAAGAGGACCAGGGCTGGAGACCCCACATGACCCACAGATATCCGCATAACTGACTGCAGTTGGAAGTACCGATTCAGGCCATAGCACTCAGCCAATTGACGCCACAGGGTGCCCAAATAGAGACAAATAAAACATAAACGAAGAAAAACGAATCCATGCAACCAAACACGCAAATGAAATATAAACCCATATGAGATCAACCAATAAAGTATCAACCAAGACTTAATCCTTCCAAGTCCATAGTTCCGGGACAGCCCCTAAATGGACTCCACTTGTCCTTGGTTAGGACCTATTGCTTTTTGTTAAATGAAGTATGTCAAGCCAGAATATGGTGTCTGTGCTTCAAAGCTCACCCTGAGATAGGCTCAGTGATCCTTCGGGAAAGGGACCAGCCAGCACATACTCTGCTAGGCTGCTAATAATACTTTCCCCCTGGCTTAAAGTCAGGTCTGAACAGTCTTCTCTGGTGGATACCCCAGAGCACAAAGATTCTGTCCCGAAGCCAAAGGTCATGTCTCCCCTAGCCCCAGTGGCTGCTGACACATATAAAACTCCGCTTACCCTAGGGTTCTCCTCCTCCGGTGGGGGAACCTTCAGAGCCACGGGCCCTCTTGGCTTCCTCTGGCCTCTTTGGGCTGGAATGGCTCTTGGGCCCCGAATCAGCATGTGTGTCTCCTGACTCATGGCTGAGTGTGAGTCAATCATCCGGAGCTGGTGGCTTGGATTTGCTGAATGGAAGCAAAGAAAAGAGCATTAACCAATGAAATGAAACTTGACGGCATCACAAAACTATGGGGCTGCTGGTGGCCATCACACAATGATCCCCTTTCTATGTTTTGACCTCCAAGCACATTCAAATAGACCGGGATGTAGGTCCTACAAGTTGAAACATTCTTGGCCTGTTTCCTCTTCAGAATGATGAATGCCGTCCAAAGCTGTTCAAGAATGTCATTCAATAGATAGAGCGACCCCTCCACACCAAAATTCCTAAGGGAAACCCCACGTGCATCCCATCACACTCCTCTGTTTCTAAGCAATCACCTCAAGAAAAATCCGGTAAGGACTCCCACCTGAGATCTTGCTGTCTCCCCGTGGTCTCTATCCAGCAGGTTCTGTGAGCTGTGCGCACTCCAGGCAGGAGCTGCTTTCAGGAGGCTGGCTCAAGCGGGACTGACAAGAAATGGCTTCTGCGGTTGCTTATAAGGTCTCAAGTGAAGTCCTCTAATCCGATCCCATGAGCACATTGCCAGGAAATCTGGAATGGGAGGCATGAAGACGGACACACCCTTTTTATCCGGATCTGCCCAGGGAAAGCCCCTCTTGGAAAGTGGGCTGGAAGCCTGCATGGCTTTGTTAGCGAGTGGGTCTGGGAGGCTGCAGGACCATGGACAGAGTCTTCGAGGGCAAATTCCACTTCAAACCCAGCAGCACCTTCAAGCCAGGGCTCAACCCATCTACAGGAAAGTACTTCAACACAGTGAAGCAGTACACCGTGTAGATGGCCAAAAATGTCAAGGCCTTTGGGTGGCTGTGGTTTACACAGACATGTCTTTAGACATTCCACATTCTATGCATGGAGGGAAGTTGGAAATCTGTCCGGCTAGCCCGTGCACACCAAACCTTCATTCTGGCCACCTTAACATCTAATTCTTGTGATCTAATCCAAATAGATATGCATGGAGATACTTCTCAATCTCCAAATGACCTTCAACCTACAATCTCTTTGCTAAGTGTTTATCATTACAGAGGTGGATTGGCATCAGATTAAGTCACCAGCCAAGCACATTCATAAAGGAGCGATGCCCACCAACAATTCTCTCATGACTCATAGTATCGTTTTTTTGGAGTGCCATCAGCTGGGGAAACATAGTGAGAATCTAAGTGTCAGAGAGAGCAGCCCTGGGAGCAGAGTTTGGACATATGGAGAGAGTGACACAAACACACACATAGAAGAACACTCAAAGAGAAAGAGACAGAGAGACAGAGACAGAGAGATAGAGAAAGAAAGAGAAAGAGATAGAGAAAGACAGAGAGACAGAGAGAGAGAGAAATTAAGAGAGACAGAGAGAGAGAGAGAGAGAGAGAGAGAGAGAGAGAGAGAGAGAGAGACAGACAGACAGACAGACAGACAGACACTACCAGGTCTGCCGCTACTCTGTATTTTGAACACTCTCTTGCTTCAGGGAGAAAAGGGCTCATCTAGGGTAAGTATAAGTGCACATCCTCCAGGAAAGCCTGAGCTCTAGTCCTCTGAGTTTCATTCCTTGTCCTATCTCTCAACATTTTTAAGATCCCAAGGTGGGTGTGGGTGTGCACAGTGACTGTGTGGCACACTGATGAGGTAGGTCAAATGCCACCTGGCTGTGTGGATGGTTATTGAAGCTCAAGTAGTGTGAACAAAACCCATGTTCTCCCCACAAGATGAAAACTCTGCATCGGCATCATTTCTAGGACTATTTTATTGTTGAACCGGATAAGTTCACACAATAGGACAACTAGAACAATTTTGTACATTGAGTTTATTGAAGAGACTCCAGGGTCCATGGTGAGGGGAGGCTACTTGCTTGGAGATGCAAGTCCAGCCACGAGAGGAGTGTTCGGTGCTGCTGACATTTGGAAGGAACCCCCACAGGTTCCAGTCATCTCCCTAGTTCATTGTGGGGAAGAACGTACTGGTCCACTGGGATTCTTTTCACTCCTGAAGGGTCCATCAGGTAATTTTCTGGAAGTATCTGGGCAGGGAGGTGGCATCTTCTTGGCGGGTGGTGGCTCACTCGCCATCACTGTCCCCTGAAGTCGAGGAGATATGAAGGTCCTCATAGAGGACAGTCCATGGGTGCCGGGAGTGTGCTCCCTCCTCATCACTGTCCTCTGATGTGGAGGACACCTGAAGGTCCTCATAGAGGACACTCTGTGGGAGCTGGGAGTGTGCTCCATCCCCTTTCTCCTGGGAGGCAAGAGTCTCAGGAGGAGATGTCTTCTTCTCACTTCGAAGATCCGGGTCCACAGTCACGAACCTGGACGTCCAGCAATCTTCATGGAGTCTGGTGAGGTTCATCCTCAGGGGTTGGCCTGCTACATGAGCAGCACACGGCTCCCGGGTCTGGATGCAAGGTCTGGCTGAGATCGGGGCAGCTCTCTTGCTGTGCAGCGGTGCTTGTGGAGTCCCGGTGCTGGGCACCTGGGCTGCAACTTTCCTCCTCCTTTCAGGGGCCTCTTTTCTTGCAAGGCTTTTGGCAGTGTTCTGGGACTGACTTCCTGGGGAGGAGGCCTTGGAGACAGTACTTGTCTTGCAGTCCTCTGGTGGTTTTGAGAGAGCCAGCCTTGGTTTCTTTGGGGGATTCTGCCCAGGCTGTGTGGGGCCCTGTGGAGGTTTCTTTCCTGGGACCCAGGGGCTGATGTTCGGGATCTGTGTGTCCTTGTGGAGGGTGGGGTGCTGCCTCAGTTTCTTGTCTCTCTCAGTCTGGCTTCTGGTCCCTGGGTTCTGGAGAGCCTGGGCCCTGTGAGGATCCTGGTTCTCTTTCTCCTCCTGGGCTTCCAGAGGCTGAGGTGCTAGGAGCCCAGAGCCACACCTGATGGGGCACCTCCTGCTCCTTGATCTGTGGCCAAAGGCCCCACAGTCTCTGCATTTCACCTGTGAGTGACAAAGGAGATATCAGTGAGTCCCTAAAGGGATCCGGGGACCTCTCCACCCTCAGGCCCTGTCAAGGTCCAAATGCCCTTGCATGTCCTCTCTCCAGAGAGGACACTCAGCACAGAGTGGCTTTCAACACCAAACACTGGTTTCTTTGAACCTGCAGTGGTCAAGCATCCTCGAGAGCTGCAGGGGGGATGATAGTGAGCCCTCTATCAGCCAGAGGACCACTCCTGTGCAAGAGGAGCTCACCTACTTCCGAGTCTCTCTCTTTAGGTCCCTGGGCCTGCCTGTCTGCTATGGTCAGGATCACAGATCAACGGGACAAACGGAAGAGGGCCAGGGCTGGAGACCCCACATGACCCGCAGATATCCGCATAACTGACTGCAGTTGGAAGTACCGATTCAGGCCATAGCACTCAGCCAATTGACGCCACAGGGTGCCCAAATAGAGACAAATAAAACATAAACGAAGAAAAACCAATCCATGTGAACAAACTCGCAAATGAAATATCAACCGATATGAGATCAACCAATAAAGTATCAACCAAGACTTAATCCTTCCAAGTCCATAGTTCTGGGACAGCCCCTAAATGGACTCCACTTGTCCTTGCTTAGGACCTACTGCTGTTTGTTAAATGAAGTATGTCAAGCCAGAATATGGTGTCTGTGCTTCAAAGGTCAGGCTGCTAATAATACCTTTCTCCTGGTTTAAAGCCAGGTCTGAGCAGTCTTCTCTGGTGGATACCCCAATGCACAATGATTCTGTCCCGAAGCCCAAGGTCAAGTCTCCCCTAGCCCCAGTGGCTGCTGACACATATAAAACTCCACTTACCCTAGGGTTCTCCTCCTCCGGTGGGGGAACCTTCAAAGCCACGGGCCCTCTTGGCTTCCTCTGGCCTCTTTGGGCTGGAATGACTCTTGGGCCCCGAATCACCATGTGTGTCTCCTGACTGATGGCTGAGTGTGAGTCAATCATCTGGAGCTGGTGGCTTGGATTTGCTGAATGGAAGCAAAGAAAAGAGCTTTAACCAATGAAATGAAACTTGACGGCATCACAAAAATATGGGGCTTCTGGTGGCCATCACACAATGGTCCCCTTTCTATTTTTTGACCTCCCAAGCACATTCAAATAAACCGGGATGTAGGTCCTGCAAGATGAAACATTCTTGGCCTGTTTTCTCTTCAGAATGATGAATGCCGTCCAAAGCTGTTCAAGAATGTCATTCAATAGATAGAGCGACCCCTCCACACCAAAATGCCTAAGGCAAACCTCACGTGCATCCCATCACACTCCTCTGTTTCTAAGCAATCACCTCAAGAAAAATCCGGTAAGGACTCCCACCTGAGATCTTGCTGTCTCCCCGTGGTCTCTATCCAGCAGGTTCTGTGAGCTGTGCGCACTCCAGGCAGGAGCTGCTTTCAGGAGGCTGGCTCAAGCGGGACTGACAAGAAATGGCTTCTGCGGTTGCTTATAAGGTCTCAAGTGAAGTCCTCTAATCCGATCCCATGAGCACATTGCCAGGAAATCTGGAATGGGAGGCATGAAGACGGACACACCCTTTTAATCCGGATCTGCCCAGGGAAAGCCCCTCTTGGAAAGTGGGCTGGAAGCCTGCATGGCTTTGTTAGTGAGTGGGTCTGGGAGGCTGCAGGACCATGGACAGAGCCTTCGAGGGCCAATTCCACTTCAAACCCAGCAGCACCTTCAAGCCAGGGCTCACCCAATCTACAGGATAGTACTTCAACACATTGAAGCAGTACACCGTGTGGATGGCTATCCCTGTCAAGGCCTTTGGATGGCTGTGTTTCACACAGAACTTTTGTGAAACAAACATTCCACATTCTATGCATGGAGAGGAGGTGTAAACATGTTTGGCTAACCTTTGCTCTCCAAACGTTCTTCCTGGCCACATCCAATATTTGTTATCTAATCCAAATTGATATGCATTGAGATATTTCTCAATCTCCAAATCACCTTCAACCTACAATATGTTTCCTCAGTGTTTATCAAGGTGGACTTGGCATCTGCTCCAGTCAAGAAGCAATCACATTAACAAAAAATCAATGCCCACCAAAAATTCTCTGGTGACTCATAGTATTGTTTATTTGAGTGCCATCAGCTGGGGAAACTATTTGAGAATCTCAATTTCAGTGGGAGCAGCCCTGTGAGGAGAGTGTGGTCACATGGAGAGAGTGACATAAACACACACATAAACAAACACTGAAAGAGAGAGAGAGAGAGAGAGAGAGAGAGAGAGAGAGAGAGAGAGAGAGAGAGAGAGAGAGAGAGAGAGAGAGAGAGAAAGAGAGAGAGAGATCAGGAATTGGACACACTGTGGAAGCAAATACATAGGACTTGGAAGCCATGAAGACAGGTGGGAAAATATGTCAGCTCAATATGCATGTTTACAAAGACTAGAGAATAAATAATGAAATGATTAGTGGTTTTCATCTTCAGCTCTCAAATCCACGCCAGTGATGCCTGGAATTCCCTGTGTGGTGCAGTCTGTCATAAACCTGTCAGCAGTCTCCCTGCCTCCTTCTCCAAAGTGGTAAGATGGATGTTTAGGCAGACAACACTAAGTAAATGCTTCCTTTGTATCTCTGGAGTGAGTTGTCTTGTGGCTGATACTGACCTGAAGCTTGGACTGTACCTGGGCTGGTTGGAGCTGCTGAGTACAATGCCTTTGTCCCTAAGGTGTGGAAGATAGTTCTCCAGACAGAGAGCCTGGCCTCACCTCAGGGTTTGTAATATCTGTCTCATTTGGCAGATTTAGACATAGGAAGTGCCTGTGCATGAAGATATCTCCAGATCTCTAGTCTTTGCACACTCAGGAGTTTGCCAAATGGGAGCAATAGGCAGGCAGACACCCACAGGGTCACCATGACACTAAACCATAACAAATAAGGTCAGGAAAGATTCTTACTCTAGCAAATGAAGAGAGGAATGGGGCATGAAGCAAAAGAGAGCTATTGGACAAGGAAAAAAGAATTTATCTAGAGGAAATTATCTCAGATGGGAGCCCAGTAGGACACAGAGCATGTGTAGCACCCTAGGGGAACTGAAGATATGATAACAGAATGGAGGGTACAGCAAGGCAAGCCCATACAAGTTACCTGAGGTGCTCTTGGTTTGTGAATAAAACCTACCCAAAGGTAGGGCTCACTCAGCCTGGTAGGCTTAATGCAGGAAAGTCATTGAAGCCTGCTAGTCAGCAGAAAATTCCAAGGTTTTTAGCTTGTCGTTATTGTGAGATAGTGTCTCCATCACATAATTTCCAGAAAAATACAAGCATTTTTATGCTACAGTGGGTGTTGATATGAACAGTTTTGAGGCAAATACAGGATGAAGCATCTGTGATAGGGTTTCTAATTTTTTGTTATTGTAGGTTTATTTTGAGTTGAAGTTGTAGTGTAGTGGCAGGATATGTTGTGTCTTTTATCTCCCTGTCTGATGGGACCAGGCACCTTGTCTCTTGGTAGACCATTTCTCTTGTCCTTGCCTATCTCTCACCTTTGTGGGGTGACTATCTTGGTTTCATGGCTCTCTCAGCCTAGCTTATGGTCCTTGTTATCTGTAGACCTTGTGGCCTAGGCACATCCATATTCTATTTTTCTGTTCTGGCTTCTCCTCATTCCACTTTACTTCATCTGATCTTTGTTTCCTTTAGCGACCTCTTGTGTCTGTGTTTCCCTTCGGGCACACTTCCGTGTTTGCAAAGTATAGATAGTTGGAGAGGACATTATTGGACATGCTCTTCCTGGTTCTAAATCTGCCGAATGAAACATATTTTAAGCCCCCGTAATTGAGGCCACATTGTCATTTGAAACTAGCACTGTGTTACTGAATTTTCTTTACCTGACTGAGATATTGAAATCCACTTCATGTGCCACTAGAATCTGAGCATATTTGAAGACAGTCTGTCTGGAAACGCAGCTGTGAGTCATCAGTCCACACTCAGAATTGACTGCGGGAAGAATTATCCAGAACTTGCTTATTATTCCTGTCACCATTCTTCTGGGTTCCTGTCATAAATGGACCCTTCAACACTGCACACTTTGGTAGTCATAGACGGAACCCAAGCCTTAAGCACAAGAAGAACAAGCCTGGTGGGAGGCTTCTGAATGTTTGCTAGGTCTTATTTACTCTACTCACTGTCCCTGGGACCTATGATCAAGTGTGTCCTTCAAAATGCCCTTTAGAGCAAATTTGGACCTGTGTACCAGTCAGGACAGACTATCTCACCCTACACAATAATGTCCATTCTTCCTCTCTGTCCTCCTCTCCCTTTGCTGGGACCATAGGAATGAGAGTGTGGATATGTTGGAAACTGCCCAGGGTTCCAGGGCTAGTTAATCCCAAGTAATCTTTGGATCTAAGTGAGGGATTTTGGTTTGATTTGGTTTGCTGTATAGAACACTTTGTATGGATCTTGTATTCATTGTAGTTTTTTGTAGAGAGCCGTGTATGGCCGTGCTGCAAAGATGGCGCTGGCATCCGGCTTCCGCCTTCCCGATGGCAGGTGCTCCTTATTTGGCTAAGGCTAGGATCTGGCTTGCTTCCGCGCACCTGGACCTAATCTGGCTTGCTTGCGTATGTCTGACCCTATCGGCATTGTCCACGTGGCACTACGGGGTTGATTGCCCAGTGGCTATAAAGGGCGTGGGTTAGCTTTCCCCGGGGTCAGAAGATTGTCTCAAGGTTCCTGAATAAACTGCTTGGAGAAGAGCCTGGTGTTGCGTCTTCCTTGCTGGTCGAGGTGGACGCGACAGTTTTTGACCAACTAAATTCTGTTACTTGATATTCTTTGTTAGTCTTTTTTTTAGCATTAATGCTAATTGTATTGAATATTATTGAAGTGCTTAGTGAAAGCTGTGGTCACATTGGCATTTTAGATGTAGACCCTAGCTTACCACCCACTAGGTATTTTATCAGGAGTCCTTTCTTTCAAGGAATTATGAACTGCCAACCCTGTTTTGGTGGTGAGGTTATTGGATGAACAGAATTCCTGGGTTTGTACTCATTTGAAATTGTATGACATTGAAACAAAAAGAGTGAAGTTCAGGACCTGAGGCTTCAGGTGTTCACCAAAGGCTACCGGAAAACTCTGAGGTGGGACCTGCAGGGGCCATGACTGCCATCCTCTCAGGGATCCTCACACTGCAGTACAGTACATCAGCCTCAATGTGACTTTAGGTCACACAGGTTCCACATATTTACTAAATATGTTGGTATTTAAAGATCATAAACTCTGTTCTTGGTGGTTTTGCTTCCCTTTTTTGGTGTATTTGAACCATGGTTTCTCTGCATAGCTCTCAGTGTCCTGGAATGTGCATTGTAGACCACGATGGATTCAAACTCTGAGGTTAGGATGTCTCTGCCTCCCACATGCTGGGATTAAATGCATACACCAGCACTGCCTGGCTTGCTCTTGTGATGGAAATGTTACCTATTCATAGAGGAAGAGCAATGAATGTCATCCAATGTCGGTAATCCATCAAGCTAAAAATGATTGCCAAATAGAACTAAATTACTGGTTACTGAAGCTGCAGGATCACGTAGGACAGATTTTTAAAGAGAAAATTCCATTTCAAACCCAGCAACAGTTATATATCATTGCTCAGAACACCCACAGGGAAGTGCTTAAGTGTGGTGTCTGGAGAAAGGATGTAGATGGCCAAGCACTGTCAATGCCTTTGCATTTGGGTGGCTGTGTTTCAGGCAGACATGTGTTTAGAGGCCATGGCGAGAAGATCAGAGTCTTGGCTTCCCCTGCAAAATGTGTGTACGTGTTGAGGTAATAGTCTGCTTAACTAGCCCGTAGGCAGCAAAGCTCTTCACACTGGGCAAATTGCTTCAAACTTGACCCAATTCTTCCCTGTATTCTATATGGGAAATGAGAAATGTGTTATCACTGGTATTATTAATAAAATATAATTTTCATATGTGGCTTGATGACTTCATGTTTTAGTTTTATGAACTATCTTAATAGTGTGAGTTTCTATAAATTAAGAAAAACCAGAACTGTAGGTGCTTTTTAAGGTAGGGGAAGATGAATGTGTGTCCGGTCTATATATCTAGATTAAGGGACACTCTGTAAAACTTAGAGAAAACTTCACTGAGAGTGAATATGTAAAGGGACTGGTGTTACATGATATGTGGGAGTGACTTCGTTGCAATGTTCCAAGCCTGATTATTGAATCAATGACACAGGCAGACCCATCCAAAGGAAGACACAAAAGCCAGAAGATCATCATGAACAAAGAGGATAAACAACTAAAGCAGTGAATTGATCCAGAAAGAACAAGAATAATATGGTAAAAAAAAAAAAGAAAAAGGGAAAAGCTGTAATGTTGTGGTGTGACTCTGTGCAGTAGTGCTTAGAAAGCCCAAAGACAGGAGTTAGGTTTCGTTGTGTCAATACAATGTGCAGTCAAATGTGAGTCCCTCATAATGGTAAAGTTAGCTGGCTGATGTTAGCTCTACACTTTTCACGTCAACATCCAATGCAGTGCCTGTATTTTTCTGTAACTAAAGTGCTTGAGACAGTGTCTCACAATGCTATGAAGCTCAACAGCTTGGATAGCCTTGCTGTCTAGCAAGCTTCAGTGATTTACCAGTCCCACCCTACCAGCATGAGTGAGGGTTGTCCCAGCCACATGGATTTGTGTGTGTGTATGTGTGTATGTGTGTGTGTGTGTGTGTGTGTGTGTGTGTGTGTGTGTGTGTGTGTGTCCACAACCAACAGCAGATCAGGAAACTCTGTTATGGCCTGAAGCTCTCAGACTGATACATTAAGGACTTTTGACTAGTTAGAAGTTTCTGAGTGGGCAAGTACATTGATAACCCCCCCTTATGATTTTAAGACCATTGAGAGAGAGGACAACAATTAGGCCTTTCCTTTGAAACTAGTTCTGTGTTACTGAAGGCTGGCCAGATAGACATTCAGGAATCTAGGTACATGTACCACAAGGTCTGAAACTCTGGGGACTCTATTTTAGAGTATCCTGAGGGCATTGCACAGACAGTTACCCTAGATTTGCCTTTCTCTCACTGAAACAAAATGTTCAACAACACAGAGCAGCAGCAGTGATGGTCATCTCTAATACACACACACACACACTCACATGTTACACACACATCATGTTAGACCAATGGTAGACAAAGGCCAGTGGATTGCCTTAGTTTCAGGGCTCCAATGGCTACCTACAGGGCTCCTGTACAAGGTTTCCTCTAAGGTGAGACAACTCCCTGCCCCTAAACCTCAACTTAAACTTGGTATCCATCTATGAGTCAAGAACATTGCAAACTTTCTCACAGATTCTATACCTTGGCTTTTGCCTTACACCTGTTCCTTTCAACACATAATTTCTAAAATAATGAAATTTTATTTTCTTAGAAGTTATGTCTATGCATTAGTGCTTTTGCACCTAGGAGATGGGCATTTTCACACTACATGTGGTTCTTATCATAATCAAAAACCCAAGGTACATCGGTCCCGTTGTATCAGGTGTAAGATACTTACAATATACACAGCTACTTCCACCTTTTGCTAAGACCACTGAAATATAGGACAATCTGTAGGCCTTTTGGAAACACCTGGGGTGTTTAGCAAGCCCCCTGTCCTAATTGACTTCCATTAACCAAAATACTAGTACCACAAGAATGATACTACTGTGACTGTCTTAGTAATAAGTACTCATGTCTGTGATAAATGATTAGATAGAAAGAAAAAGGGTTGGAGGCTAGGTTAGTTGTGAGGGTCTTAGAATGTGTTCTAAACTATATACAATGCTGGGGATATGAATGCTTCAGCAAATTCTGAGGGTCTAAAGATGGTTTAGAATATCTGAATACAAATTGTAAGGGTACAAAGAAATGATTTAGGGTGTATAAAATAGAAAATGTTTCAAATTTCCTTCCCCCTTCTATGCTATCGCCATACTGAGATTTCAAAATTTCAGACTTTTAATATTGATCAATGGAGTTCTGATAAGTTGGTGGAGCACTGACTACTTATTATTTAGTCATGAGTACAAAATGTTAAGTTTCCTTTGTTTGTCTTATAAATGTAGACATAAAGGTGCTTCTCATTGGGCTAAGACATCTCCGTCCAATCTGTCCATATCCAGCTCTCTGGACAGAGGAAAAAATAGTTCCTGATTTTTAACTCAAATCCATAGTTTTTTTCTATGACTCAAGGGCATGAGTCTACTTCTGCTCTCTTACAGATACGTGTTAGCTGCTTTGTCTACAATGTGGATTTTAGTAGAGATCACAAACAGTGGTAATGCTCATGTATCTAAAATATTTATTTTGTAAAGTAAAAATTCATGAAAGTGCAGAGAAGTGAGGGAGTTGTAAGATTTAGTTCCACCTCTCATGGGTCAAATGGACTCCAGGTAAGAACAGCCTAAGTTTCCCAACCTGCCTATCCCTGATGATGGGATCTCTCTCACCTGGGCTGAAAACTCCTCCCCCTCCAACAATCACAATAATGTGCCTACGAGGTCCAAATATCTGATTTTCCTTTAAGTTTCTAAACTTTAACTTCTGTTCCTAGTCCATTAATTGTCCAAGCGGATTTCTAGCCGACTAAAGACTGTAAACACTCCAAAAATCTCGTGGTCCATCAAAACTAGCAAGCTCTGGACTTGAAGCCAATGTAAACCAGATGCTTCTGACAAAGTGTCTTACCAGCATGAGCCCAGCTTTGGACCAGCATTCCAGACTGCTGCAAAGCTACCTGAGCTTCTCTAGCCTCAGATGGTCCAACAGAGTCTTCCTGGGCCTGTCAATAATGTCCTATTTCAGCTAAGAAGCAGTTACAGAAGAGACTACATCACTTCTTATTTTTAAAAAAAAGTAGAATTCTAGGTTCAAAGGAAACAGTT
Organism: Peromyscus californicus insignis; assembly: GCF_007827085.1. NCBI lineage: Eukaryota > Metazoa > Chordata > Mammalia > Rodentia > Cricetidae > Peromyscus > Peromyscus californicus. The sequence continues at coordinate 14,272,736 of NW_026294534.1, read as the reverse complement.
CTCCTCTACCAAAGGAGCCATTTCACTCTCACTGTGAAAAGAAACAAATTGCTCTCTTTGGTGCTTATTAGCATACAAAAGAGCTTGCTGGCCTCTAGGCTCCTTCAGTATTAAAAACACCTGTTAAAATCAGAGAGTTACAAAAAGTTACTCAAGATGGGGGCTGGGATCTGATTGGATGGAGGCACATCTGTAAGAGATTTTTTCCCTTAATTTGAAGTATAAAGATTCATCTGTAATCAGGATCTTGAAGTAGAAAGACACCACTCTAATCCACATCTCTCCAGCTGGGAAAAGAGAAAGCCTCATTTCAGAGCACTAACCTTATGTTTGACACTATGGAGACAGCATTTTGCCTTTGGGAACACAAGTGAAACAGGAAGAGGGTGTTTCTCAAATACATCTTCTCCCTTTGACCTCCAGACTATGCCCTTTGTTCCTTGACACAGAATTTCAAGATTAAACTTACTGCATTGCCCAGAAGTAAAGCTGTGCTTCCTGGGCACAAGCAAGGCTGCTGGCCTCTACTGCTGTGGATCTGTGCACACAACATGTTCTAAGCAGGCTTCTCAAAGCTTTGTGGCCCAAGTAGCCCTCCATCCTGGTCACTCCCTAGTAACCCCACTATTAAGAAAGAGTTGCCTGGCTTGAACAGTGTGAGATGGTGGAACCCTAGATCCCCACATCTGACAGGTAAGAGCAAGCAGTCAAATGTCCTCACAGCCCAGCACAGAAGCAGGCAGCTAACTCCGCAGACCACAGTGAACCAGCAAGACCATGAGGTTCATGCTTTGTAGCAACAAGAGTGTGTGGTATACATGGGTCCCCATGGAGGGAGATGTTCACATGTTTGAATTATGTTTAGACTTAAAGGCATGTCAAAATTAGAGAGTTATTCACCAGGTGAGGTATAGCCAATAGGGGTGCTGGCTAGTTAGGAGACATATCTCTCTGAACCAGAGGCATTCTGGGAGTGCAGGGTTGCCCATAGTGAGGCCTTTGGGACCTGGTGTGGAAGGAGATATCAACACACCTAGGAGAAATTTAGTCCTTACCACACTACAGCCTAGGGAAATCCTACTCTATTTTTCCCATTATTCCCTGGATGTGGGATTTCAAATTTCTTAAAGCAAAAAGGCGGTAGAATCGATGATAAGATACATGTGTCTATAAAATCAAACCAACAAGGCTGATGTCTCCCCATGACTGGTAGGCTAGGACAATCACTGGCCTTTCCTTGGGCTGAAGTAGAAAACATGTGTTTGATTAGATTCCTCCAGATGAACATTTTCTTTTGACTCCTTCTCACTGCAGTATTTCACAGAGAAGACACCCTCCCCCAGTCAACTAAGGAGCCAAACTTATTTGTGTTTTTTTTTTTTTTTTTTTTTTTTTTTTTTTTTTTTTTTTTTGGTTTTTCGAGACAGGGTTTCTCTGTGTAGCTTTTGCGCCTTTCCTGGGACTCGCTTGGTAGCCCAGGCTGGCCTCGAACTCACAGAGATCCGCCTGGCTCTGCCTCCCGAGTGCTGGGATTAAAGGCGTGCGCCACCACCGCCTGGCCTGCCAAACTTATTTGTAGTGAACCTCACTATGCAGGACTATGAGCGTGGTCATTTAGGCTGTGACTCAGGCAGCCTCTAGCTTCAGGAGCTCCTGGCCATCTTAGGTGAGGAGATCTCAGGTAGGGGAAGGTATCTTGGAGCCTCACTGAAGGGTTTAAGATGCCACCCCAAAACTTAATGTGGCCTCTGAGTCCTCACTGCAATCCAGGGTGACTAGGGCAGAGGGGCTTTTGTGCCATGTGACTAGTGAGGAATCTGCATCCATGTCTCCAGCCTGCCTCCTGTCGCCAGAGCACTTTCCTTAGTGTGGTTTCTTAGTGTTTGTTAGTTTTCATTCTTGTTTTGCTCCCTAAAGAAAGGCTGAAAATTGGCCTGGTGTTGGTGACACATGCCTTTAATATCAGGCCAGAGGAGGCAGAGGTGCATGGGTCTCTGTGAGTTAGAGGCCATCCTGGTCTACAGAGGTAGCTCAAGGACAGCCAGATCTACTCAAAGAGAAACCCTGTCTTGAAAAACCACTACCACCTCCACCACCAATGATAATAATAATAATAATAATAATAATAATAATAATAATAATAATAATAGTAATAGTAATAATAATAATAAGGCAGAAGCAGTGTTATGGTAATAATGTAAATTTCACAAAAAGTGATTAAAATTAGAATATTTAAACAAAAAATCTAAGATGATTAGTGTTTATCAAGAAGTTTATTTAAATCCTAGGCTAGGGTTCTCGGGGATTTACTTTGTGGTGTAAACTGGCCTAAATTTCTTCAAAAACACTCCTGCCTCCCAGTCCAAAAGGATAAGATGAATGTTTCAGTAGAAAACACTAAGCAGATGCTACTTTTGTGTTTGTTTCTGAGACAAGATATTTTGTGGCTCATACTGACTGTACTGGTCAGTTTTGTGTTATCCATTTGACACAAGTTAGAGTCATCAGAGAAAAAGGAGCCTCAGCTGAGGAAATTCCTCCATGATATCCAGCTGTGAGGCATTCTCTCAATTTGTGAGCTATGGGGGAGGGTCCAGCCCATGGTGGGTGGTACCTTCCCTGGGCTGCTGGCCCTGGGTTCTATAAGAAAGGAGGCCCAGCAAGCCAAGGAAAGCAAGCCAATAAGCAGCTCTTCTCCATGGCCTCTGCATCAGCTCCTGCCTTCAGGATCCTGCCCTGTTTGAGTTCCTGTCCTGACCTCCCTCAGTGGTGAGCAGCTAAATAGAAGACCAAGCTGAATAAACCCATTCCTCCCAACCTTGCTCTTTTAGTCGTGGGGTTTCATCTCAGCAGTTGAAACCCTGACTAAGACAAGTTGGTACCAGTATAGTAGGGAATTGCTATGACAGACCTGACTACGTTTTGGGGAGGATTGTGCAAGGACTTTGGAACTTTGAGCTAGAAGAACCAGAGTGTCATGAGCTCAGTGGGGTGTTCTCTAGGAACTTGGAAGGTAAGAATGCTAAGAACAATGCAGAAGACGAAGGCTTGGCTTGTGAAGATTCAGAGGGAAGTTTAAAGACTCTGTCAGAGACTTTTGCTATTTTGAATTAAGATTTTATGGTTCTGGTTAGCTGGTGTTGGCAAATCAGCTGTGATTAACAAGATACCAGCACTACTAAGTGGAAACTTTGCTTTGCTGGCGTACTTGGTGCTGCTCAGCTGGAGCTAAGAAATCAGTGATGATTAAGAAGAGACCAGAGAAATGGCTCAGAGGTTAAGAGCACTGGCTGTTCTTCCAAAGGTCCTGAGTTCAGTTCCCGGCAACCACATGGTGGCTCACAGCCATCTATAATGAGATCTGGTGCCCTCTTCTGGTGGGCAGGGGTGCATGCAGATAAAATACTGTATACATAATAAACAAATCTTTAAAAAAAAAAAAAAAAAAGAAGAAGAGACCAGAGTCACTGAAGTGAAATGTTCTGGGAAGTGTTTCCTGAGAGCACAGAAAAGTTATGTTCCAGAGGGAACCAAGGTTATTCTCCTGCTGGCAGCTAGACTTGGTAATGGATAAGAGTCGCCCATGTGGTACTGGTTTTGAAGGCATGAAGGGGTCATGGAACGCAACTGAGGTTTGGCACTGAGAGAAGGCAAGAGAAGCCATTGGTGGAGGTGCAACCTCACTGGCAGGTGAAGGCCCAGGACTGAAGGGGTCATGCAAAGAAGTTGAGGCTGGGCACCATGAAGAGAGCCTAAGTGAGGCTGTTGGTGAAAGGGCAGCTCAGTTGCGGGAGAAGCCCCCAGCATTTTGGAGATGTCAGTGGAGCATGGGTTGACCCCCAAGAACAGCAGCAGCCATGGAATGGAGTGAGCCAGAGCCGAGAATACAAGCTTTGTTTGCTGCAGAGGACAGAGCCCGAAAGTGATCCAACTCTTTGGAGGAGTCTAGAAGATCGTGAGTAGATCCCAGCCATTGTATGACTGGAATTTATTTTGCTTTTATTTGATGGTGAATGTGCCCTGAATTTTCTCTTGAAGTAAGATAGTACTTTACTGGAGCCCAACTCAAAGGAGTTGAGAGACTTGGGATTTTAAAAGAGACTGGCTATTCTTTTTTTTTTTTGAGACAGGGTTTCTCTGTGTAGCTTTGTGCCTTTCCTGGAACTCACTCTGTAGCCCAGGCTGGCCTCGATCTCACAGATCTGCATGGCTGTGCCTCGCAAGTGCTGGGAGCTGGCTCAGGCATTAAAGGCTAGGCTCACAACCAAAATATAAGAGATTGGCTATTTTAATGAGTATGAAATTTCAATGTGTTTGGATGTAAAGACTGTGGACCGTTTAAAGTTTATCTTTTTGTGTGAGATCTGGGGTTGAGTAAGAAAGGACGGCTTAGTGTCTCAATAGTGATCTATTCGTGTGTCAAGTTGACAAGGGGTCTGTTGAACTGGCTGGTTTTGTGTGTCAACTTGACCCAAGCCTGAGGCATCAGAGAGTAAGGAGCTTCAGTTAAGGAAATGCCTCCTTGAGATCCAGCTGTCGGCATTTTTCTCAATTAGCGATCGATGTGGGAAGGTCCAGCCCATGGTGGGCTAGTGGCCCTGGGATCTATAAGAAAGCAGGCTGAGCAAGCCAGGGATGCAAGAGAGTAAGCCACAACCCACCATGGCACCTGCATCTGCTCCTACCTCCAGGATCCTGTCCTGTTTGAGTTCCTGCCCCGACTACTTCAGTGGTGAACAGCGATATGGAAGTACAAGCTGAAAAAAAAAAAACGCTTTCCTTCCCGACATGCATTTTGGCCATGACATTTCATTGCAGCAATAGAAATCCTAAGTAAGACACTGACCTTGATCTTGTTTTCTACCTGGGCTGGTGTGCTGGGCAGGATACAGTTAGTGATGGCTGCCAGGGTGCAGGGAGAGGAAATAAAAAGCGGGGGGCGGGGGGGGAGTTGCAGCATAAGGAGGGTAGAGTGGATACAGTGTGGGAGAGGGAGAGAGTGTAGGAAGGGGGAGGGGAGGAGGAACAGAATAGAAAGGAGATAGAGAGCAGAGGCAGGAGAGAGTGGAGAGAGGAATGTCTTTTTTTTTTTTTTTTTTTTTTTTTTGATTGGGGAAACTTCTATCTTTCTACCTACTCAGCTCAAGAAAAATCCGATAAGGACTCCCCTCTGAGAGCTAACTTTCTCTCCCTGGTCTACCCAGCAGATTTCCTGAACTGTGTCATTAGTCCAGGCAGGAGGCTGACCCAAACAGGACTGAGAAGCTGCTTCCCAAGCTGTTCACAAGATCCAGGCAAGGTCAGGAGATACATCATCTCATCTAATCCAGTGTGGGAGCCCGTTCTCGGGTTCCTCGTGGCTTTACCCAGCAGGTCCGCATAGAGGATGATTAGGACCATGGGCCTGAGTGCAGGTGTCTGAGATGGTCTGCACTTGGCAGTCCTGGGGGAGGAGGTCTTTTGCTCCACCCCTTGGCGTCTCTATAAAAACCCTGGGGCAGAGACCATCGGGGCCCGTTGGAATAGGGTCCAGGCCCTCTCGAGGCTATCCTTTATTTTCTGTTCATCTCCGCAAGATTCTCCACAATAAATCCTTCTATCTAATATTTCCTGCTGCTTGCACTCAAGAAAACTCTGGGGAACTGTGGGGGTGGTGGGTAAACGCCCCACAATCCAGTTAACATATTCAGAGGAAAATTGCATCTTGAGGTGTGAAATTTCCTCACATGGCAAGTGGCCTGTGAATGGCCATCACAACTGATCCCCTTTTTTGTTTCCACCTCCCAAGCATATTCAAACTGGGTCTTAGAGACTTGAAGATGGAGCATTCTGGAAATATTCCACTTTAGGAGTGATTAATGATGTCAAACTCTCTTCAGCAAAATATTTAAGTGAAATACTGTTACTATCCCATCATAATATCCCCAGGGAACCCCCAAAACACTACAAAAACACTTCTATGTTTCTATGCATTAACATCATGAACAATCTGATAGGTCTCTCACCTGAGACCTAACTGTGTCCCTCTGGTCTACCCAGCAGGTTCTGTTATCTGTGTAATCTGGACCCACACTGCAGTCAGGAGGCTGCTCCCTGGTGCTGACTCAGAGGTGACTGAAAAGGTGCTTCACAGGTAGATTACAAAGTCCATAATCTCATCTAATCCAATTAGATTGAGAAGAAACCTGATCTTTTTTTTTTTTTTTTTTTTTTTTTTTTTTTAGATAAGTACCTTTAATCCAGAATTGAGGTGAAGGACACCTCTAATGTGGGCCACAAGTCCTGGAAGACTCCATGTCTTCATTATTGGTCAAGTGAAGTGAAGCTATAGGGCCACAATGGACAGATTTTTCAATCAAAAATTCAATTACAAACCCTGCAACAATTGTATACCAGTGCTCAGACTATCTACAGGGAGGTACTTCAACATAGCGAATCTGGAAAGGATGTGAATGGCCAAACATTGTAAATGCCTTTTGGTGGCTCTGTTTTAGAGAGCCATATCTTTATACACCCCATTTTTTTTTTTGTGTGTGTGGAGAGACAGTGGAAATCTGTAGGACTGGTCCACAAACACCAAACAATCATTCTGGCTACCTTGAAGCCTAATCCTGGTTATTTAATTCAATTAGTTTTGCATATTGAGATATTCCTTAATGTCAAATGACCTTCAATCTACAGTCTGTTTCTTCAGTGTTTATCAATAGGGAGGGGAATTAGCATATTAGCATTTGACCAACTCACCCACCAAGCACATTAATGGAGGAGCTATACCCTAAAAATTCTCTAATTACTAATAGTAACATGTTTGTAGTGCCATCTGTCAGGAATACATAGAGAGAATCTATGGGGCAGGAGTATACCTGAGAGGGGAGAGTGGATTTCAAGGAGATACATTCAGAGAATGAGACAGAGAGAGAGGGGGAGAGAGAGACAGAGAGAGAAATGATAGAGAAGTGATAGAAGTGGGGGATGGAGGGAATTTCTTTTTGAAATGGTGACTGATTTGCTTTGGTAAATGTGAGAATATATCAAATTCCTATAGTTATTCAATTGCAAAATACAGAAATATTTAGGAGAAAATGTGATGTACTGAAATCATGATTTGAGAAAAGAATAAGACTTTTAGAAAATTATGAGGTCATGAATTGAACAATGTGTGATAATATCATAGGATTTGGAAGCAATGAAGGAAAGGGGAAAATTATGAAAACTAAATACCTCAGTTTAAAGCAAGAAACTGAATGATGAAGTGATTAGTGTTCATCACAAGTTGTGTATTAAATCCTAGGCCAGTGTTCCCCAGAAATCACTTTGTGGTCCAGACTGGCATGATTCCTCCGTCAATTCTCCTGCTTCCCACTCCAAAGAGATGAGATGGATGTTCAGATAGACAACACTAAGCAAATGCTACTTTTTTTTTTTTATATGTTTCTAGAGTGAATTCTCCTGTGGCCAATACTAACCTTGAGCTTGGACTCTACCTGGGCTGGTTGGAGCTGCTGAGCACAATGCCTTTGCCTCCAAGGTGCTGAAGATAATCCTCTGCACAGACAGCCTGGCCTCAACTCATGGGGTGCATAATCACATTTGGCAGATTTGTTATTTTTTTAATAATTTATTTTTCAGTTATTTTACATACAGACCAGTTTCCTTTCCCTCCTCTCATCTTATTTCCCCCCCCCCCCCCACCTCCCATCTATCCCCCTTATCCACTCCTACCCCATTCAGAAAGTGGCAGGCCTCCAATGGGAGTCAAAAAAGCATGTCCTATTACGTTGATCAGAACCAAACTCAAGCTCCTCCCCCTGCACCAAGTCTGGGCAAGGAATCCATGCATGGGGAATAGGTTCCTAAAAGCCAGCTAATGATCAAGAGACAGGTCCTGATCCCACTGTTAGGGGCCCCACAAACAGACCAAGCTACATGATGGTCACTCACATGTACAAGGCTTTGGTCAGTCCCATGCTGGCTCCCTAGCTGCTGTTCCAGAGTCGATGAGCTCCCGTTAGCTCAGGTCAGCTGCCTCTGTAGGTTTCCCTGTCATGATCTTGACTCCCTTGCTCAATCAACCCCCTTCACCTCTATGCAACTGGACTTCTGGAGCTCTGCCCAGTGCTTGGCTGTGGATCTCTGCATCTGCTTCATCAGTTACTGGATGAAGGCTCTCTGTTGACAATTAAGGAAGTCACCAATCTGATTACAGGAGAAGACTAGTTCAGGTATCCTTTCCACTATTGCTAGGAGTCTTAGCTGGGGTCATCTTTATGGATTCATGATCGATTCTTTGGCACCAGGTTTCTCCCTATCCCCAAATTGGTCCCGTCTATCAAGATAACCTCTTTCATTACTCTCCCTCCATTCTGTCCCAATGCATCCTCTGATCCCTCCCTTTTGCCTCCCCCGTTCCTCTCCTACTCCTAGTTTACCCAGGAGATCTCATCTATTTTCACTTTCCAGGGAAATCCATGTGTCCCTCTTAGGGCCCTCAATGTTACCTCACGTCTCTGGGGCTGTGGATTGAAGCCAGGTTATCCTTTGCTTTACTTTTAATATCCACTTATGAGTGAGTACATACCATGTTTGTCTCTCTAGGTCTGGGTTACCTCAACCAGGATGATATTTTCTAGTTCTATCCATTTTTTTTCTGAAAATTTCATGATGTCATTGTTCTTTTACTCCTGAGTAATTCTCTATTGTGTAAATGTACCACATCATCCATTCTTCAACTGAGGGTCATCTAGGTTGTTTCCAGAGCTATTATGAATAATTCTGCTATGAACATAGTTGAACAAGTGGCCTTGAGGTATGACTGAGCATCCCTTGGGTATATGCTGAAGAATGGTATCACTGGGTCTTGAGGTAGATTTACCTGATTTTCTGAGAAACTACCATATTGATTTCCAAAGTGGCTGAACCTGTTTGTACCCCCACCAGCAGTGGAGAAGTGTTTCCCTTACTCCACATTCTCTCCAACATGGGATGTCCTTATCATTTTAAGTCTTGGCCATTCTGACAGGAGTAAGATGCTATCTCAGAATCATTTTGATTTGTATTTCCCTGATGGCTAAGGACATTGAACAGTTCTCTGCCATTTGAGATTCTTCTGTTGAGAATTCTGTTTAAATCTGTACCCCATTTTAAAATTGGATTATTTGGTATTTTGAGGTCTAGTTTCTTGTGTTCTTAATATATTTTGGAGATGAGTGGTCTGTCAGATGTGGGGTTGGTGAATATCTTTTCCCTATCTGTAGCCTGCCATTTTGTATTCTTGCAGTGTCCTTTGTCTTACAGAAGCTTTTCAGTTTCAGTAGGTCCCATTTATTGTGATCCTAGTGTCTATGGTACTGGTGTTATATTTAGGAAGTGATCTCCTGGGCCCTTGCTCTCAAGGCAACTTCCCACTTTCCCTTCTATCAGGTTCAGTGTAACTGGATTTATGTTGAGGTCTTTGATCCACTTGAATTTTGTGCAGGGAGATATGGTTCTATTTGCGTTCTTCTATGTGCAGACATCCAATTATGCCAGCACCATTTGTTGAAATGCTTTCTTTTTTCCATTGTATAAGTTTGGCTTCTTTGTCAAAAGTCAGGTGTTCATAGATGTGTGGATTTAACAACAGGCACACAGGCCCCTATATGTGGCTCAAGGAAACTAAAATCCTAACAAGGTCAGAAGAGGATCCTTATACTGGCAAGTGAAGAGAGGTACTGGACAAGTTAAAAACAGATGATCTATAGGAAATGAACTCAAGTGAGAGCCCATAAGGGCTACAGATGCTGTGTATCAGCCAAGGGGGAACTGAGGATATGATACCAGAGAGGAAGGCTCCCAGGGAATGCACCAACAGAGTTACCTGACCTGCTCTTGGTTGGGGCAAAAAGCTACAGAATGATAGCCCTCACCCAGCCAAGAAGCTAAGACAGGACAATCACTGAAGCTTGCTAACCATCCAGGAGATCCAAGCTGTTGAGCTGTCAGCTAGTGTGAGACGGTGTCTCAAGCACAAGTTATAAAAAACACAGGCACTACAATGGGTGTTGCTATGAACCAGTCTAAAGCATTAGGGAGGGTGAGAAATTTTGTAATGTCCTAGGCTCAAAGATGAATACCTAGGTAAAATAGAGGTGTAGAGGCAGGGTATTGTCTCATTTTGGAGGCCAGCTTCCACCTTTTCAAGGGCTCTTAGGAGGAGAGAGGGAAAAGAAAACATTAGAGAGACAGCGAAGAGGAGAAAGAAACACGTGATAGCTACAGGAGGACCTGGGTCAATACCCAACAGCCCTTTCTGTTTATTCAAAAGGGCTTTTTTATAACAATGCCAACAGGTGGGGCAAAAAACCTCCCCCTTACTAGATCAAAGCACACCACACAGCCAAAGCGTAGACCTTTCCAAATGCCTGCTAACCACCCTGGGGGGTAAATCATCCTCTTGTACAGTCCTGCTGGGTAAAGCAAGCTCAGATTCTTGGACACTGAGTTCTCACTAGGAAACCTCTGTAGGTCTCCACAGTCTCACATTGGAGGAAAGCTTGTCTAGGAGCCTAGTAGTATGTAGCCAATGAAGCTCTGAAATTGAAGGAAACCTCTGGCCTTTGTCTATCAGGAGGCTAATATGACACAAGGGGCCACAACACCTGCTGTTACTGTTGTACATCCTCTTGTTTCCATGAAAGAAGGGCAAATTTAGGGTAACTCTCACTGAAGTACCCTCAGGATATTCTGAGCTTGAGTCCCCAGAATTTCATACCTTGTGGTAGGTATCCCTAGATTTCTGGATGTCAATCTGGCTAAAACCTTGAGTAACAGCACAGTAATTTGGAAGGGGAGTCCTACAGATTTTCCCCTATTTATGGTTAAGAACAGAAGATGGGTCTGCAAGCCCATGGTACATATATATGGGATACCTGATGCAGTAGGGTGAATGCCACGTGGGCTGATGAATTTTTATTGGACAATAGGAAAGATGAAAAATCCTGTGTCCACAGCCCAAGAACATCCATGCATAGACATAATTTCTAGGACAATTTTATTGCTGAAATTTGAAAACCTCAACAATTTTATTGCTGAAATTTGAAAACCTCATGTATAATATGACAAGTAGAGTTATGAACATTGAGGTTAAAGGATCTACTAGAGGTCACTGATAATGACGGAAGAGGACAGGTGTTGTTTCTTCTGAGTGCTTCTCAGTGACATTCTTCAGAGTCCAGAGTCCACACTGAGGGGAGGCTACTTGCATGGAGATGTAAGTCCAGTCATGAGAGGAGTGTTTGGTGTTGCCGCCATTTGTAAGTGAAACTGACAGGTTACAGTCATCTCCCTAGTTCATTCTAGAGAGAAACATACTGGTCTACTGGGGTTCTTTTCACTCCCGAAGATTCCATCATATGGTAATCAGGAAGCACCTGGGTAGTCTGAGAATGGAGGTGGCATCTCCTTACTAGGTGGTGACTCACAACCCATTACTGTCCTTTGAGGACCTCCAGGTCTCCTTATCTTCATAGAGGACATTTTATGGGACCTCAGAGCCTGCACCCCCTTCTCCAGTCAGGGGACTCAGAAGTATGTGTTTGCTTCTCAGTGGAAAGTCCTGGGGGCACTGTCAGGAACCTGTATCTCCAGCAATCACAAGCATGTCTAGTAAAGATCATCCTCAGGGTTTGGCCTGCGATATGGGCAGGCAATGGCATGGGTCCTGGTACTCAATACAAGGTCTAGCTGAGATCAGGACAACTCTACTTTGTAGCTGTGTTTGGTCAATTTTGCCCAACTCAGCTGCAATATTCTTGTTCCTTTCAGCTGCCTCTTTTAAACCAGTTCTGTTTGCAGTGGATTGGGACTGACTATCTGGGGGAGGAGGCCTTGGAAAGAGTATTTGCATTGCTCTCCTTACTAGTGTTCTCCTGTAAGTGACACTTCATTTCTTTTGGGGATTCAGCCTAGGCTGTGTGGGACCCTGTGATGGTTTCTTGCCTGGTGCCTAGAAATGACATTGGGGATCTGTCTGTCCTTGTGAAGGATAGGATGCTGGCTGGGTTGTGTTTTCCTACTGGGCACCTGGTCTTTTGACTCCATGTGGAGCACTTGACTAATTCCATTCCTTTTAGGGACAGCAATGGGAAATTGATGTGAGGTACCTTGTGTCTTTTGATGCATTAGGTTTTCTGATGCTTATTTCTGCCATCCTGTTTGTTACCCCAGAACGTCCTCTTCTGATGGGTGAGTTTTCTGTGCCTGGAACTTCTTGGGGTACTCTGATTCTGTGTTTGAAAACCTATGCATCCCCAAATCTTCATGTTAGAATCCTGCCTCATGTGGGATGCTTTTCGCTTTAATAATGATTAATTCTCTGAAACTTTGTTGAAGGGTTTATTTCTTCAATGAAATGAAAGAGCCTTCTGGAAAATTATTTGGCCACTATCCTGTTCATTGTTATGTTGCTATGAAGAGACTTCATGGTCATGGCATCTCCTATAAGTGAAAGCTTTTATTTGGGGCTTGCTTACAGTGTCTGAGGTTTTTTTTCTATTGTCATCATAGAGACAGTGGCAGGAAGCAGGCTTACATGATGCTGGAGAAGTAGCTGAGAGTTCTACATCTAAATGTTCAGGCAACACGATGGGAGTGACATTGGGCTTGCCTTAGCAATTGAAACCTCAAAGCTCAACCTCATTGACATACTTCCTTGAACATCTAGACCTACTTCAACAAGACTAACTCTCCTAATCCTTGTTTAGTAATGCCACTCCATTATGACTAATCATTCAACTATCTGATTCTATGGGTACCATTCTTATTCCAACCTCCACAGTGTCCAGCTGGACAATATGGGGAGCAAGATAGGAGCTGGAAGCCATGGAAAAGATGTACATGATGTAAATTTAATACTCATGTTTGAGATTATTAAGATAGCAATGTTTAATCAATAGAGAATGCTGATGTTATTAGCATTAATCTTACAGTACGGTCCTAGACTAGTCTTCCCTGAATTCCTCATTGTAGTGTAAATGGCAGTATTGCTTCAGCAATCCTCATGTTACCTTCAAGTAACACAGCAGTAATTTGGAAGGGAAGTCCTACAGATTTTCCCATTATTTATGGTCTTAAGAACCCAGGAAGGGTCTGCATGAGCATGGTGTATATATGGCACACTTGATGCAGTTATATGAATGACACTTGGGATGATGGGGTTTTATTGGACCAAAGGAAATGTGAAAAATCCTGGGTACTTGGCTGAAGAACAGCAATGCATAGGACAATATTATTGCAGAAATTTGAAAATGTCATGTATAATATAGCAACTAGTAGAGTTATGAACATTGAGGTTATTGAATGGATCTACTATAGGTCACTGATAATGACAGGGAAGAGGACAGGTGATGTTTCTTAGTGCCTCTCAGTGACAGAGTTCAGAGTTCAGAGTGAGTCCACACTGAGGTGAGGCTACTTGCATGGAGATGTAAGTCCAGCCATGAGAGAAGTGTTTGGTGTTGCCACCATTTGGAAGTGAACCTGACAGGTTACAGTCATCTCCCTAGTTTATTCTAGAGAGAAACATACTGGTCCACTGTGATTCTTTCACTTCTGAAGAGTCCATCATGTAGTAATCAGAATGTTTCTGGGCAGTCTGAGCAGGGAGGTATCATCTTCTTACCAGGTGGTGTCTCACTCCCCATCACTGTCCTCTGAAGTGGAAGAGACCTGAAGGTCCTCATAGAGGACAGTTCATGGACCCAGGGAGTATGTACCCCTTTTTCAGGCAGGCAGGAGTCTCAGGAGGAGATGTCTGCTTCTTACTGGCAAGATCCGTGTCCACTGTCATGAATCTGGAAGTCCACCAATCACTATGGAGTCTGGTGAAGACCATCCTCAGGGGTTGGCCTGCAACATGGGCAGCCAATGGCTCCTGGGACTCAGTGTAAGCTCTGGCTGAACGCAGAGCAGCTCTACTTTGAAGCGCTAGTGTTTGTTCAGTGCTTCTGGGCACCTGGGCTGCAAAGTTCTTGATCCTTTCAGATGCCTCTTTTTGACCAAGGCTTTCTGCAAATGGCCTGGGATTGACTCTCTGGGGAGGATACCTTGGAAACAGTCTTTACTTTGCACTCCTCTGGTGTTTTCCAGGAAATGGCCCTTAGTTTCTTCAGGAGATTCTGGCTCAAGTATGGTAGGCCCTGTGATGGTTTCTTGTCTCAGGCCCAGAAGCTGACATTGGGAATTGTCTGTCTGTGGAGGACAGGATGCTGGCTGGGTTGTGTTTTCCTACTGGGCACCCGGTCTGTTGACTCCATGTGGAGCACTTGACCAATTCCATTCCTTTTAGGGACAGCAATGAAAAACTGATGTGAGGTACCTTGTGTCTTTTGATGCATTAGGTTTTCTGATGCTTGTTTCTGAAATCCTACCTGTTAACTCAGGGCTCCCTGTTCTGGTAGGAGAATCTTCTGTGCTTGTGGCTTTCTTGGGGGTACTCTGAGTTCTCTGTTTGAAACCCTCTGCATCCCCAAACCTTCATATTGGAATCCTGCCTCACGTGGGACACTTTTCAATTTAATAATGATTAATTCTCTCAAACTCTGTTGAAGGTTTTATTTCTTCAGTGAAATGAAAGAGCCTTCTGGAAAATTATTTGGTCACTATCTTGTTCATTGTTACGTTGCTATGAAGAGACTTCATGGTCATGGCATCTCCTATAAGTGAAAGCTTTTATTTGAGGCTTGCTTACAGTGTCTGAGGTTTTTTTTTCTATTGTCATCATAGAGACAGTGGTATTAAGCATGCTTACATGATGCTGGAGAAGTAGCTGAGAGTTCCATATCTAAATGTTCAGGCAACACGATGGGAGTGACGTTCGGTTTAGCAATTGAAACCTCAACACCCAATCTCATTGATATACTTCCTTGAAGATGCTAATCCTACTTCAACAAGATTTACTCTCCTAATCTTTGTTTAGTAGTGCCACTCCATTATGACTAATCATTCAACTATCTGATTCTATGGGCACAATTTTATTCCAACCTCCACAGTGTCCAGTTGACCAATATGGGGAGAATGATAGGAGCTGGAAGCCATGGAAAAGTCTGTACATGATGTAAATTCAATACTCATGTTTGAGATTATTAGGATAGCAATGTTTAATCAATAGAGAATGCTGATGTTATTAGAATTAATCTTACGGTATGGTCCTAGACTAGTCTTGCCTGATATCCACATTGTAGTGTAAAATGGCAGTACTGCTTCAGCAATCCTCATGTTACCTTCAAGTAACACAGCAGTAATTTGGAAGGGGGAGTCCTACAGATTTTCCCATTATTCATGGTCTTAAGAACCCAAGATGGGTCTGCATGAGCATGGTGTATATATGGCACACTTGATGCCATTAGATGAATGACACTTGGGATGATGGGTTTTCATTGGACCAATGTAAATGTGAAAATTCCTGGGTACTTGGGCCAAGAACACCCATGCATAGGCAATCTTATTGCAGAAATTTGAAAATGTCATGTATAATATAACAACTAGTAGAGTTATGAACATTGAGGTTATTGAATGGATCTACTAGAGGACACTGATAATGACAGGGAAGAGGACAGGTGATGTTTCTTCTGAGTGCTTCTCAGTGACATACTTCAGAGTTCAGAGTGAGTCCACACTGAGGGGACTTACTTGCATGGAGATGTAAGTCCAGTCATGAGAGGAGTGTTTGGTGTTGCCACCATTTGGAAGTGAACCTGACAGGTTACAGTCATCTCCCTAGTTCATTCTGGAGAGGAAAATACTGGTCCACTGGGATTCTTTTCACTTCTGAAGAGTCCATCATGTAGCAATTCGGATGTTTCTGGGCAGTCTGAGCAGGGAGGTATCATCTTCTTACCAGGTGGTGTCTCACTCCCCATCACTGTCCTCTGAAGTGGAAGAGACCTGAAGGTCCTCATAGAGGACAGTCCTCAGGACCCAGGAGCATGTGCCCCTTCTTCCGTCAGGCAGGGAACTTAGAAGTAGGCGTTTGCTTCTCAATGAGAAGACCCAGGTCCACTGTCACGAATCTGGAAGTTCACCAATCACCATGGAGTCTGGTGAAGACCATCCTCAGGGGTTGGCCTGCAACATGGGCAGCCAATGGCTCCTGGGACTCAATGTAAGCTCTGGCTGAACTCAGAGCAGCTCTACTTTGAAGCGCCAGTGTTTGTTCAGTGCTGCTGGGCACCTGGGCTGCAAAGTTCTTGATCCTTTCAGACGCCCCTTTTTGACCAAGGCTTTCTGCAATGGCCTGGGATTGACTCTGGGGAGGATACCTTGGAAACAGTCTTTACTTTGCACTCCTCTGGTGTTTTCCAGAAAGTGGCCATTTCTTCTGGCTCAAGTATGGTAGGCCCTGTGATGGTTTCTTGTCTCAGGCCCAGAAGCTGACATTGGGAATTGTCTGTCTGTGGAGGACAGGATGCTGGCTTGGTTGTGTTTTCCTACTGGACACCTGATCTTTTGACTCCATGTGGAGCACTTGACCAATTCCATTCCTTTTAGGGACAGCAATGAGAAACTGATGTGAGGTACTTTGTGTCTTTTAATACTTTAGGTTTTCTGATGCTTATTTCTGCAATCCTACCTATTACCTCAGGGATCCTCCTTCCAGTAGGAGAATCTTCTGAGCTTGTGGCTTCTTGGGGGTACTCTGAGTTCTCTGTGTTTGAAACCGTCTACATCCCCAAATCTTCATGTTGCAATCCTGCATTATGTCGGACACTTTTCACTTAAATGATTATTTCTCTCAAACTCTGTTCAAGGGTTTATATCTTCAGTGAAAAGATAGACTTCTGGAAAATTATTTGGCCACTGTCTTGTTCATTGTTATATTGCTCTGAAGAGACTTCATGGCTATGGCAACTCCTATAAGAAAGCTTTTATTTGCAGCTTGCTCACAGGTTCTGAGGTTTTATCTATTCTCTGCATCGTGAGAACAGGAAGCAAGCATACATGATGCTGGAGAAGTAGCTGAGAGTTCCACATCTATTGTTCAGACAGCAGCATGGGAGTGATATTGGGCTTGACTTAGCAATTGAAACCTCAAAGCCCAACATCATTGACATACTTCTTTGAACATCTAGACCTACTTCAAGACTCTCCTAATCTTTGTTTAGTACTGCCACTCCATTATGACTAATCATTCAAATATCTGATTTTATGGGTACTATTGTTATTCATACCTCCAGTTTTCAACTGGACAATATGGGGTGCCAGATAGGAGCTGGAAGCCATGGAAAAGCTGTACATGATATAAATTCAATACTCATGTTAAAAGTTATTAATATAATAATGTTTAGATAAAAGAAAATCTTGTATTATCAGTGATTATCCTACAGTGGGGTCTGATATCCTAGACTAGGCTTGCCTGAAATCCAATTTCTACTGTAAAATGGCATTATTCCTTTAGCAACCCTCATGCCTCAGACTCCAAAGAGATAACATTAATATTTAAATAACATTAACATTTAGATGGACCACACCTGGCTAATACTACATTTGTGATCATTTCTGAGACAAGATATCTGGGGGCAGTTACTGACCTTGAGGGGGTTGTCTAAGTAGGGTGGGTTGAACTCCTGACCACCTGCTGGCTTTGGTTCCTGAATCAGCAGAAAACAAATAGTTTTAACCAATAAAATTGAATTGCTTGACATATGAATAATACCTGGCCTGGTAATGACCATCACACTATGATTGTTCCTGTGTTTCCCCCTCCCAACCATGTTCAAACCAGGACTTGTGACTTGATATTGCATCATTGTATGAGTGTGTCACTGAAAGAATGATTAATACTATCAATTTATGCTCAATATAATATTTTTAAATAAAATGCTATTACTATCACTACAATTTTATCAGTGATCCTCACATTCATTCTGAAATATTCCTATGCTTCTAACCACTCATCAGGAGAAAAATCTGAAGACTTTCTCCTGAGGGCTAGCTGTCTCCCCTGTGGTCTATGCATTGGTTTCTCTGAGTTGTAGAATCTGGACTCACATACGAAGCAGGAGACTGCTTCCAGGAGCCTGGCTGAATGGACACTTAAAATCCATTGCTTCACTGCTCTTTTCCAAATACCAGTCAAGGTCATGAGATCCATGATGTCATCCAATTAGTAGGCTTCTGTTTGCATTTAGATCTTCATCAATGTCAAAATCTGCAACCCACAGTCTGTTCCTTTAGTATATATCAGTAAGGGGGGGGGGTAGTTTGACCAACTGTACCAGCACATTAATGAAGGAGCTACATCCTCATAGAAATATCTAATTAGATTTAATGGCTTTTGTATAATGCCATCACTCATGCCTGAATTACTTACTGGGGTGATATTCAGCAAGCTAGCCCCACCAAGTTGACACAATCGCGCTGGATTTCATCTCCTCCTGCAGTGTTGAAGCCCGGTTCCTCCTCCTCCCTTTCTTTTTTTTTTTTTTTTTTTTTTTTTTTTTTTTGGTTTTTCGAGACAGGGTTTCTCTGTGTAGCTTTGCCCTGGGACTCACTTGGTAGCCCAGGCTGGCCTCGAACTCACAGCGATCCGCCTGCCTCTGCCTCCCGAGTGCTGGGATTAAAGGCGTGCGCCACCACCGCCCAGCCCTCCTCCCTTTCTAAGCACAGTAAAGGCCATTCACACCACAATATTGTTTCCTTCCCCCTCCTTATGTTACTCTTGCTCTTTGCTGGCTCAGTCCACTTCTTTAGCTGTTTACCCACTCTGTTCATACTGATGCTGCTTTTTGTGTGTCTGCCTATGGGCAGCTCCTTCATTTATGTTCTGGGTATAGTTGTTGATCAAGTGACACTAGGTCAGGGCATTCTGGGCAGATGTGCATCCCCAGTCCTTTCTCCCTTACAGACAGGATGTGTGCGTGGCATTCAAGGTGAACATCAGAAACCCATGGAAGTCTTCCTGTTTGTGTTGTGGAAGGCAGTACTCAACTTTTCTGAGGGCTCGATGACATCCCTGGAGTGGAGAAAACTCTGGGTCACATGAGCTTCCATAGCACACATCATGCAACCTCCAAGGTGAGAGTAGCTCAGAATGCTCTGGGGAACAGCACTTAGTTTGCAGTACATGTTGTGTGTGTGCCAGACACTGCAGGGCTGTGTTCAGGTAGCAGCTATTACCCATGTCTGGAGCCTAGCTCCCATGCCGTGGGTCCTCTCCCAAGTCAGACTGTGCATTCCACTGGCAGTCAGCTCTGAGGCCACCTGAGCTTTATCCTGATGCTGGTTTGTCAGGAGATGACAGGATCTGTGGCAGGGCAAGAACACAAATAGACTTCAGGGCCAACAGCCTGGCCTGAGAACATGTAAGCTGTAATTGACTTACTGTGAGACTCACCTACTGAGAACAGTTTAGCAGGCTCCATGTCCCCAGTGGTCCCTTCCAAATATGGTCCTTGACTCCTTTATTGGGACAGAAGGATCCTCTTCTACAAAGGACCATTTCTTCCCTCCACCAGGCCAGGTGTCTCAGCTGGTCTTCATTAGATGCTTGTTTCCCAGAGGATTAGGTTCTAATGGTAGTGAAGAAAGGGACTTGCTAGCAGTTCAGAGTGTGAAACAAGCCTTGTAGAATTGAGTGGAGGAGGAAGAGCTGTGTAGGGAAAATGCCTACCACTGTGGCCATTGTCAGGAGACTATGACAGTGTTCAAGACCCAGACTGTGCAAACTGCCTCAGAGCTTCTCTTGCTGGTGTTGAATCACTTCTCAGAGTTCAGAGGTGACAAAGTGGACAGGGAAGTGAGCTACCCTGAGTCCCTTTAGCCATACATGTCTCAGCACTATAGAGGACCATTGGTGTATGCCCTCTGTGCTGTGCTGGTCCATGATTGTATGACTCGTCACAGTAGACTTTACATCTGTTATGTCAAAGCTGACAATGGCCACTGGTAGAGGAACGATGATTTTAGGGTCACAGGGTGTGATGGGACTCTGTCTTTGGTATGCCTTTCTATGTGCTTTATGTTTGGCTGACTGTTCTCAAACAGGACAGTGTCTGTGCCACAGTAGGGAGAGTGAACAGGGTCCCTGGCACCAAACACCAGGTAGGGAAAACATGCCGGAGTAAGTTCTACTGAGTATCTTTTTAAAAATTTTATAATTTAACTTAATTTTACATATCAGCCACAGATTCCCCTATCCTCCCTCCTCCCCCCCTCCACTGCTAACCCCCCGGCCCACCTCCCATTCCCATCTCCTCCAGTGCAAGGACTTCCCTGGGGATTCAGCTCAGCCTGGTAGATTCAGTCGAGGCAGGTCCAGTCCCCTCCTCCCTTCACCCAGGCTGAGCAAAGTGTCCCTGCATAAGCCCCAGGCTCTAAACAGCCAGCTCATGCACTAAGTAAGGACAGGTCCCAGTCCCACTGCCTGGGAGCCTCCCAAACAGATCAAGCTAATCGACTGTCTCACTTATCCAGAGGGCCTGATCCAGTTGGGGCCTCCTCAAGCTATTGGTTCATAGTGCATGTGTTTGCACTAGTTTGGCTATTTGTCCCTGTGCTTTTTCCAATTATGGTCTCAACAATTCTCACTCATACAATCCCTCCTCTTTCTTGCCGATTGGACTCCTAGAGCTCCACCTGGGGCCTGGCCATGGATCTCTGTATCTGTTTCCATCAGTCCTTAGATGAGAGTTCTACCACGCAAATTGGGGTGTTTGGCCATCCGATCACCAGAGTAGGTCAATTTGGGCTTTCTCTTGACCATTGCCAGTAGTCTATTGTGGAGGTATCTTTGTGGATCTCTGGGGACCTCTCTAGCACTTTGCTTCTTCCTATTCCCATGGGGTCTTCATTTATCATGGTCTCTATTTCCTTGTTCTCCCTCTCTGTTCTTGATCCAACTGGGATTTCCCGCTCCCCTAAGCTCTCTTTCCCTCAACCCTTGCCCTTCATCATGCCACCTCACGTCCAGTTTGCTCATGTAGATCTCATCCATTTCTCTGTCATTGAGCGATCCTTGTGTCTTTCTTAGTGTCTTCTTTTCTAGGTAGCATCCCTGGAGTTGTGAGTAGCAGTCTAGTCATCCTTTGTTTTACATCTAGTATCCACCTATGAGTGAGTACATACCATGTTTGTCTTTCTGAGTCTGGCTTACCTCACTCAGGATGATTTTTTTCTAGATCCATCCGTTTGCCTGCAAACCTCATGATGTCATTGTCTCTCTCTGCTGAGTAGTACTCCATTGTGTATATGTGTCAGGGACAAGGACAGAATCTCTAGTTAGTGGAAAAATACAGGCCCCCATAAGACAGGGAACTAGATCATCTTACAGTCAGGCTGCCTAGCAACAGGACATTGAGTCAGAGCCCTTGACCCTTTCACCCTGTAAACATCCTATACAAACATCCTGTTAGCTTGCCCCACCTTATGCAGATGACAGCTTCTTGCTCCCCCCACCCTGCAGGAACTATATAAACCTTCCTGGAGAAAAATAAAGTTGCACCTTGATCAGAATCTAGACTTGGTGTATTTCCTTTGTATCTCCTGTCCCTATCATTCTGTCCTTAGGGTGGTTGAGAACCCGTTGAAGCCCTGCAGACAGGGCATATATGTACCACATTTTATTTATCCATTCTTCAGTTGAAGGGCATCTATGTTGTTTCCAGGTTCTGGCTATTACAAATAATGCTGCTATGAACATAGCTGAGCATGTGCCCTTGTGGTATGATTGAGCATTCCTTGGGAATATGCCCAAGAGTGGTATAGCTGGGTCTTGTGGGAGATTGATTCCCAATTTTCTAAGAAAGTGCCATATTGATTTCCAAAGTGGCTGTCCAAGTTTGCATTCCCACCAACAGTGGAGGAGAGTTCTCCTTGCTCCACATCCTCTCCAGCATAAGCTGTTTTCAGTGTTTTTGATCTTAGCCATTCTGACAGGTGTAAGGTGGTATCTCAGAGTCATTTTGATTTGCATTTCCCTGATGATTAGGGATGTTGAGCAATTCCTTAAATGTCTTTCAGCCATTTGAGCTTCCTCTGTTGAGAATTCTCTGTTTTGCTCTGTAGCCCATTTCTTAATTGGACTGTTGGGCATTTTGATGTCTAATTTCTTGAGTTCTTTATATATTCTGGATATCAGCCCTCTGTCAGATGTGGAGTTGGTGAAGATCTTTTCCCATTCTGTAGGCTGTCACTTTGTCTTGTTGACCATGTGCTTTGCTCTAGAAAAGCTTCTCAGTTTCAAGAGGTCCCATTGATTGATTGTTTCTCTCAGTGTCTGTGCTACTGGTGTTATATTTCGCAAGTGATCTCCTGTGCCAATACATTCAAGACTACTTCTTTCTTTCTCCTCTATCAGGTTCAGAGTAACTGGATTTATGTTGAGGTCTTTGATCCACTTGGACTTAAGTTTTGTGCACGGTGATAGATATGGACCTATTTTTAGCCTTCTACATGTTGACATCCAGTTATGCCAGCACCATTTGTTGAAGATGCTTTCTTTTTTCCATTGTACAGTTTTGGCTTCTTTGTCAAAAATTATATGGTCATAGGTGTGCAGATTAATGTCAGGGTCTTCAATTCGATTCCATTGGTCCACATATCGGTTTTTATGCCAGTACCAAGCTGGTTTTTATTACTGTAGCTCTATAGTAAAACTTGAGGTCAGGGATCATGATGCCTCTAGAGGTTGTTTTATTGTACGGGATTCTTTTGGCTCTACTGAGTTTTTTGTTGTTCCATATGAAGTTGAGTATTGTTCTTTCCAGGTCTGTGAAGAATTGTGTTGGTATTTTGATGGGGATTGTATTGAATCTGTAGATTGCTTTTGGTAAGACTGCCATTTTTACTATGTTAATCCTGCCTATCCATGAGCATGGGAGATCTTTCCATTTTCTTACATCTTCAATTTCTTTTTTCATGGACTTAAAGTTCTTTTCATACATGTCCTTCACTTACTTAGTTAGAGTTACCCCAAGGGATTTTATATCATTTGTGGCTATTGTAAAGGGTGATGTATCTCTGATTTCCTTTTCAGCCTGTTTGTCAATTGTATATAGGAGGGCTACTGATTTTTTTTAGTTAATCTTGTATCCTGCTATGTTGCTGAAGGTGTTTATAAGCTGTATGAGTTCCTTGGTCGAATTTTTGGGGTCACTCATGTATACTATCATGTCATCTGCAAATAGGGAAAGCTTGACTTCTTCCTTTCCAATTTGCATCCCCTTGATCTCATCATGTTGTCTTTTTGCTCAGGCTAGAACTTCAAGTACTACATTGAATAAGTATGGGGAGAGCAGACAGCCTTGCCTTGTTCCTGATTTTAGTGGAATCACTTTGAGTTTCTCTCCATTTACTTTAATGTTGGCTGTTGGCTTGCTGTAAATGCCTTTATTATGTTTAGGTATGTTCCCATTATTCCTGATCTCTCCAAGACCTTTATCATGAAGGGTTGTTGAATTTTGTCAAATGACTTTTCAGCATCTAGTGAGATGATCATGTTTTTTTTTCTTTCAGTTTGTTTATATGGTGTATTACATTGATGGACTTTCGTATGTTGAACCACCCTTGCATCCCTGAGATGAAGCCTACTTGATCATGGTGGATAATTGTTTTGATGTGTTCTTGGAGTCTGTTTGCCAGTATTTTATTGAATATTTTTGCATCAATGTGAGTTTTAAAGCACAGACACCATATTCTGGCTTGGCATACTTTACTTATCAAGAACAGTAGGCCCCAAGCAGGAAACAAAATCCAAGAGGCAAGGGTAGTATATTTAGAGGCCATCCTACAACTATGGACATGAATAGATTAGGTCTTTCTTTTCCATTTGGTACCTGGTAGTTTCAATGGGGTGAGTTCTGTGGTCTGAATGGTACTACTGTCCTGCAATCAGTTGTGCTGATAAGTGGGGGTCTCTGGGAACTCTGAACCTGTTGTCCTATTGATCCATGATCCTGACTATATCACACACCCATGCAAGGGAGCTACTCCTCCTCTTCATGGACCTGAAGAGAGAGTGGGAAGTAGGTGAGCTCCTTTTAGCAGGATTGACCTTTGGCTGATAGAGGGCTCAGTAATACCACTTGTGAAGCTTTCAATTATGCTTGTTTCTTCCAGGTTCAAAGAAACAACTGTTTAGTGTTGAAAGCCACTCTGTGGTGTGTGTCCTCTCTGGAGAGAGGACATTGAAGGGCATTTGGACCTTGACAGGGCCTGAGGGTGGAGAGGTCCCCGGATCCCTTTTGAGACTCACAGGTATCTCCTTTGTCACTCACAGGTGAAATGCAGAGACTGTGGGGCCTTTGGCCACAGATCGAGGAGTATGAGGTGCCCCATCAAGTGTGGCTCTGGGCTCCTAGTGCCACAGCCTCTGGAAGCCCGGGAGGAGAAAGAGAACCAGGATCCTCACAGGGCCCAGGCTCTCCAGAACCCAGGGACCATAACCCAGGCTCACAGAGACAAGAAACCTAGAGAAGTCACTGCCCAGAGGAGAGTGTTGAGCCAGGGCCAGGGGAGGAAGCTGGTCAGAGGGATGTCTTCAGATGCCCTAAGGCTCATCTGGTTACCATATCTCATCTCTCAGTCCCCAAATACTGACTGCTTCAGAGATCTAGAAGTTTTTCTGCCCATTTGAGGTACAATTTGATGTGTTCTCACACCATTGTGGTTGTCCCATAGGTGTGATGAGGAACAGAGGAAGGCCTCTTTCAGAATTTTCCCATGGATACTCCAAGGAGGGACCAGCACATTGGCTGTGAGCAAATGCCATCACACTGTTCTTAAGATTCTGTTTCTGTGTGCCCTGCACTCTTATCCCTTTTTCTGCCCCTTTGCTCACCTCATATCCCCTGTGCCTGTCAGATTTTATAACTGTCTTGGTTTCTTCAAAGGTTCATTTGGTCAATCAGAGATTTCAGATTGCCTTGGGTTTTGATGGTGATCCTCCACTGTGTGGTTCTGCTTATGGTAGGCCAGCTGTCCTGGAGGATGAGGAGGCTCCTCTTCACTTGTTCTTGACAATTGACCTTGGATCTTTGAATTAAGTTCTCCTTCCTTCTGAGGTAAGAATGTACACATGGCCTGCCCTGTTAGCTTTCTTTTGGCGACCTTTCTCTCTGTGCACAGAGTTTGCTGCTGCCAAAACTGATTTTGTCTGGTGCCTCTAAAATCTTGACTTCATGTGTGGGAACTTGAATGTGGCAGAAATACATCCATTTCTGTTATGCCACTCTGTTGGCTACATAGCTGAACTCTGATACTCTTTTGAGAGTCATATTGAAGACATGACACATAATGTGTTTTCCCCTAATTCTTATACCAGGTGAGATGATTAGATTTTACATACATGGTGAGATACATGGTAATCTGAAGCTAACTGTTTCCAGGTGGCCACAGAAGGATCATATCCTTCTCCTATCTGCTTTTTCTATCCACACATCACTATTTTGTTTTCTATACATCTTGACAGAAAACACATACACAGTGCACACATAGTTGAGTCATCAGAGTGAGGATGTGTAGTGGGGAGCCATTCCATCTTTGATCTGGAAGTTCCAACCCCCACTGAGGCTTCAGTAACTGTCATGCCTACAAGGTGGCACCACGAGAGGGCTATGAAGACCTGAGATATGGATGCACAGGCTCTCTTGGTTCCTGGACCCTGGAATCTGGAGGTAGACTGAGCAGGTTCTCCAGAGAACACTGCTGGACTGCGCCATACTTTTCCCAGACTCTGTAAACTGTCCATTCACTTGCAAGTTACCCCACAAAATAAACCTCCCTTCTAAGTATGTGGAGTGGCCTTAATAATTTCGCCAATAAGGGTGACCAAAACTTTGCAGGGAGGCTATAACCCTTCACTTCTCCATGCCCAGCATACCCATCCTGCAGATTTTCCATAGCTAATGTGGGCCATCATAGCCAGAGAGGTTTCACATCAATGTGACCCAATATATAACATTTCTAGAGTGTTAATCCTATGAGCTCCTTGTGTATTTTGAAAGCCTTCGCTGTCCTTCCATGCTGACAAAATCATCCTGATCTCTCCCTGTGTTTGTCTTTTTTCAGATCACCCAAAGATGTCAGTGTTCATTCCTGGGAACACAAAAAATATGGTGCCAGACCAAATTCCGACTACTGTGCTATCTGCCAAAAAGTCTCTCAGGAGACAGATGTGGCAGGGAACCCTCCCATGGGAAGCATTGCCAGCTCCTGCATCTTACCTTCCAGGCAGGAGGAAGGCTAGAACATGGCTGTCACTTCTGTCTCCAAGCCAGTGTTGGGGCAGGATGGCAGAAAGGCCGATTCAGAAGACCCACCACATCAATACCTACAGGGAACCTCACTACAAAACCCCATTGCTGCCCCAAAGGGATTGGAACTGGTCAAGTGTTCCACATGGAGTCCAAAGATCTGGGGTCCAGTGGGAAAACAGCACAGCCTGCATCATACCTTCCACAAGGAGAGACAGTTCCCAATGTCAGCTTCTGCACACTAGGCAAGAAAACTTCCCATGGCCCCACCCAGGCTTGCCTCAATCCCCCAGAAGAAACCAAGAGTAAGTTTTTCTAAATGCCAGGAAGAAAGAATGAACTCTACTACTACACCAGAGGTAGTAGTAGGACTGGAATACAAGGCCTGTTTCCAAGGCTTCTTTCCTGGATAGTCAGTACCAGGCCATTGGAAAAGAAGATGATGAATAGAGCAAGAACTTTGCAGTCCAGGTGCCCAGGACTGACCAACCAGAGGAGCTCTGGTCTCAGGCACACCTTGTATTGAGTCCCAGGAGGCATCAGTTACCCATGTTGCAGGCTAATCCCTGACGGTGATTTTACTAGACATAATGGTGATTGCTATGGCATGATGTTCAGGACACTGTCTCCAGTACTTCCCACTGAGAATTAAATGCCTTCTTCTGAGAGCCCTGGCTTCCTGAGAAAAGGGGAGGGTGCAAGGTCTCACTTCCCACTGAGTGTTCTGTATGATGACCTTCAGATGTCTTCCTCTTCAGAGAATAGTTATGGGGAATAAGCCACCATCGGGAGAGACAAGGCCACCTGGCTGCTCAGACTGCCCATAAAACTTTCAGATTGCTGCATGATAGACCCTTGGAGAATGAAAAGAATGTGAGTAGATGAACTAGAAAGATGACTGTAACCTGTCAGGTTAACTTCTAAAGGGCAGCAACACTGAAAATTCCTCTCATCTCCATGCACATATCCTCACCTCTGCGTGTGAACTCTAACTCTGGACCCTGAAGTGTGCCACTGAGAAGCACTCCCAAGAAAGGTCACCTGACCTTGAATTGCCATTACCAGTGACCTCTATTAGATCTTTTAAATGACCTCAATGTTCACAACTGTCTTCTAGTTGTCATACTGTATTATTAATGTTCAGCAACCCAACTATCCTAGGTATTATGTCTATGCATGGCTGTTCTTGTGCTGAGGGCATGGGGTATTTCATATGACCTGTTATTCAACACCCAAGTGGGATTGAACCTACTTCATCAGTGTGCCAGAAAGACACTGTGCACACCCACACCCACCTTGTGATCTTAAGAACATTGAGAAATAAGACAGTCTGTAGGCCTCCCCTTCCAAATTATTGCTGTGTTGCTGAAGGCTTTGGCCAGAAATCCAAGTAAACACCTACCACAAGAAAGGAAACTCTGGGAACTCAAGCTCAGGCTTTCCTGGATGTTGTACACTTACACTTACCCTAGATTAGCACTTTCCTCCCTGAAACAAGAGAGAGTGTTAAAAATAGAGTAGCAGCAGGCCTGGTGGTCTCTCTCTCTCTCTCTCTCTCTCTCTCTCTCTCTCTCTCTCTCTCTCTCTCTCTCTCACACACACACACACACACACACACACATCTATGACATGTTATCCCAGTGGTGGACAAAGTCCAGAGGATTGCCTCAGTTTCAGAGCTTTGTTATCTACTTACTGGGCTCCTATAAAAGATTTCCTCCAAGTTCGACAATTTCCTCCCCGACACCTCAACTTAAACTCATTTTTCATACATTCTCACAAATTCTGTATCCTGCCTTCTGCAGTACACCCTTTCAGGTCAACACTCCTTGGAGTTTCCTGCCATTTGTGGTTTTAGCAAAGACATCAACTGCTGGCTGGATGCCCCCAGTCTCTGGTTCCTTGTTAGTCTCTATGTGGCAGTGTGTGTATTTGTGTTGCAATCATGTGAAAATCAAGGAACCTGGAGTTTCACAGCAGTGTCCTGTAGTCCTTGGATGCTGTTGGTTTCATTCTGCATTTTTTTTGTACCTTATGAGCTTGAGACAGTGTCTCACATGGACTGGCACCTCAACATCTTCCCTAGCCTGGTTGCTTAGCCAGCATCATGATTTGCCTTAGTCTACTCCCTAGCCTTGCTAGGTCTTTCAGATCCAGGTCTATCTCTCTCTCTGTGTGTGGTGGAACCCAACCTAACTTGAGCCTAGGTCTCTCTGTACCTCTCCTCTCCTCAGCCCTGACACTCTCTGTTATTCCTGGGGTACTATGTATTCCTCATAGGACCTCACTTGAGCTCATTTCCTCTATATCAGCTCTCCTTATCCAATGGGTTTCCTTTACAACAGGCTCCATTCTTTTCATCATTGACAGTTAAGAATCCTTTCCTGACTTACTTGTTATGTTTTTAGTTTGATTGTCCCACCAGTCAGGTCTGTGTGCCTGTTGTCCCCATTCAGGGGACTCCCATGTTTGCAAAATCTAGATATCTGGAGAGGACTTTGGACAAGCTTAGCCTGCTTCTAAATCTCCTAAAGGCCACTTCTTAAAAATCCTATGGGTTGAGACCAGGCAGAGTGCTCAGGCCACTATCTTCGGCACCTTGGAGGCAAATGAATGTGTAAGACAAATATATGTGTAAGAATCTGCCCAGGGTTCTAGGACTAGTTAAACCAGATTAATTTTTTTTGTATTATGGGGGGAGGGTTTACAGCACCCTCTGCTGGAGCTCATGGAGTTTAAGCAAGTCAGACTCTAAATCACTACCTACCAGCTGTGGATACAGGATTTCCACTGAACCCACTAGGTGCTGGCAAAACCTGCTTTTATACCTATTTCCTCTGAAAACTTTGTTTAGTTTGTAGTATAGAGCATACTGTGGGGATCTTTTATTCATTGTTCTTGAACTACCGTTCCTTGGAACAAATAAATTCTGTTACTTGACACTCTGTCAGTGTTTGTCATGAATGCAAATTGAT
Source organism: Peromyscus californicus insignis (assembly GCF_007827085.1). Taxonomy (NCBI): domain Eukaryota; kingdom Metazoa; phylum Chordata; class Mammalia; order Rodentia; family Cricetidae; genus Peromyscus; species Peromyscus californicus. The sequence goes on along the minus strand of NW_026294534.1, from coordinate 14,243,536 downwards.
ATTGAATATTATTGAAATGCTTATTGGGAGTTGCATTTGCATCAACATCATTAATGTAGACTGTAGGTCGGCACCCATAAGTTTTTAATCAGGAGTCTCTTTTTTTCAGGGACTTAAAGCCAACCAACACAATTTTGGTAGTGAGGTCCCTGGCTGAACAGAAAGTCTGGTCTCTGGAATCATTTGAACTCTCTGGGTGTGAGGTTGAACCAGAAAGTGTGAAGATCAGTGACTGTGCCTAGAGATCTTGTCTCAGAAACAATCACAAAAGTAACATTGGACAGATGGGGTCCATCTAAATATTAATGTTATTTAAATATTGTTACTCTTTGGAGTATGAGGCATGAGGATTGCTAAAGAAATACTGCCATTTTACAATAGAAAGTGGATTTCAGGCAAGCCTAGTCTAGGATATCAGACTCCACTTTAGGATAATCACTGAAGATATTAGTATTCTTTTCTCTAAACATTACTATATTAATAACTTTACACATGAGTATTGAATTGACATCAGGTATAGCCTTTTTCAAGGCTTCCAACTCCTATCTTACTCCTCTCAATGTCCAATTGAAGACTGTGGAGGTTGGAATAAGAATGGTACCCACAGAATCAGATATTTGAATGACTAGTCATAATAGAGTGGCACTACTAAAGAAGGATTGGGAGAGTCAGTCATGTTAAAGCAGGTCTCGGATGTTCAAGGAAGCATGTCAATGAGGTTGGGCTTTGAAGTTTCAATTGCTAAGTCAAGCCCAATGTCATTCTGATTCTGCTGCCTGAAGGTTTGGATGTAGAACTCTCAGCTACTTCTCCAGCATCATGTATACCTGCTTCCTGCCCTCCTCCCTGATCATAGATAAAACCTCAGACACTTTAAGCAAGCCCCAAATAAAAGCCTTCTCTTGTAGGAGTTGCCATGGCCATGAAGTCACTTCAAAGCAACATAAAAATAAATAGGACAGTGTCCCAATAATTTTTCAGAAGTCTCTATCTTTTCACTGAAGAAATAACGTCTTGAACAGCATTTGAGTGAATTAATATTTTTCTTTTACACAAATCCACTTTTATTTATTTACATTAGTTTAAATCTAGGAAGGGTACAGCATCATACGGATTCTGTGTCCAATGTTATTTGTAGGAAGGATGCTTCGATTTTGGCATGAACAACACATAGACAAACTCAGACACACAGACACACACACAGACACACACACACACACACACACACACACACACACACAGAGAGAGAAATCAGGAACTAGACACATTGTGGGAATAACAACTTAGGACTTGGAAGCCATGAAGGCAGATGGAAAAATATGTCCACTCAATATTCATGTTTACAAAGACTAGAGAATAAATAATGAAATGACTAGTGATTATCGTCTGGTTGGCTCTCAAATCCTCGCCAGTGTTGCCTGGCAATCACTGTGTGGTGCATTTGGGCACAATCCTGTCAGCAGTCCTTATGCCTCTCTCTCCAAAGTGGTAAGATGGATGTTTAGACAGACAACATTACGTAAATGCTTCTTTTGTGTATATCTCTGGAGTGAGTTCTCTTGTGGCCAATACTGACCTGAAGCTTGGACTCTATCTGGGCTAGGTGGAGCTGCTGAGCACAATGCCTTTGTCTCCAAGGTGTTGAAGATAGTTCTGGGCACAGAGAGCCTGTCCTCAACCCACAGGGTGTAATATCTGTCTCATTCAGCAGATTTAGACATAGCAAGTGCCTGTCCATCAAGATATCTCTGGCTCTCTAGTCCTTGCACACTTGGGAGTTTGCCAAATGGGGACAACAGGCAGGCAGACCCCACAGGGTCACCATGACACTAAACCCATAACAAATAATGTCAGGAGAAGATTCTTACTCTAGCAAGTGAAGAGTGGAATGGAGCATGAAGCAAAAGAGAGCTATTGGACAAGAAATAAGGAATTGATCTAGAGGAAATGATCTCAAGTGAAAGCCCAGGAGGAACACAGAGCATGTGTAGCACCCTGGGGGAACTGAAGATATGATACCAGAATGGAGGGTACAGCAGGGGAAGCTCATACAGAGTTACCTGAGCTGCTCTTGGTTGGGGGCTAGCTCTTGAGCTTCCAGTCAGTGTGAGATAGTGTCTCAAGCACATCAATCCCAGAAAAACACAAGCACTGAGACTATACAGTAGGTGTTGCCATGAATAGCTGTAAGACAGAAGCCAGGATGGAGAATCTGTGAGAGGGTTTCTAATTCTTGGTATCCTAGGTGGATACTGAGTTGAAGGTTCAGTGTAGGGGCAGGAAATGGTGTAATCTTGGAGGGAAAAGTGCATGCCACACAGCAATAGTTTGGAAGGGGAAGACTACAGATTGTCCTATCTCTCAACGTTCTTAAGATCACAAGGTGGGGCCGGAGGGGGGAGAACAGGGGAATCCGTGGCTGATATGTAGAACTGAATTGTATTGCAAAATAAAAATAAATAAATAAAAGATCACAAGGTGGATATGGGTGTGCACAGTGTCTGTCTGGCACACTGATGAGGTAGGTCGATTGCTACTTGGGTTTGTGGATTGTTATTTAACCCCAGGTAGTATGAAAAACCCCATGTTCTTGAAACAAAACAAAACTCTGCATAGGCATCTTTTCTAGGACTATTTTATTGCTGACATGGATAATGTCATACTATATTGTGGTGATACTGTGTTCCCCAAAATATTATGCACCCTAATAAACTTATCTGGGTTCAGAGAACAGAACAGCCACTAGATATAGAGGACAAAAAATGGTGGCACACACACCTTTAATCCTATTACTTGGAGGGCAGAGATCCATCTAGATATGTGTGAGTTTAAAGCCACACTGGAAACAGCCAGGCATTGTGACTCATGCGTTTAATCCCAGGAAGTGAGCCTTTAATCCCAGGAAGTGATGGCAGGAAGCAGAAAGGTATATAAGGAGTGAGGACCAGGAACTAGAGCTGGTTAAGCTTTTAGGCTTTTGAGCAGCAGTTCAGCTGAGATCCATTTGGATGAGGACTCAGAGCCTTCCAGTCTGAGGAAACGGGATCAGCTGAGGAACTGTCAAGGTGAGGTGGCTGTGGCTTGTTCTGCTTCTCTGTTCTTCCAGCATTCACTCCAATACCTGGCTCTGGGTTTGTTATTATTAATAAGAACTTTTAAGATTCATGCTACACTATGTGACAACTAAAACATAGTTCTGAACATTGTGGTTATTGAGCAGAGTCCAGAGTCCATGCTGAGGGGAAGCTAGTTGCTTGGAGATGTCAATCCAGCCATGAGAGGTGTGTTTGGTGTTGCTGCCATTTGGAAGCGAACCTGACAGGTTCCAGTCTTCTCCCTAGTTCATTCTTGGGAAGTATGTACTGGTCCACTGGGATTGTTTTGACTCCTGAAGGGTCCATCACGTAGTTATGGGGAAGTATCTAGGCAGTCTGAATAGGTAGGTGGCATCTTCTTACTAGGTGGTTGCTCACTCTCCATCATTGTCCTCTGAAGTGGAGGAGATCTGAAAGTCCTCATAGAGGACACTGCATGGGTGCTGGGAGTGTGCTCCATCCTCTTTCTCCTGAGAGGCAGGAGTCTCAGAAGAATGTGTCTGCTTCTCCATGAGAAGACCCTGGCCTACTGTCACAAACCTGGAAGTCCAGAAATCACCATGGAGCTGGTAAATATCCTTCTCAGAGACTGGCCTGAATATGTGTAGCCAATGGCTCCTGGAACTCAGGACAAGGTCTGCCTGAGAGCACCTCGGCCTTTCAGTTGTAGCTCATCAGCTTGGGCACCTGGGCTCCAACTTTCTCGCTCCTTTCAGGTGCCTCGTTTTGACCAAGCCCTTTTGCAGTGGCCTGGGACAGACTCTCTGGGTGGAATCCTTTGAAATAATCCTCGAATTGCTCTCCTCTGGTGTTTCCCAGTAAGTGACCTTTGGTTTCTTTGGGGGATTCTGCCTAGGCTGTGTGGAGTCTCCGCATGGTTTCTTGCCTGGGACCCATAATCTTACACTGGGGATCTCGCTAACCTTGTGAAAGGCAGAATGCTGGCTGGGCTTTGTTTTCCCATTGGTCCCCTGTTCTTTGGACTCTGTATGGAACACTTGACTCGCTCCATTTCCTTTGTGGACAGCAATGGGTTGTTACTGCGAGGTACCCTTTTGCTTTTGATTGGGTGGGTCTTTTGATTGGGTGGGTCTTTTGATTGGGTGGGTCTTTTGATGATTGGGTGGGTCTTTTGATGATTGGGTGGGTCTTTTGATTGGGTGGGTCTTCTGATGATTGGGTGGGTCTTTTGATTGGGTGGGTCTTTTGATTGGGTGGGTCTTTTGATGATTGGGTGGGTCTTTTGGTTGGGTGGGTCTTTTGATTGGGTGGGTCTTTTGAGGCTGCCTGTCTGCCCTCTTTCCTCAGCACTGGCTTTTTGACACCAGTGACAACCATGTTCTGACCTTTCTCCTGCCTGGAAGTTAAGATGCAGGAGCTAGCATAGTTTTCCATGGTTGGTTTTCCAGGGTACATCTGTCTCGCCAAAGACTTTTGGCAGGTGGCCCAGTAGTCTGAATTCGGTCTGGCACTGGCCTTTTGTAAAGGTTCCTGGCAATGAAGACTTGCATCTTTGGGTATTGTCTAGAAGACGAACATAGGGGATGGTCAGGATGATTTTGTCTGCATGGAAAGGCAGTGAAGGCTTTCAAAACAACACCAGGAGCTCAGAGGATTAGCACTCTAGTAAAGCATTTGTAAGGGGCCACACTCACGGGAAGTCTCTCAGGTTGTAATGGCCCACATTAGTTATCCTAAATCTGCAGGATGGATGGCCTGGGCAGGGAGAGTTGTAGGGTTGCAGCCTCCCTGCAAAGTTTAGGTCAACCTCACTTTGATGACTCAAAAGTTGATGCATGTGTGTATGTGTTTTCTGTCAAAATGTATAGAAAACAAAATAGTGATGTGTGGATAGAAAGATACAGATAGGATGAAGGGTAGGATCCTCCTGTGGCCACCTGGAAACAATTAACTTCAGATTACCATGTATCTAACAGTGTATGGAGAATTCTAATCATCTCAAGCCAGATGTGAAGTAGGGGAAAGGGCATTTCTAGATGCCCTGCCTTGTCTGACTCTCACAATGGTCTTTGGGGTCAACTCTGTAGCCAACAGATTGGTATGGAAGTAATTGATATATATATATATATATGTGTGTGTGTGTGTGTGTGTGTGTGTGTGTGTGTGTGTGTGTGTATGTATGTGTGTGTGTGCCACTTAGGATCCTCTCATCAAAATCTTCATTCTAGTAGCAGCAGAGAAAAGCTGTCCCAAATGGCAAGAACTAAATCTGTAGACAGACTGGAAGGTCGCTAACAGAAAGCTAACAGGGCTGGCCATGTTTGTCATGGGACCTCAGAAAGAAGGCTGAGCTTAAGTCTAAGATCCAAGGTCATTCTCAAGGTCAAGCAAGGAAGAGCCTATTCATCCTACCATGGGGAGAACCTCACAGCAGAGGCTCACTCATCAAAACCCAAGGCAATCTGATATCTGAAAGTGACCAAATGAACCTTTGCTGCAACTGAGTCATGAAATCTGACAGGCACAGAGGACATGAGGTAAGCAAAGAGGCCACATGCCAGAAAAAGAGAAAAGGGTACAGGACACAGGGAAAACGACTTTCAGGGACAGGATCACTACTTTTTTTTGTTTTTTTTGTTTTTTAAGACAGGGTTTCTCTGTGTAGCTTTGCGCCTTTCCTGGAACTCACTTGGTAGCCCAGGCTGGCCTCAAACTCACAGAGATCTGCCTGACTCTGCCTCCCGAGTGCTGGGATTAAAGGCGTGCGCCACCACCGCCCGGCAGGATCACTACTTTTACTCACAGCCAGGTTGATGTCTTGGTCCCTCCTTGGAGTATCCATGGGAAACTTCTGAAAGGGATCCTTCCTCTGCAGCTCATCACAGCTATGGGACAGACGTACAGGAACACATCAGCTTTTGCCTCCAATGGGCAGACTCCTTTGTAGGTATCTGGCCCTTCTGTATGTGTTTAAGGATGGGGATTTGAGATATAGTATCCGGATAAGCTTTGCTGCACCTGGAACCTTCCCTCTTGCCAGCCCCTTACCCTTGCCCTTGCCCATCACTCATCTCTGTTTTGTCACTTGGCTGAGTTTCTTGTCTCTCTCAGTCTGGCTTCTGGTCCCTGGGTTCTGGAGAGCCTGGGCCCTGTGAGGATCCTGGTTCTCTTTCTCCTCCCGGGCTTCCAGAGGCTGTGGCATTAGGAGCCCAGAGCCACACCTGATGGGGCACCTCCTGCTCCTTGATCTGTGGCCAAAGGCCCCACAGTCTCTGCATTTCACCTGTGAGTGACAAAGGAGATATCAGTGAGTCCCAAAAGGGATCCGGGGACCTCTCCACCCTCAGGCCCTGTCAAGGTCCAAATGCCCTTCCATGTCCTCTCTCCAGAGAGGACACACACCACAGAGTGGCTTTCAACACCAAACACTGGTTTCTTTGAACCTGCAGTGGTCAAGCATCCTTGAGAGCTGCAGGGGGGATGATAGTGAGCCCTCTATCAGCCAGAGGACCACTCCTGTGCAAGAGGAGCTCAGCTATTTTAGTCTCTCTTTAGTTAGGTCCCTGAGCCTGCCTGTGACTGCAGTTGGAAATACCATTCAGGCCATACCAATCAGACTATTGATGCTACTGGGTGCCAAAATATAGACAAATAAAATATAAATAAAGAAAAACTAACCAATCAATCAATCAATGAAACAGAGGAAATATAAACTAATATAAGATAAACCAACAAAGTAGAAACCAAGTCTTAATTCATCTAAGTGTGTAGCTCTGGGACAGCCTCTAAATTGTCTACCCTTGCCCTTGGCTTTTGTTTCCTGTTTGGGACCTATGTTTTTTGTTAAATGATGTATGTCAAGCCAGAATTTGGTGTCTGTGCTTCAAAGCTCACCCTCAGATAGGCTCAGTGACTTTCCTGGATGGGATAGGGACCACCCGGCACATACTCTGCCAGGCTGCTAATAATACCTTTCTCTGGCCTTAAAGCCACATCTGAGAAGTCTTCTCTGGTGAATTCCCCAGAGTACAAAGATTCTGTCCCGAAGCCCAAGGTCATGTCTCACCTAGCCCCAGTGGTTGCTGACACATATTGGCCTCCACTTACCCTAGGGTTCTCCTCCTCCGGTGGGGGAACCTTCAGAGCCATGGGCCCTCTTGGCTTCCTCTGGGCTCTCTGAGCTGGAATGGCTCTTGGGCTCCGAATCAGCATGTGTGTCTCCTGACTCATGGCTGAGTGTGAGTCAGTCATCCGGAGCTGTTGGCTTGGGCTCTCACCCACGGAGCTGCTTCCCTGCTCCCCTCCTGTGTTATTTCTCTTCCAATCTTCATGTTTCTTGCACTCTTGTCCCACACGTGGCCTAGAAGTGTCAGCTGCTTTGTGTTCTGGCCTACATCTCTCCCATCTCTTTCCCTTGGCTTTCATCTCTATATTCTCTGGTTTCCGCAACTCCTCTCCAATGGTTGCTCCAATGGGTATTCTGGGCCCAGTTGTTCCTTGGACAGAAAGGTTTGTCACTGTTTCCAATGTGTCCCTCACACTGCACTTCACCAATCCCTTGCCCCAACCTTTATTTTAACCTTGTTTCCAAATTCCTCTTCCAGAACCCAACAAGCCCTCATCCCAGCCTCTCGTTCTTTCTTTCCATACAGTTTCTTATGCTCCTGAGATAAACTAAGTTTACATCTGCTGGCTCCTCCCCCAGGGTCTACTCTGACTGTCTCATTTTCCTTCTGGTCATCCACTCCAAGGCCACATGACTATCATCTCCTTTCCCTCAGTGGTAGACTTTGATTTCCGTCGCTGTACACACTGCCTACACTGAATGCTCCACAGGTTACCTATTCTGATGTCTGATTCTTTGCAGCCTTGGTACCTCTATAGATTCCCAGACTCTCCTCTTCCAAATATGACATTGCTGTTGTAAACAAGAGCACACAGCAGTTGTGGATACATGCTCAGATCAGATCTTCTTAATGGAGTTTTTGACACCAGGGAAAAGACTATATGGTCACTGTGTCAGGGTTACTGGGAACCCATCTTCCAGGAATAAATGGCTGTTGGGTACCAAGATGGATCTGACATAAAATGAAGCTTCTTTAGCCTTAACATTCTCCACTGGCTCTAGGTCATAAGAGTCAAATGATTGAATCACAATTTTGTAGAGATTAAAGTTGATAGTTTAATTAAGCCTTTCAATCAGATTACAGCCCTCTCTTGAATAACTCTTTGCATCTCTCTAAAGTTGACAGGTTTTTGTATTACTGAAGGAGCCTAGAGGCCAGCATGAGCTCTGGGTATGCTAATAGGCATCATGGACAACCACTTGCTTCCTTTGACAGTGATAGAGAAATGGCTCCTTTGGTAAAGGAGAACTGTTCTTTTTCTTTGGACCTAAAATTCCAGCCTCTTGTTAAAGATAAGGGATGATGTAGTCTCTTTTGTAACTGCTTCTCAGCTGACATAGGATGTTATTGTCAGGTCCAGGAAGGCTTGAATGCTAGTCAAAGGCCGGGAGGGGCGGGGTGCATTTGGTGTATTGTACAGGTTCTGTTGGACCATCTGAGGCTAGTGAATTACAGGTAACTTTGGAGCAGTCTGGAATGCTGGTCCAAAACTGGGCTCAAGCTGGTAGGAAACTTTGCCAGAAGCATTGGGTTTACCTTGGCTTCAGGTCCAGGACTAGTTAGTTTTGAAGGACCTTGAGGTTGGTGTTTTTGGAGCAGTTTACAGTCTTTAGTTGATTGGAAATCTGCGGGGACTAGGAGTCAAAGTTAAAGTTTAGGAATTTAAGGGGAAATTTCACATTTTGAACTTTTAGGTCAATTATCCTGATAATTTTGTGTGGGGAGGAGTCCCAGGACCAGGAGAGAGAGAGAGAGAGAGAGAGAGAGAGAGAGAGAGAGAGAGAGAGAGAGAGAGAGAGAGAGAGAGAGAGAGAGAGATACCATCCACAGGAATAGGCAGTGGAAACTTGGGCTGTACTTTTCTGGAGTCCATTTGACCCGTGAAAGGTTGATCCAAGTCTTATGATTCCCTCACTTCCATGTACTTATGTGAGTTTTTTGGTTTACAGAAGGAGATAAAAGTTTTATATATATTAGCAATACTACTGTTTGTGATCTGTACTAAAATCCACATGTAGAAAAAGCAGCTAACAGGTATCTGTAAGACATCAGGAATAGACTCATGCCTTTGAGTCCTAGAAAAAGCTATGGATTTGGGTTAAAAATAATAAATATTTTTTCCTCTGTCCAGAGAGATGGGTATATACAGTTTGGACAGAGATGTTTTAGCCTAATGAGAAGCACCTTTACGTCTCTCTTTAGCAGACAACCAAAGGAAATTTAAAATCTTGAGCTTGTGACTGAATAGTAAGCAGTCAGCTCTACCAGCTTATCAGACTCATTTATCAATGTTAAAAGTCTCAGCTTTTGAAATCTTAGTATGGCAATAGCACAGAAGAGGGAAAGAAATTTGAAATATTTTCCATTTTTATATACCCTTAATCATTTTCTTATATCTTTACAATTTGTATTAATATATATTAAATCATTTCTAGACCCTCAAAACTTAAGCTTTCATATACTCAGAATTTTATACACTTTAGAACACATTCTTAGACCCTCATAACTTGCCAAGACTTTAAGTGGTTTTCTTTTTATCTAATCATTTGTCAGAGACATGAGTAGTTATTACTGAGACAGTCCTTGGAAAGAACGTTCTTTTAAATAAGGTAAGAAGAAAAAGTTACATTTGAAACCTGTTTATTCTTTAATATGAAGCCTGATAGCAAGACAAACCTGTCAGCCTTTCACAGCAGGAGACCTAGTAGCTCTAGAAAAACAAGGCCTGATTTTTACGTATGAAATGAACTAACAAGGTGGCAGCAGCCTTGGAAGGAGGAGCTGGGTGCCAGCTGCTGCCAAGTTGACAAAGTTAGCCAGTCTAGTTATCAGTGCCATCAGAGATATAAGAAGGATAAATTATAGCTGAAAGTATAATCCAAATGGCCTTTGTATCAGTTAAAATGGCAGAGACTTGCCCATTACCTAGATGGTCACCCCACATCATTCCTGTGATGTTGATGGCTTCCTTGGGGGCAGAGGTCCCAGGGCAGCCTCAGTGTTCAGCCACCAGGTCCAGAAGACCTGAGAGGCTTTTCTGTGCAGAAGGAACTTGGACTACTGACTTTACTTTGTTTAGGCGTAGTGGGGCACTCAACTCTCCAGTGTCCTGCTTGTCTACAGTTTGGGCAGGGTCCTGGTGGCAGGCGAGACATTTGGGGCAGTTTTGCCCAATGGATAGTGTTACCATACTCCAGGTAGAGTCGATATGTCACAACATCTTCTTTGGAGACCTTGGGGTCACCACTAAGAAATGGTGTCTTGGTCTGTCTGTCATAGTAACCTTTCTTCATTAAGCATTTTAAATAGTATATTCAGCAGTTCTCTGACAAGTTTGAGGACCATCATCTATTAAGTATATCTGAGCTAAACAAACTTTACTTGTTTTTAGTTACTTGCTTTAAGCTTAACCTTGAAAACATATACAGGAGGCTAAAGAAAAACTTGTCCCTGAAAATAAATTACACTTATACTTAGCATGATTATAAGCATCGTTCTGAGCACATTAAAGAATTTGATCATTTGTAAGATGATTGAACATTAATTGCATAATTGTCCTTAATAGTTTATAAGAAGCTAGCAGCTTTAATAAGATTAGTATTTTACAGTTTTATCCCTGTAAGTTTTAACCTTAAATATTATAATTTTTGAATTGAAGCTCTCAGTATCAAAATAAAATTTTAGATCATAAATGTAGCCCATAGAAAGACTGGGAGTTTTATAAAACCATAAATATAGCCCCCAAAAAGATTATAAATTTTATTTATTTTTATTTTATAGTATGCCATTACAGAATATTGTAATTTCTTATATTACTCAGTTTATCCAGATAGCTAAAGCTTGACCAAGTTAGCAAAGACAAATGGGCTAGATGTATGTCTTTAAATCAGTTGTTGTAGATCTGAGTAGACTTTAGGAATTTACAAACCTTATTCATCAAATATGTTTTATTTATTAAACACATGTTATTTTTATTTAAAAATTTCAGAACAAAAATCATCATCTGAAAGTCTATCTTAATTCACAATATCATGAGGACCTGTGATTGTCTCCTTAGTCTACCTAGGAGATAAACAGATGTGATTTCAAGTTACATATAAGCACGCAACAGCAAATTAAGTTTACCCATGTGCAGATTTTTAGTTATTAACCTTTTTGTTACAAGTTTCAAGCTAATGTTTTTGAATTTTATAGTTTCGTCTGCCACCACACCTCCAATGGTCTTAGAGACCCCAAGAGAAAGTTTACATTTTAGCAAGAGTTTTGAACATTAACGATCTTGAATGGGAGAACAACTTTTATAAACAAGAACCAAGCAAGGGGGGGAGTACCTTTTTTAAAAAAATTGAAATAACATGAGACATAACAGTGACAAATTAATTTGTCTTTGTTATAAGAGATTTGTTCCTAAGGGTGTTAGACAATGTCTGGAGTTCTTACCCAGTATATAGAACAGCGTTTCCATCGTTGCCTAGGTGGACCCCATCTTATTCTTGTTTTTATCCTATAAACCTAGTTTCTCCGGAAAACCTTTAGACTTCATGCAATTAAGACCTAATTGCATACAACCAGATAGAAGCTGTGTCTGGATTCTTCGGTGAAGGTCAATTAACCTTGCTTATTTCCTTCTTTTGCAGAACATTAACTTTTAACAAGTCCAGCTCTGATTATTTTAAGCAAGCATATCTAGAGTTATTATTGAGAGATTTTAGACAGAAGATTTTATTTTATAATCAGTTTGTGTGTGTCTGCAGATGGAGGCAGACAACTTGAAAAGCTTGATAAGTATTCCTTATCTTATGAAGTCCTTAAGTTGTAGAATAATGTAAGTATCTATAACCTGGAGGACATTAAACAGAAAACGATAATAAAACAAACAAACAAAAAACAGACATCCACAGGAACTCAGAAAATGCTGGCATTAGGTTTTGTTTTCTTTACTGATTTTTGTTTTTGTAGGGTTTTAGCCATATCCAATTAGTTTACAAATCTTAAGGTACATAAAGTTTATATTTTAGATTTTTTTTTTTAAAAGCACAAGTGTTCTTTCTTGGGCTGTTTTGTTTTTTCTCTTTGTCCTAGAGTCGGATGGCCTTCTGACCCAGGACAGAAATTTTGGAGGAAATTTCTAAACAATCATGCTTGGGTCGGAAGAGGGAGGCCGTACCACCCCAACTCCAGAGCCAACTTTTTAATCAAGTGGAACACCATAAAACGATATTTCGATATTAACCATACCCAAAAGACACCTAATCCCTGCAAAACTGAATCCAGTTATCAGAGCGAGAGACAGAGCAAGCAGAGTACAAAGAAGGCTTAGAGATAAAAAGTTCTGGCCGGGCGGTGGTGGCGCACGCCTTTAATCCCAGCACTCGGGAGGCAGAGCCAGGCGGATCTCTGTGAGTTCGAGGCCAGCCTGGGCTACCAAGTGAGTTCCAGGAAAGGCGCAAAGCTACACAGAGAAACCCTGTCTCGAAAAACCAAAAAAAAAAAAAAAAAAGTTCTGGGTGCAGGCCAGCTGCAGCAGCACAGAGAACCGCCCGGCGGTGGAACGAGGCGGGGATCGCGTGGTGGGGGGGACTTATGGTGCCCACCAGGGACGCCACATCTCCCCCGCCCAGCGGTGAGGGAGTGGCCACAGTCAGAGCTCCATGCTCAGAGACAGGAGCTGGCTGGCAGACAGGACAACCTAGAAAAACGACATCCTTCAGAAGCAGAGTGAAGGAAAAGGTTCTCAAACAGAAGGGCGTAGAGAAGTACTTGATGGACCAATGGTACTTAAACAGCAGGTTCCTGCAAGCCAATGAGAGGGACAGAGAGAGAGCAGGCTTCAGTGTGGAGCTAGCTTAGAGGCAACCGGGAGCACGGAAATCCTGAAAATGTTGCATGCAGCTTAGGGGAAGTTTGGCTGTGCTCAGTTCGATTCCCGTCTCTGCAACAAAACTTAAAAACAGAAATCCAACAGACAACGGAGAACAACAGAAAAAGACAGTGCATGATCAGAAAAAGACAAAAAATAAACCAGACAAACTCAGACATACGGGGGGCCACTTTCACTCCTGCACCAAAACAAGGACAGTAGAGCATCCCCTCCTTTCTCAATAAACTCTTTCTTTGAAGGCATTGCTAACTATCCTGCGTTTTTGTCCCTCACTGTCTGGACAGACATATCTTAACGGGCGAGTAACACACACGGGGGAAATGACAGAACACTGGGATCCATGATAGTGAAAGTCCTTTTGAGCCATTTGAGTGAAAAGAGGGTGGGAGTGGCATACCCAAAAAAGCAGCTTGCCTTTAAGTCGTGTTACTGAATGACCGTTCCACTAGAGGGCGCCATTGCCTGACTTTTGAGCTTGGCTTTTTTCTCATCACTAAGAATCTTGTAAAGTTGTGTTTTTCAGAATCTACATTTCATATGTTTTCTTTTCCTGCAGTAACTTTCTCTTCATTGACCTCTATTTTTCTTCTTGTCTTTTCCCACTTTCCAGTGCAGTGTTTGGACTTGACCGCAAAATCTCATCTCTCCAGAGAGAGACTCGGGTTCACTGGCCCCCATATCTATCTATTGCTGATGATCCAGGAAAAGGTCCTCTTTAATGCATTTTAACAAGTGTCAGAGAAAAGTTTTTTGACAAAAATGAAAGCTTATAAAAAGATCTCAACACTCAAAAAAAAAAAAAAAACAAAAAACAAAAAACCCTGGGTTACAGCCTGAAAGAGGTCAAGAGAATTGTGTATCATAAAATGGAAATATTAATAGAAAGATAGAATATAAACTATAAAATGGAATGAAATAAAATTTGGGAGCTAAGAATTTGAACATTTGAAATGTAAACTACCCTAGAGGATTCTGATATCAAAATGGAGCTGCCAAAATGTGAAGAAAAAATTCAAATGGTATTATCAGGTTGAGTTTTGTAAACGACTCTTGCTCCGTGAAATTGGGCCTATCGTCACAGACTCAATGAGTGACACCACCAAATTTAAAGTTTTACAAAGCTATTGTTTTAAATATAGGCCAAACAAGCTTGATTTTTGGCCTTGTAGAGCCTGTCTGCTATGATAGTATGGAAAACGGCATCCCACTTACTAGCCATCCACAAACACACAGATAGACAGACAGACAGACAGACAGACAGACACACACACACACACACACACACACACACACACACACACCCCACAGACGCAGAGTTTCTTTGCTTCATAGTTTCTTGGTCCCAAGAGTACTCAGTTGGCTGCTTACAAACACCCCCCAGAAGCTCCCTCTTCAATTCTCCTCCAGGTGGTAGTCCACGGCCCTGATCCTGGGAGGCAACATTCTGGGAGCAACTTTCACTCACAATGTAAGAAGTTCTTCCCTGTGGCCACAGCATCTTCCCTGATGAGCTTCCAAAACCCTTCAGCTAACATTTCATCCTCAGCAGGTGTGAGGGCAGTACATGGGAGAAGATCTACTGTTTGTCATCTATGTGAAATGAGTCTTCAGTGATTCCTTTACAGCATCATCGCACACATGCCTGGGTACATATCCCTGTGGGATGGGATGTGAGCTAAGAAAGGAGCATGGTAATGACTGTGTAATTCCCCATGATGGACAATCTCTAAGCCCGGGAGACACCAGGATCGAGCACTTCCCTCCTGGGGACCAATCAGAATAGAGGTTGTGACAGGTAGTTAACCACAGATAAGTTTCTTATTGTTATGGGCCAGGATTGCACTTAAATCAAATACAGGTTAGCAATAAAATTCATGTTGCTGAAAGCAGATTAAAGTATTAAAATGCTATGACCTGATGATGTTTAAAAGTAATTAAGAAACATTTCAATTTAAACAGACAACAAGGACGAATGATTTACACAGGTCTCAAGCGAACTCATAAATATTAGAGATCTTTATTTGCAAGTGCTGCTACCTGTAATAACAGCTCATGAGCAGTCATCAGAGACAACCAGGACAGATTAACCTGTGTGGGATGCAGGGAGAAGAACAAGGAACTAAAATTAAGGTAGTAAGATGTCTTTTTGGCACTGACACTTAATTAACTCTGTGACATTGAACTTCACCAGGGCACTAGGAAGTCATGGACTTCTCTGCAAAGTGAAAACACTGAGAAGAATCATCTATGAGATTTCTTCTCATACTGATAGTGAATAATTTCAGTGTCTGCAGACAGCATGTCCCCTCCCATTTCCTAAAATCCTATAAACTATTTTGCTTATATAATCAGTTTCTGAAAAACCATATTCATTCCCGTAAAAGAAAAGCACTTCCAAATTAATTTACAAAATATTTATGACTATATCATATAAAGGTTCGTCATAGATGTAGTTAACTTCCAGTGTTACAGTTATAAATTCATGCCAACCTATAACTTATCTCAAATACATACATGTATACTGTGAAGACACAGCTTAGACATGTGTGCATGTTTGTGTATGCTTGCACGCACTTGTGTGTGTGCATGCATGCGCTGGTCATATCCATTTGACAGATGCATGATTATTCAGCCATTTCCATAATTAAGATACACAGTAGTTCTGTCACCTCCAAGGGTTCTGTAAGCCTCTTGGAACCAAGTCAGCCACTCCCCACCCTGGGGAGGAGGAAGACGTGGGGCTCAGAAAAGCTGGAGAATAAGTGCTATTGCATCACACGAGAATGGAAGCCGCAGTGCTGAGTGGGAACTTAAAGGAGCACATGCAGTAAGATGGGAAAATGCAGGAGAAAGAGTCCCAGCAAGACAAGAACTAGGAAAAGCCATCAGAGACTGAATGAGTGGGGAAAGGGAAGAAAAGCTCCAGAAGTCAAGTCCTCAAAGGCACGTCGAAAGAGTGGTTAAGTCCGGGACTGAACCACACTGCAAGACATCTTAGAAAAGGCCAAGAAGATGTATGCAGGTCCTAGACTGCCAGAGACGATGGAAACCTTCGTGACGAGAATGGTGGCTTCTCCATAGAGATAAATTCTATTGTCACAACGAAGGTAGACTTTTCTACAGACTGCAAGAGAAGACAGTTTGAAAACAGTGGTGACGGGAAAGTGCGTGTTACGTCCCTAACCATTTGACATTGAAAGAAAGAAAAGAGAGAGGGAGAAATGAGATGGGATAAACACACTTACAGACGCCCAGTTTCAGCTGAAACAGAATTTCCTTTGATAAAGGCAGAGACTACATGGTCCTTTCTGGCACAGTTTTAAGAAGAAATGTAATACCACCAAGACAAGCACTAACACCAGGCTAATGGGTGAAAACACGCATTGTTTAAGATTTGCTTATTTATTGGTATGTCTCTGTACATTGTGTGTCGTTGTGAGATGTTGTGTGCCATGTACACATAGGTGCCTAAGGAAGCCTGAAGAAGTCATTGGATCCCTTGAAACTGGAGTACCAGGCCATTGTGAGCTGCCCAGTGTGGGTACTGGGAACTGAAGCTGAGTCCTCTGCAGGAGCACTGCGCATGCTCAGTTGCTGAGTCATCTCTCCATCTCCAGCTCTTATTCTAAAACATCAAAAAATGCTGTCTGGTTTTAGAAAATAGTTTTATTTGGCTCTCTTTTATTTTCATCTTCGCAGGAAGCAAGCTGAATGGGGGCAGGCTAGAGAGTCCTGCAGCCTGAGCTGAGGAAGCATCTCTACTTTCAGGAGGAGAGCTCCACGCTAAAAGTGGTCTGTGAAACACACTGGCCTTCCAGTTTTGTCGAGTTAGGGCATAGGGCAAACCAGAGCATGCCGGTTTTTTGTGGGAGATGGCGCACAGGCTCGCAGGTGGAGTTTGGACAAGTGTCGGCCTGCTTTCTTTTTCAGCAGATTGCGTTTACCGCTCCTTCCACTCAGCTGACCACTTTTTCTCCTAAGAGATGTCCCACCTTTATGAATGGCCTTCAATGTTCCATCCTCACCCAGAACACTCTTTAATGGGCGTGCTAAGGACATGAGACACAAAAGCCAGAAGTCTATATTATGAATGTAGTAAGCCAGAAACTGAATGTGGGCTCATCTGTAGCGAGGCACTGAGTTCACCACTTCTGAGGACTGGGCTGTCCGCCTGGGCTGTGATGTAAGTTCTCTGTAAGTGGCCAGTGTGAGACGTATTCACTCTATAGCCAACCTGAATTTTGATGTGAGCTCCATTCTGTCTGGAACTCCATGCTCTAGGACATGCAGTGAATGGAAGGCAGCCTAAACAATTTCTCGACACTCATGGCTGGGCTACTGCTGAAGCCATCGGTGTCTAGCAGGTAGTCCATTTACTGCAAGGGTCAAGTTCCTTCTAATTACAGGTGTCAGAGACTGGGGAAGAAGACCAATTGTCAAAGATCTGCTTAAAGCTAGGGAGAGAAGTAGAGAAGTCAGCTGGTCTTCCATCTTACCTGCTTTTATGTGTTTTCTTACTTTTATCAGCCAGTAAAACAGCCAGAAAGAGAGTGTGCAGGGTTTATGGGACACAGTGTCTGAGACTGGGGAGGAGGCCAATGAGAGAACGTCCAGAGGGCTTTGTTCAGAGACTCTGCCTCGTAGGTGGTGCCGAGAATTCAGTGTTTCTTTCCTTTTTCTGCAGCACAGTGGTGTTAAGTCAGCCCGGCAGCCCTCCGATCTTTGCTTTGAAGGTAAGGCAGTCAATTTCACACTGGCCATCCAGCTTTGTGCACAGGGACCTTCTGTAAAACGCAAATGCAGCCCCGGCTAGGGGATGAGAGCCGCTGTTAGTTATCCACTAATCTTTTACTAGGCCAAAAGGCAAATCCTGAATTACTAAATCTGAGGGGGTGCAGAGCTCAGACTCCTGGTAAATCATATGTGATGCCCTTAGTCACAGGTCATTCCTCTGTTCAAATCAGCTAGCTAGTACAGAAAGAGAACATCTCTTCCTAGGAAGATGGCAATCTGCTTTCTAACTCCAATAAACAAACCTTTCCAACAAGATGCTTTTTCTTTGTGTTTCTAATAGTGTCTGATGTAGTTCAAAACTTAAATAGCAGTAAAATTTAGTTTAAAATTTAAACAGTACAAAATAATTGTAGGCAAATCAACCATAAACTGTGCCTATTATTATATGATCTTAAGGTTTCAGATATAAAGTTAACCAAAATGCTCTCATTATTGCCACTTGCAGAAAAGTAAACACAGAGTTCAAATAGTTTGTGAGGGTCGGAATTAAGATTCAGCCTCAGCTATGTGGATCTCATGTGTGCTGCCTTCTACGGATCGTTGAACTCACTTCCACCTCATTACCTTGGCGATAGTGGTCACAGTTTTCACACACACACACACACACACACACACACACACACACACACACACACACACACTGCTTACTGGAATTCCAATATGAATAGGCTGAGTTCTGGAGCAGGTGAGCTATTAAGCTCCTAAGTCTGTGTATGTGTGTATGTGTTGATGATCGAAGACAGTGTAATTGTATTCTTTTGTTTCTCTGCTCAGTGCCTGGTTGAGCCCGAGACGGTTCGAGATCACAGAGATGAATGGTGAGGTTTCCTGGAAGTTAGCTTGCTTTTCTAAAGACAGATCCCAATTAAACTGCCAACACTACCTCTCCAGGGATTTTTCTCTTACCTGGGTAAAGTTGAACAAGAAGAATGGGCCCAGCAACAATTAAGGAAAAGATTCTCATGTCTCTAGGCATCAGTGGAGAGGAGATGAAGGAGGTACAGTCATGGAGCCTGGCTCCTTTATTGAGAGAATAGAGTAAGACTGATTCTACTGCTCAGAAACAGCCTTAAGAACTGTTTTCCATGCCCCACTGAGTAACATGTGAGCCAGTGGATCAGGTTTTTGTCTAAGTCTTTATTAGGCGGCAAGGCCGAGAAAGAACCCTGCCTTGTTGCCTGGAATATTCTATTCTCTTTCCACTTAGGCTTCCCCCAGTTCCTTTCATGTTCCATCTCAAGTGTCCACATTTCCACAAAATCTACAACCATTTCCTCTTTTCCTCCTGCCTTAAAGTTTGTGCATAATGTACTCTTCTGTAAGTTTTATACACTGGTTGTTGATTAATTGATTGATACCTGGTATAGTGGCTTTTAAAATGTGAAGTCTAGAATAAATTAGATATCCCAATAGATATTAAACTTCATAGAAGAAAGCTCAAATTTGATTGATTTTTCTCCATTAGGTTCTTACATTAGTGTTGTTTAGTTTTCTCATGGGAAGCTACTGCTTAGGGGGATTCATGAATAAACAAACCATTAAATGCAAATTGTTGTTAAATCTTTCAGGCTTATGCATATGTAAGGCTGTGAAGATAGCATAATTCTTAATATTTCTTCCATAATTATTCGTGGTGGAAAAGCCATATGTCTTTGTACTACACAGATGGCTTTGATTTTATCCTAAAAGCAAAGGAGCCACTGTGGAGTTGTGTGCAGGATAGTTATCTGGAAGAATAAAAATTAACATCCCCAACAGAGTGATTAACATCAATTCTCACACTACTAATAGTAAATTAATTTCTGGGAAATGCAGAGTTGCCGAAAGGATTCGACAGATGTAATGAAGTCGGGTATACTTTGGAGAAAAGGAAATGTCTAGTGAAGGAATGAAGTATGGTGAGTTAACTGTGATTTTTTAATGTGGTAGTCTTGGCCCTCACTGTGTGATAATGATGGAACCTTTAAAATTAGGGTTTAAAATCCCGCTGTGGTGGCACAGGAAATGGACACAGAGAGTTTCAGGCCAGCTTGGGCTACAGAGTACCAGCCAAACTGGACCTTATCCTGAGACTCTGTCTCAACAAAACAAAAGTAAAACCAAGAAATATGTGCAGCTTAGTGTAAGTTAATTAGGTCACTGGGGACACTGTCCTTAGGAGGAGTTAACATGGTTCTTATGGGGACTCTGACTGTTCCCAGAGAGTTTATTATGAAATAATAAAAATGCCCCCTCCTTCCCTCCCTGCTCTCTGGCTCCTTGAGGCACAGCATGTCTTTTGCTCTCATCCACGCTCCTCTTCCAGGATGCCATCACCATGATTTGACACAGCCTGGGAGACCTTCTATAGAGTTGTGTACATGAGGTTACCTGATCTTGGACTTCAGCCTGTGAGTAAAATAAACTCTTGTTTATAAAGTACCTAGCTCAGTTGTTGTGTGATAAAGAAGAGACTAATCCAAGGACTCTCTTCTCACCATTCCCCCACACCTACTCTCAGGTGGTGACCCTGTTCCATGCTTTATGAGAGACAAATCCAGACAAGGAGGTGCTTACAGCTCACATCACCCCCTTCAGGCTCAGAAACCTCAGGCTCAGAGGCTCTGCCCTCCTTTTGTGTACCTTCTCCAGGATCCAGGGTCTCCTCTTGACCCCAGGTGTCACTTCCTTTCCATTTCCTGGGTAAGACTGGTGTCAGTGAAGTGACAATAAGTGCTTCGCATCCCATCCGCAAAGCAGGGGAGGTGTCTTGAGAGTGAGATTCCTTTCCACTGAAGGGCCCAGGGTGGAAAAGCATGTGTGAAAGCCCTTCTGTGAAGGGGTCACTTAGGAAAACTTTCTCCAGGTTCAGCTGGGCAAGCTCTCAGAGCTTTTGCGGCCATCGTCCAAGAGGGCCTAGTGACTTCTCAAGGTGACAGCAGACCTGTGTCAT
Source organism: Peromyscus californicus insignis (assembly GCF_007827085.1). Taxonomy (NCBI): domain Eukaryota; kingdom Metazoa; phylum Chordata; class Mammalia; order Rodentia; family Cricetidae; genus Peromyscus; species Peromyscus californicus. Next base: position 14,222,746 of record NW_026294534.1, on the reverse strand, counting down.
CTCTGCCAGCCTGGTTTTGTTGGTTTGCCAAAAGCAAGACTAATGGGGATGTGGAGACTTCTGCCAAGGTTCCAGAGAAAAGCCTGGGAGGCACAGACTGAATTCCCTGCAAAGAGTCCTAGAGCAGGCTTTGTACAAAGCTCTGGGAGTGAAGCTGAGACCCAGGGTATTAGAAATACCAAGAATGTTGGAACGCTGCCCCAGAGAAGCTGCACTCGTCTAAAAGAAGCTGTACGTGCTGCAGGAGACAGACAAGGGCTTCCCAGACCCTCTGGAGTTCACATCATGTCACTCCGTGCCCCAGATGCCAGGCTGGATTTTGGTCTGTGTTTGGGCCAGTTCTTCCTTGCTGTCTGCACGATCCTTTTGGGATAGAAATGTTTTCTCTGTGACATTGTCTATTGGAAGCATGTCACTTGATTTTTTTTTTTCCTTCATGTTTACAGATGTTCACAGCTGAGAGTTTTCATTGGATCTCAGAAAAGAGAGGACATTAGAGTTTTAAGTAGCATCACTTTTCCCTTCATGTATTTTAGGGTTCTGCTGTTAGGTGTGTATTATGTTTTTTATATGGTATCTCATCTGTTGGATTTACACTTCGGTCATAAAACATCGTTGTCTCTAGTAACAGGTTTGTTTGTTGTTGTGGTTTTTCTCTTTTATTTTCTGTCAAAGTCTGTTTTACATGCCATTGGTCTAGCATTTGTTTCCAAAATGTTTCTTTGAATGTCAAGTTTATATCATTTTTACCATTTGTCTACTGAAGGTTGAGGTGGTATCTTTTTTTCCTCCTGCATTTTATTGCAATTTAAATTTTTTAATTTTTTTGCTATACATTTTAGTTGTTATAAGTGATTGCCTTTTGGATTATTATTAATGTTGTAGTTCATACACAATTCATTTGGTGTTAATACCAATTTATTTTCAATAGTAAACTGGAACTACAGCCTCATTTCCTCAGCCTCATTTTTTTTAATGTAAAAATAAGTTGGGAGTTCTGAAGTGAGAGATTCCCTTGCTCATCTTGAAGGATGAGACTGCCACAGACGGGGATAGCTGTGAGCAGGGAATACTAATGGGTCTCCAGTTACTAGAACTGATGCAGTTGGCCCTTGACCATGCCTTTGGACCTTTTGACTCTGATGGCATTGAGTCAATGCTTTAGTTGTCAGATTTTTGGAACTCTGAGCAGAGGAACCATCTACACCAGACCCAGATGTCTAACCTGAGGTAGTTTGAGACAGTATGCACCGTTTTAAGCTGCTAACATCACAGTGTGCTGTTATACCGCTAAATAAAAGGCAATAGTATTTTAAGGCACGTGCATTTTGTAGAGGAACGCTTGCATGTTCTCACAAGGCAGTGAGCAGTTTTCCGAATGGTTGAAAGTCTTCCTAATTGTCCTTTTTCTGAATTCATTTCACCCCTACCCCATTCCCAGAGCTTTTATGCTAAAACCTCTTTATGATGAGTTCTTTCCCCAACAGGCCACATCCTTAGCTATTTTCCACTTACGATAGCTTCAAGTCGATGAACCGTGTGATATTCATATGAGCCATAGGAAAAACACGTCTTGCTGTGTGTCTTAGGCACTGGCTGGCAGGAGCTGTATCTGCTGTGGGAATGCCAGGTGGGAGTTGACAGAAAAAACAGTAGCTTTAATATGGGAAATGAAGCCTCTGGCAGGGAAATATCCCTGTTTCTATTCCCATCTGCCATTTCCCCCGAAGATGGTATTGACCAAAGTCAGCCCAGTGTCAGAGACCCTGGTGGATGGAGTTTGTATAACATAGTGTTGATGTTTCAGAGTCAAGAGGGAATGAAAAAGAGAAGAGCCTAATTACAGGGTACACTGAGCATAATATTACCCAGGTCCATATATCCCCCATAAAACTGATCAAGTATAAGCCCCATGGCTGAGAGTTCTCAACTTTAGTTTTTGAAGCTACAAATTGTATTTCACAAGGCAAAAGTTATAGTTTATCATCTGCATATATCCTATGCAAATGAATATTTTAATTAATCTCTAACCATTTCCTTTTGCAGGAAAAAAGAACAATGCGAGTTCAGTACCGGAGGCATTAACAGAGTAGATGGGAGTTGTTTTAAAAATACATCATAATAGTTATAATCAGTGGACAATACATTTCCTCATCAAGAATATTCTATACAACTATAATAGCATCAGCATAGAGGAATATGGCGCTTTCATTTGCCTAACAATCCCATGATAATTAGTATGTTGGAGAGATGAACAGAATGAGGTGGTGATGTACACACTACCCCTTGTCTCCCAGCTCCAACTTCCCTTAGGAAACAGTCTTCCTGCATCTCAATTTCTTCAAATACAAATAAGAATGATAATGTTGATCTTTCAGGTGACCCTGAGCCATATGAGAAAATTCTGGAGAGCAGATTTAACTTACAAGTATTCTGGAAATGTAAAGTAGAAGTAGTTTGCGTGAGCAGAATGCATTCATTGCTGTTTTGATTTTTATCATCTTAAAATTAAAATGAAGCACAGAAACAAAAGGGAGGTGAGAAGGGAACTGAATCTTGCCCACTGTGGCCCAGGTAAGCCGCAGAATTTCTTGCCTTAGACATCCATTCAGTACGGGTCTAAGGCCCAAAGAGCGTTTGTTGGTCGGTGTGTTCAGATCCTCTCCCGACAGCAGAAGAAGTTCAGCTTGCACTTTCCTGCAATCTTCTCAGTATCCAGACATGCCTTCCTGCATTTCCCCCGACCGAGCCTGCATGTCTCACACACAGCAAATTCACCTGCGCCAGGGAAGAGCTGCTGAGATGTTCGCTGCAACTTTCTGGGAATGGGAAGAATATCTAAGGCCACCTAAACAGGCGTATGGTTTGCATGTGTGCTTATGGAGAGCATTTTCTAGAATTAGCCCAGAGGCTTTGGAGATGTCTCAGTTGGTCAAGTGCTTATTGTGTAGGCATGAAGACCTGAGTCTGATCCTGGGCTGGATCTGAGCTAGGGAGGCAGAAAAAATTGGATCTTGGAAACTCAGTGGTCAACCTGAGTTTCAAAACACAAGGTGGATGGATCCTGGGGAATGACATCTAAGTTCCACCTCTGGCCTCCACACATATATGAACACACACACACACACACACACACACACACACACACACACACACACAAAAAGCACAACCCCATAGCTTCTGTACTACACAGTGTGGAGTTGAAAAAAGTTAAAAGCAGAGGCAATCATCATCCATGTCCCTCAGGTGTTTATTGTCTTTCATGGTTCTAGTATAAGTGACAGAATAGTATCCGTTTTTCAGAACTGTTAAATGCACATATGATACTACTGAAAATTTACTAGATGAAAACAAGAGGAATAGCTTGTGGTTTCAAATCCTTGAAGCTGGAATGAAAAATTTTAGTTTCAATTCTTGTTTGAGCCTAGTAATGGCTGTGTAGTTTCAATTTTCAATATTTCAAAAAATCAAATTTTTTGATTTACCTCACCCTATTCAACTGAGGAACATACTAGAAATACCTGTTCACATTTTTAATTTGCCTAGTGGCCAAACAAATTAACTGTGTGATAATGTTTGTGCTGTTGAGTATTTATTTGTAAGGGTACTTTAATGATTAAATGGCATAATCCATGTGTGTTTGTTAAGGTCTAGAGAAGTTAGTACTCCATGACTTCTGTATTTCTCACTCTGGAATATTGTCTGAATCTATCCAATTTAGTGTGTAACAAAGGTGACTTATCACTAAACTATCTTCATCATTCTACTTGATCCTCCTTAATCCAGCAGCATGCATCTGTGCAGACCTCATTCAGTTTAGGTTGTAAGACGAGGGAAGCCATGGTCTTTGGATAGTGCTACTTGGTGGGGGATGAGTTTGAACATAAGCACCATAAGTTAATAGGAAAGTCAATGGAAAAATCTAAATATGATCATGAACATAAAAGTAAGAGAAGTTGGAGCCAATGGACCAGAACTCAGTCCTTTCACAACTCCCTCCCCTTCTTGGCTTCATCAGTCAAAGATTGCTAACTAGGACTGTATCCCTAAGAAAAAGAGAGAAAGTACAGGTAAGTACAGGTAAGGGATATCAGTTACCTGCTGGAAATGACTGGGAATACTCAAGTCCTGCCCAGGACCCTAAATTTAAAGCAAAATACATGTTAGGAAAGAATATTAAAGCAAGAAATGACATTATATAAAACTTCTCCTACATGTGACATGATTCATGAGAGATTACCGATGTTATGGCTGCCATCTTTATTTGAGTCTTAAGATGAGCATTCCTGAACTAGGAAGACCAATATACAAAGCAAAAATAAAATAAAAATGAAAGCTCTATTCAGATGACTCTTAGGATACATTAGTACAGTTCCAAGAAATATCTGGGGAGAAATTTACTTCCAATTTCAGGGTGATACATGGAAGAGCCATTGGGTTTCATGATCTGCCCTATCACCCATCAAAACCTCATCAGCTTTTATTTATTTACCTGATGGCAGTTGGACTATAATGAAGAACAAAGCAAAAGCAAAATAAAACATTTCTCTGCTCAGTGCCATGTTTGAGGGAAGATTCTCCAGAACACAGGACCAGGACTTCTTTGAGGGGACAAGAAAGCATTTATATTTGAAAGTGGTGGGTTATGTTCTTGGTCAGTGAAGTGAATCAATAAAGAAGGCACAATTACATGCCCCATTTGCCAGGATCAAGAGCTGGAGCAGTGGGTTATAACCCTGGAGCCTGCAAAGTCTTTTTCCCCAACACCTGACCAGCCTGTAAATGGAGTGGATGTTTGTTCAAGAATGGTAAAACCCAGGGCTATGCACGCTTCTATTGCAGGAATCTAGGGGAGAGGATGATGATAGTTCTCCATATCTTCCTGAGGACCAAAGCACATCTATTGCCTTTGCAGCCTGGCCTGGGGATCTGGTATGATCCCAACACAGAAGTACTTTGAATGCTCATGCTGCTTACACAGAGCACTGGTGGGACTGGAAGGCAAATCCACAGATGTGCACAATTACCCTTCTCATTCTCATTGATGTATTTGTAAATGTTTTAGAAGAGTGTGAGGAGTAACAGCCCTTTTGCTAAGTTATCTTTGAATCCTGTGCCTGTCAGACATCACATCACAGACCAGTTATAACCACAGCTACCTTTAATAATTAAAAACATGGATACCAAAAGGAATATTCGTGTCACTCCCCAAAACTCTGTCCTGTTTATTGCCACCTTGATGCTTATAGTTACATGATGTTCTGGTCATCAGTCTTGGAGGCAGAGGTAAGCCTGGAGTCACAGGTTTGCAAACTAGCAACTCCAGAGACTGAGGCAGAAGCATCACAAGCTAACATCTTGTCTGGACTATTCATTGAATTCAGTGAGTTCAAGGCCTATATAACTTTCATGAGATTTTTATCTAAAATATGTAGAAAGAGGACTGTGGTAAAGTGTTTGCTTAGCATACACAGAGCCTTATATTAAATTCTCAGGGTTTCTCTCTCTCCCTCTCCCTCCCCCTCTCCACACACACACACACACACACACACACACACACACACACATGAAAAATGTAGACTATATAGTTAGAAAGATACCTACCAAGTAGACCACCTTAGATAAATTGATAATTTTTCAAACCTCAGCCTCCTTATCCTTAAAATTGGGTTAGAATTATGATATAAGCCTCATGGGACATTTGAGAACATTGCATATGGCATAGAAGTGCTTAGCAGAATGTCTAGTTATTATTATTACTATTACATTCATATTTCTATATAACCTTGAATAACTACTCTGTTAAAGTGAGCATAGTAATATGCCACCTAATGACATCTTCTATATTCATAGATCATCAGCCCTCATCAGAGAAGCTTCTTCTTGCATTATATGGTAGTTAATTAACACAGACCTCCAACACTGTACAATGTGCAAAGAGTGAAAGACTTTGGAGCTGTCAGCCCTTAACGGGAAATATTTTTTATCATACTCCTCCACTCAAGGATCAGGGCTCTATGTGGGAGAGGGGGTGGGAAGATTGTAAGCACTAGGAGTAGTAGTCAGCTTCAAGGGAATTGCTTCATACTCTCCAAGGCTGATGATACACATATGAACTCACAGAGACTGAAAGTGTGCCCAAATAAAGCACAGTTTAAGCCAGATAAAGCTCTAGCATATTGAACTGGAAGTGGGCACAAAGCTCAGTCCCAGATGAGAAGCTGTTTATTTGTAATTGATAGCTGCTGGAAGAGGGAAAATCAGTTTTTTTTTTCCACTGGGGTGACACTGGGTATATCAAGCACATTCCAGGACATGCCTTGTGCCCAGGGTAGTTGGTCAACGCAAATCAGACAGCATGAAGTTGACTGGGTAGTGGGGAGGATCTGGGAGGAGTTATGGGAGAGGAAAGAATATGGTCAAAAGATATTGTGTGAAATTTGAAAAAAAAAAAGAATGAAAACAAACAAAACAAAAAACCTCAGATAATGAAAGATAATGTAAGTAACACTTGAAATGGGCTGCATACAGCAAAGTCCAGAATTTAAAAACAAATAACAGAGTTCATGCTTAGGTTACTTCTTTGCCCAGTGTGGACAGCTCACAAAAATTGAATCTGGAGTTCAGAATCCACCTGATCACAGTGCATCAGTTCTTAACTGAAATACTGTCATATACTTACACTCCCACTATACCCAAGAGCTGGAGTCATTAAGGAACACAGTCAGGATTATCAATACAAATGAATGGACTCCAGATTTTTCTCCCATGACTTCTACACCCACTCATCCATCTCTGCCCACCTCTGTTCTCCTCTCATGCCAATTATCCCTCTTGGGAACTTTCCAGAACCATAAGAACAACAACCAACTGTAGGTTGAGTGACACCCACTGAGGCAGGTAGGCTCCATGCAGCAGGGCATGGGTTCACTCATTCTGATAAGCTTCACTGATCAAGACTCTGTTCAGTCTGGAGAAATGTATAAAGGTGGGTATTGCTGCATTTTCCCACGGACATTGTGCTGACCCCTCACAGACCTCCAGGTCATGAAGACAGTCTTCTTTCTCTTTGCTGTTCTCTTCTTTCTGGGTCCAGGTAAAGAAAATAAGCTTGTTTATAGGGAGGGTGATCTGAGGTGCTGGCCCAGACACAAAGTCTATCCTTCAAATGCCCAGGCGTGATCAATCCTAGTATGTAAGGATACCTTTAGTCTGTTGGCCTTGAAAGAGAACAGTTGTTGCAGAAGGTAACTTTCCTACAATGAATCACCTATTCATCAGTAATCATTTATTCATACATCGCATTTTTCCATTAGCACCTGTGAAAAGTTGTTTGAATAAGTTCAAGGACATCAAGAAAGGTGCTTTTTGATGCCTGGGTTTATGATTATTAACAAAAATATTGAACAAAAAAATTAAAAGGGGAATTAAAAATAAAAACCCAGATTTTTAAAAACGTGTTTTAAATATTGATTAAAATAGGGCATAAAGATATAGAAAAAGAAAGATGTGGAAAAAGAAAGTAATAGAGCTATGTATCCATGTCCATCACAGCGTCAGACAAAAGAGCACACTGGAGACTTCCATTTGTTAACTGCATATCTAAAAATCAAAGCTGTGTTGTAGACTCCTGATAATAAAATGTATTTAATTCTCCATAGCCAGTGCCTTTAAGAAAAAAAATTCTGTTCTACTTTTAATTTAGTGATATTCAGAGATATTTTTCTTTTTGGTTTGAAATATATCTGTATTTGGAGACAGAGACTCAGACAGGTGAGGGTTCTTTTCAGGGACATACAGACAAGGCAGTATTGGTACTCTGTGTTGCACAGTGAGAGCTGTGTGGGATATCCTTCTCACTTTAGAGTTCTCTATGTTTTCTCACACTTCTGGCAAGTTTGAAAAGATGTAACTATATCCTCCCCAAAATTAAGGCACAGGGACTCTTCCTAATTCCAGGGAGCTGAATAAAAGGACTTTGGGGAGTCAAAGAGAATCTAACATTACTCTGGGTATTAGGGATGTATCAGCCCATGTGTGTTGCTACTGTATGTGTCCCTGGTCTGTGTTGTGACAAATCCTTGTGAGTGGATTCTGCATCAGAATATGGAGATCTAGACCTTCAGTGGATGAGTGGTGTGTTATGCATCCTCCTGGCACTGATGTAAACATTGGAGGCTGATGAGAGGTATTAAGATCACTCATATGTATGATATAATTATCATAATGCAAAATAATCCAGTATAAAATTATTGTACCAAATGCACCACATGTGCAGAAACTCCATTTGAACCCATTAGAAAGCTATAGGCAAAGATGTTTTGTTCCAAAAACTGCTGGTTCATCACTGTGAATTGGATATGCCACAAGGACTCTTGGAGTCCTGAGTCTCTAGTCTGACATAGCCTTACTATGTTAGGAGAGCAGAGAAAGTATGGAATACTGCAGTGAAAGCCAGAGTTAAGGGGCTTTGAAATGTGGGTCACTTATACTTGTGAACTGGTATCCTCACAGTAGTTAACGGCTAGTATGTCTGAGAGCAGTCACCCTCTGGGTTGTAGGTTTTGCAAAAATTTGTATTAGCAGCTTCATGCATTCACATCACATGGAATCTCCATACATTGGATACCTCCACTGCACATACTTCAAGTCAGCAACACTTGAGATTTTGATCCTGGTAAGGTGGATTGGCTGTTTTAACAGGCAGTGGTCTGCTCTTGTGAATGCTATGGACAAGGTGCTAATGCAAGGACTAGAATCTCAAGAAAAATATTAAGTAACAGTTGCAGGGAGCTTGTTTCAACTACTCCCTCCAAGTGTCTGACTTTTACAGTGGCATCTTGGTGGAATGTGATAGAGAAATCAGATTCTTTCTCCACTTGGGTATTGTGATGGCCCATTAGAAATCCATAGACAAAGATGTTCTTTGGCTTCAATATGCCTGGGCCATCATTGTGAATTGGATATGCCACAGGCCTCTTTATTTTCTGACTACTCCACTAAACCTTTGTCCTATGTGTATAACTACCACTTTTAAGACCAATTGTGAGGCATCTCCCCATTCTCAGGTCTTGTTCTCAACTCTGACAGAGTAGCAATTTTTGAAAGTATGTTAGAGAAGTTCCTGGCTGTGAAAGTATTTATGAGTTGAGTTGGTATTTTTTTCCAGTAGATTTATATAAAATAATGTCAGCTTCTGTCTTCCAAAGTCCCAATCAAAACCACCTGGGTGTTATCTAGTTCTTTCTGCTCTTTCACCTTGTGGGTCGAAAGACAGAATATCACATAGAAAATAGTTCTGCTTGCTAGTAACTCATCTGCTGGAGGACTAAGGAACTTAGCCAGAGCATGAAAAGAGACTCTTGCTGATGTCATGTATCAATAATTAGCCACATTGGAAAAGAATTAATCCGGGTGGGGGGATTTCTTCTTTTGTGTAGCCAAGAATGCATTTTTCAGTGAGAAATGCAGCAAGCTTAATGGGAGATGCACGACTTATTGTCAAAAAAACGAAGAACTTATTGCTCTCTGTCATATGACTCTGAAGTGCTGCGCGATAGTTCGGCCATGCGGAAGCATCAAGGGCAATGACTCAGCTGAAGACACGGCCTCATAGAGAATCAAAGGTGCCCCAGCTTTGTCTTTTGGCTGTGGCCCCTGCAGGAAGCAGATACTTCAATAAAAATAAATGGCTGCTTTTCCTCAGCTTGTCAGCTCCTTCTTTCAGAAGTCCAAGAATGGCTATCTAAACTTTGTGGTCCCTCTGTCATTGCTTCGATAGTTTTGTTGTGAAGACATTGTCCCAAAGAGGTGATACAGCAGCCAGGAACCATGTAGAAACAGAGAGGGTACACACAGAAAAGTAAGAAACAGCCCACTTCTATGATGCCAGTTATTTCCTATGGTTATCAGTAATATAGTAGTTGGCTTTAGTTGGCGCTAATTGTATTTTTATATCTAGTTTGTTTTGATGTTATTGCTGTTATGGTGGTTTGTTTTCACCTGAGTGATGCTAGGGATTAAGCCCTCAAGAAAAGACCATTCACAAATGTGATCCCATAAAAGCTAGAGTTGATCCCCATTCCAACAATACACAAATTACAAGTTAGAAACATGAGAAATATAAAAAAGCAAGGAAGCATGATTCCTCTAAAAGTTCACAACTCTGAAGTGGTTAAATTCAAACATTAAGATGGTTAAAATGGCAAAGAATTCAAATCTACATTTAAAAATGATGGATAAATTCACTTCAGATTCAAATTAACAGAAAATTGAAGAAAAAGGGCAATTCATAACCTGGAGTTGGATATCAACAAGTTGGGTGAGAAAGATATCAGACATCTAGAGATTTTGAAAAAGCAACAAAAGAGCAACACAGTAGAAATCATAGAAAGGAAAGCTCAGCGAATCTAATAAGAAAAGTTCAGTACAAAACATTACCAATAGATTAGTTTAGGAGAAAGGAAGGATACCAGGGAAAGTTGAAGAATTATTGCATTTAGGTAACAATAAAAATTCACGATTGCAACATTCAAAACCCATGAGAAATTATTAAGAGATTGTACCCGTGAATCTGTGGTAGAGAAGACAGAATCAAACTATTGGCTAAAAGTACAGAAACTTAGTCAATAAAATTATAGAAGACAATCTCCTAAATCTGGGGAAAGAAATGACATTCAAGCATATGAGTCTTTTAGAACTCAAATAGTCATGGCCAGAAATGAACCTATCCACATCATATCATACTTCAAATACCAGGACTAGAACAAAGAAAAGACTTTTATTGTTGTGAGGGATTTTCACAAAGGCAGATAACAGAACAAATAATAGTAGGAGCAGCAAGGGCTGGGAGAGCAGGAAATGACTTAGTTTAAGCCCTGAAACAACAGAACTGTCCACAAAGACTGATATCTTGCAAGGTTAAACTTGAACATCAAAGGAAATATGAAGACCTTTCACAGTAAACATATATCAAAGCAATTCATAGTCACCAAGCGAGCACTACAAGAGATACTGGAAGGGATACTGTACACAGAAAGGAAAGAGCCACACAAACACAAGAGCTCAGGAAAGAACAACTCTCGCTAAAAGAACAGATCAAGAATTGACACACAGAGAAGAATCAGACAGGGTTACAATAACTCAGAAGCCAGCAGATGTCTAATATGGATAAAATTAGTAAATACCTATCAAATGGAACCCTATACATTAACAGTGTTAACTCCTCAGTTAAAAGACAGAGAATGATTGGATTACAAAGAAATATACAAAAGACAAGTATGACAGCAAAGATTTTAGACAAAATTAGAAGGGATAAGGAAAGTCACTATGTATTAATAATGGGAACAATCTAGATATACAATCCAGAAGATATAATGGTTATAAATATATATGCATGAAACTTTAATTCACCCAAGGTCATAAGATGAACACTATAAGATTTTAAGGGCAGATAGATCCAACCCAATAGTAGTAGGTGATTTCAACACTGTACTTTTACCAACAGATGGATCATCAGGACAAGAAAATTAAAATAGAAACCACAAGATTAAATTGCACCATGAATCAAGTCATGTAAAGACTGTCCATACAACAGCTTCAGGACGTAGTCTTCTCAGCAGCCCACAGAACCTTCTTCCAAAATAGATTTTACTTAGGACATAAAATAAATCTTCACAAATACAAAATTCAAAATAATTTCCTGTGTAATCAGTTGAAATACAGCTAAAAAGAACTAGCAAGAAAACTACAGAAACTATAGAAACACATGGGTATTGAGCAGTTTACTCTAAACTTGTATACATTTGACTTCTTTTTCCTTTTTTGTTGCACTAGCTATAACATTCACTTGTGGCTATTTTACACATGCACTTGCACACACACAAAAGATATTGGTGTGTTGGTGAGCATATTAATTAAAAACATCATTTCTCCAACCCAACAGTCTCTCCCACAAAGGCCGTAGATAAAGACAATGCCATTGCCCACTGAACTATGAGCCAGAATATTGTGTTTCTGGGGCTCATTCCCTTACACAGCCAAGCAGATACAACCCATTCCCTATATGTTTTCAAGACTGTTCATTGTGATGCTTCTTAAGAACTCCCACTTGTCTGTTGTGAATAGCACACCAGGCAGCCTCTGCCTGATACACATTTGCTGACTGAATAGCACTGACACCTCCTCAGCTGCTTCCGGGTTGGTACATAAGAACACCATAAAAGCAGGCTTGGGGCATGTCTGCTGACATGTGCTCATCTCTGCTCTGGGGTCTTCCTTCAGCAATCCTGAGGCCTTCTGGACCTCATCCCATCTTTCCAAGCTATTCACAAGTATGAATAAATCAATTCTATTTGTCTAGTTCTTGCTCCTTGCAGTCCTCAGCCAGGTGATTTGGTGATCTCCAGTTGTTTGCCCTCTGACTGCATGGAGGGGGGCAGTTATAAACAGTTGCTCTGTAGGACACACAGATGCTCCCTTCAGCTAAGGTATATGAGCAATGTGCTGCCTGTCTGATTTGTGATCCAGAATGAGAAGATTTAACTGTTCAAGGTTGTCAACTTGCAAGGTCAGGCATTTGTATTTTCTCTAAAATACTCCATTAATTTTCCTTAAGGTAAAATCATTTGGAATGTTGCCCAAGGGCAAATGACAGGCACCTAAGTGTCATGTGCTTTGCCTGTGGGTAGGAATGGGAACCTCTGTTCTCTGCAAAGACAGAGACTGTGTCAACGAATCCTCCCTTTCGATCACTCTTGATTACCACACTTGACTGCTTGGAAAACCCCCAAACATGGGCTTATTGTCACTATTTCCTATCCTTATCTCACATGCTTTCTGTCCCTAAATTGCACTGACAACTCCCGCTGGCATTTATAACCTTCATGTGCCAGATCACTTTTCTTTGGTACAGTACATTTTTTTTTTTACTTCTTTATTTTTGATTCATAGGTTTCTAGGGAATGATGGATGCCAACCCCCTTTACCCACACTACTATCTTCTACAAGACACTCCTCAGTAAAATTTATGTGGAGTCACTAAACGTCAGTTCAAATGAAGCTGAATCATGAAGTATTGGAATTTAAAAGTGTCTTAGAGATCATCTAGCCTGGTTCTTGTTTTAGGTGAAGACACAAGTGATTGGGGGTTTCCGTACAGCAACACTCCCCCCCCTAAACATTCTGATGATAACTCTGAAGCCATCCTAAAGTTTTTCCCTTACTCTGTGTCTTGGTGTGTGGTTATCAAGGAATGCTGGCCTGGGATGTCTTAAGTATCCTGAAGACACACTATCCATAAATCCAGCTCCTCCCCATGCTGAGGAATATCCTCTACCACCTTCTGTTTCTCCCTAGCAGCTCTGGCATTATTGTTCTGTACTGTTCTTAGTTATGACTCTTTTACTTCCTCCAGATAAAAAGGGACTCTCAGCCATAAACATGTGTGGCTGAAAAAGATGGAAGTTGGGGCAACAACTCAAGAAAATAAATTCTGAGAGATTAAGCAAGCTACTTCAGCCATAGCATTGACCTCTTTGTCTTCAATGAATGAGCGCATCTGTCCTTCCCCCTTTTCTCAGCTACCATGCTTTGGTAAGAGGTAGGACAACCGGCTTCCAGACTGAAGACTGAGTTGCATTATCAATAAAGCCTCAGATGTTCAGTTGTAGGAAGTCAGTGTTCCTTGAGTGAAGAGAACAAAAATTTACCCAAGGAGGAGTTTTGTTTGTTTGTGAGATAAAAGTTAAAATAGTAAGATTAACCATGAGGGTGGAATGGTGGAATGCATGTCTATGTGAGAAGTATTCAAAGAAGGAATAAAATTGAGATGGAATCAGGGAAGATTTTAAACTCTTTCCTGTGGGGAAAAAAGCAGATATAAGTATTTCATTATTAGTCTTAAATCTAGTATTATTTCTGTTCTTCACTCCCTCAACAAATATCTAGTAAGCGTCATCTTTACTTCAATTGTTATTTTAGTTTTAAACACTCAATCATTAGCAAAACTCACTATGCTCATATATTTTATATTCTAACTGGCATGACAAACCATAGTAAATATATGCAAGTAAGATATATGGCATGCTAGAAAATAGTAAATATAATAAGAGAAGAAAATCATGGAAGGAAATACAAATTGTGAGGCAGAATGTTGACTTTGAGAGAAATACAAATTGTAATGCAGAATGCTGACTTTGAGAGAGAGAGGGGTGACATAAAGTCTCACTGAGAAGGTAGGCACTTGATAAAATCCTAACAGATATCAGGCATGGTGGACATGGGCACCTAGGGGAGGGATGTAGCTAGAGTTTTCCTGCCTGGCCCACAGCCAGGACAAATCTCTGTCATCTGCCAGTCCCACAGCCGCTCAGACCCAACCAAGCAAACACAGAGACTTATATTGCTTACAAACTGTATGGTCGTGCCAGGCTTCTTGCTAACTGTTCTTACATCTTAAATTAATCCATTTCTATAAATCTATACCTTGCCACATGGCTCGTGGCTTACCGGCATCTTCACATGCTGCTTGTCATGGCGGCGGCTGGCAGTGTCTCCCTCCTCCTTCCTGTTCTCTCAATTCTCCTCTCTGTTAGTCCCACCTATACTTCCTGCCTGGCCACTGGCCAATCAGTGTTTTATTTATTGATCAATCAGAGCAACACATTTGACATACAGACCATCCCACAGCAGAGGGAACAGCAAAAGGCAATGCATTGAGGACAAGGTTGGTTTGGTGTATTTCAAGAGTTTTGGGAGGAGGCCAGTGTGATCAGAGCAAAGGAAATAAGAAGTCACGGTGAGCTGGGGGCTTGCTAAACGAACCTGGAGATTGGGTGAAGATAACTGAGCATAGCCATGTGCACTGGGAAGAGGGCCACTGTCTTCCTGGCCAGTTGGAGATTTTGGTAGATTGGATAGCAAAAGGAGCCTTATATGGTAGTGTCCCTTTGTCCAGCTCTTCTTTCCAAATAAGAAAACTTCAATGTATTGTCTTCTAATTGGCTCCCTCTCACTCCCGAGCCATAATGAATAAAACATGGGACGTACTTCAGTGGATTTGTATATCACCTATTGCAGATGTAATATGCTTCTTTGTATGTTTAGTTCTAGAAGTTCATTATCTAATCTTATACATCATTTCATTACATAGTCCAATTTCCACAGGACACATTTAAGGAAATTCTATGAAGATTCAACTTGAAGATCACTTTTATACAATTTTTTAAAATAGTATCCTGGAGATCTTTACACATAATATGTAGTGCCATCCCTTTTTATGAATGGCTGTATAAATTCTGTTTCTTTGAAGGACCTAATATCATTTATTCATTAGCATATAGGATGCTACTATGTTTTGATATTAAAGACAATGACATTATAGGCATTTTAATTATCTCTAATAAATGTTCCAAATAATGAAATCAACATAGGTCACAGAGTGTGTGCTTGTTGTTACAATATGGACCCAAATTTCCTTT
This sequence comes from Peromyscus californicus insignis, assembly GCF_007827085.1. Classification (NCBI taxonomy): domain Eukaryota; kingdom Metazoa; phylum Chordata; class Mammalia; order Rodentia; family Cricetidae; genus Peromyscus; species Peromyscus californicus. The sequence goes on along the minus strand of NW_026294534.1, from coordinate 14,207,267 downwards.
TAGAGAGAGAATTGCTATTCATTCTATCAGCAGTGTATTAACATAGGAAATTTTCCATATTCTTTCTAACTTGTAATATGATTAAAAATTAATTCTCTCTGTTTGGATGGAAGATAGTAGCTGACCTCTTTAACAGCATACCACTTTTTTCTTCTTCTTAGTGTACATATTTAAAAGATACTACATAGTGTGTTTTAATATATGTATCGATACTGAATGTATACAAGTCAAATAGACTAACATATTCCTATCTTATATAGTTGACTTTTATGAATGTAAGAATGTTTGGGATCTTCCAAGTTAGCAGATATCGGGTACATAATATAATAGTTCTTACTGGAGTCTTCATACCCCACAGTCTAGACTCTTGTATGATTGTGCCTTTGCAGCAGTTGAATTTCCTCTTCCTTTTCTCCTCCCAAACCACTTTTCTCCCTCTTCTTTCTGTTTATTTGATTTTTTCAAACCTATACTTTCAATTTTTTTTTTTTTTACAAAATTTAATGTTTTTATTTTTTAATTTATCATATATGTTAGATTCCATTTTGGATTATGGCATTTTCAGACAAGGTGTGTTTTTGTGGATGTCCTTCTCCTTCTCTTCCATACCCTTTGATCCTCTTCTCCATTTGTACCCCTTGCCCTAGATTTCCTTTTTTTGTCTAGAGAATGAGGAAGATGGTAAGGGACAAGAACCAGAGAGAAGCACAGATGTCACCTGACCTGTAGGAAATTTCTGAGCTCAATAATGACTGACAGTGTTGGGTTGACTTCTTTCCAACCCCCCCCCCCCAAGCCTCTATAAAGCTGGCTGGCTGGGAGGGTGTGTAAGGCATTCTGTTTCTACGCTGTCAACCCTTGGTCTTCTCAGATCACAAACTCTCAATAAAGCGCAACTGGAAGGTTTCCCTCCTGTCTCTGCTCACTGACATTTACAGCGACACACAGCATGAATGGAAGAACACACAAGCCCTTCTAATCTAGTGACAATCAAGTGCATAGCACAATGCTGTTCTCTGGAGTGCACACACACACACACACACACACACACACACACACACACACACACACACACTGGCATAAGTCTACATGCTAAAAGAAAATAAGAAAAAAGTAAAACCAGCTCTTAATTCTCTCTATCCCCAGAAGACTTCAAAATACAAAGCCTCCTTCATTCTGAGGGCCCATCACTCAGATGGGAGCTGTAAACTTTGGGCTCCTTTTTGTTTGTAAAATTTTTTTACTTTTAGATAGAGTTGCACGTTGAGTCCCTGACTCTCCTACTCTTACCCTGCAAGTGCTGAGATTAAGGGTGTGCAACGCCATACCTTGCCTGCAAGTTGAGTTCTTGACATAGGGACACACTTCTTGCAAGGGTACAGTGTGTACACAGACCTCTCCCTCCATGAACTTGATATGCTGGGCCTTGTGACTATTGTCCTTGTGTTGTGCCCAAGGGGAGAGCTGCTGTAAGAAGCTGTAGCCCAATTAAAACTACCACTCTGGTCTCTGTGCTCTTGGGACACCTGGGAGTGATCATCTACTCTCAGAGCTAGCTGAATGAGGAGCTAGCCAAACTCCACACAGCGAGGAGCATGGACAATCTACAAAAGTCTTTGTGAAGCAATCTATCTGTATGAACACTAAACTCAAAATACATGTTTTCATCATCTCAGCTACTCTGCTTCTCAAGAATTATCCACAGGTGATCGCAAAAAACATTCTGAAGTTTTGAAAAAAAAATATCGTAGTGTTCAAAACAGAGCAATATCTTAGCAAGCTATGGTATATCTACTTACAGGGATATTACAAATCCCTTGGAAGCAACAAAGACAAAAGCAGTGAGAAACCAAAGAAAAACTTAAGACTAAAAAGAAACTTCAGAGATAGCTTTCTGTCCTCATAGAAGCAAATGTTCATATAATTTTGTGCAAAATTCATTGTTAGAACTATTTTAAGTCAATGCAAAGTCCAATGTAAATATCATTGGTGGTTTTAATTTATCTTTATAGGTACCCCATTAAATTATTGCATTATTCTTAAATTCTAAATGTACATGCTAAGGAACAAAAGACCTATACCTCAGGAAGTGCATGAATGTATGTATAAAGCCATATCCTGAGCACAGACAGTTATTTTGTAGTATATTTAAATGGTACTGAACTATAAATTTAACATAAAATAGAACTTTCTAAACATTAAAATGATAAGACTTTAAAGACAGATATTCTTTAGTATATTTGAATGGTACTGAATTAATCATAAAACTTTCTAAACATTAAAATGATAAAGGTTTTAAAGATTTGTAAATAATAAAGACTTTAAAATGATAAAACTACAACCCAGGAAGATTATAGAGCCTCACTGGATGCATAAGGAAAAAATAATTTACCTCTGAGGTAAATTTTGCATTACTGATTCTGGACAAGGAAGTGGACATAATGGTCTCTTGTGGTCAGTTCTGAGCCATTGACTCTATTAGTCATCTTGTTTATGTTCTTTTTGCAGAAGCTATTTATTACAGAACCCCAAACAATGACGGGGCTTCGTGGACACCCACTGTACACTAGTGGGAAGATACTCTAGCCAGAAATACCTCAGGCCACCGAAGGGCCAATCGAGGCACAGCTGATTGCCTGGCCTTCTCATTTCCACATCACCTGGCACACACAATGTCCTCCCTCCCACTGAACCATAGAAGCCTTCCACGGCTTTGATCTCTCTGCTTGTTCATTGCTTGGAGCTTTCCCATCATTGGGAAATCTGTTTCTTCCTCCGCACCCAAACTCAGCTTGGCAGCTGAGGTTTGGCAAGTTCAGTCAATCCTGTCCCCAACTTGGCTTGCTATGACCTCTGGCAACCACACCTAAACTTTTCTCCCTGTCTGTATGTGCGGTGGGCACTACAACCCTGTTGTCTGGGCTTCTCTGGCTTGTCTCATTTTCACTACTTAGGTCACAGGAAATGATACCATGGCTCCCAAGAAATCTTTTGAGTAAAGATGGAAACTGTTGTGAGACTGAGTTCATGAACACGGGCTCTGCTCCTTTCCTGAAGAAACAGAATAGGTTCCTGGATCAATCCAAATAATATCAGCTTTCCTAGACAGATGAGGGAGGCATGGAAACAAGGTACAGACTCCTGATGTCTAGAGATCTCCTTAGAGGGGTCTCAAACATGGCTCTGTTGGGTTTAAGTGCTTGTTGGGTGACAGGATAATACACCAGGACACTGTATTTAAGCTTTGAAGGAAGTAGGAAAACATTCCATAAACATTCTTTTCTTTTTTCTTTTACTTTCCGGGGAGAACTCTCTGCTTGGACCCCAACCCTATCATCCTCTAACTTTTAATAACTCTAGGGACAGAGAATTCCCTGTTACGGTCTTATCTGAGGCATCTGCTGTGGGCCAGCTAGTACTTCTGTTTCATTGTAAGACAACACAGTAAGAGATTGAATCATTAGTGCTTCTTCTAGTGATCCAATGACCTGAGAAGGCAGAGGGTCAACATATTGAAATCAAGCTGGCTTCTCTTTCAACCATAGCCAGCAGATTTCACAGGTAAGTGAAGGGGACAAAAGCAGTCAGTCCCTCATCTAGGAGTTCAGATTTGCCCCTGGGACCAGGTCATCAGCCACGTTTATGGGACTTGTGACATGTGTGCCTCTCTTATCACCCTCTACACTCTTCCTCATTCTCTGGAAATATGGGTTCAGCCACTTCTTGGAAGACTGAGTCACATCAGTGTCTGCCTTACCTGCCTACAGTGTTAACTCAGAGGAAGCGTCACAGTGTGTGCTCATGAAGAACTAACGCCATGTGCCTCCAGATTCCTTTCGCCACAACATGAAGACAGAAGGGGCCCGGTGTATTCTTCTGTTTCTTATCACTTGGTCTGATTAATTATAAGTTTGAAGCACACTTTGAATAAGGATAGGTTATTTCACTGTAGATATAGCACTAACACTGAAGGACACAGTCGTAATTATATTATTTGTTAGTGTTCTGTCTGCATGAATGTAAGTATACCATGTATATGATTGGTGCTCATGAAGTCTAGAAGATGGTGCCAGATTCCCTAAAACCATAGTTACAGAGGGTTTTAATCCACCATGTGGGTGCTGGGAACAGAACATGGGTCTTCTGCAAGAGCAGCACATGCTCTTCAACACTGAGCCATCTTTCCAGTCCCCACAGACATAATTTTTGTCCTTGGGATGATGTGAAAATCTAATAATAAGGATATAAGAAAATATGTTTTAATATGGATGTATTTAGAGGATGAATTTAGCACCCAATATTTTGTTTTTCAGAGGACAATGAAATATTTTTAAAAGTGAAAATTATTTGGTAACCTATGGCTTCTGGGAGGAGCATGATCCCCTCTGTAGGGTAACTCCAACTCTCTCTCTCTCTCTCTCTCTCTCTCTCTCTCTCTCTCTCTCTCTCTCTCTCTCTCTATCTATCTCTATCTATCACATATGATAATTATTATAATATAATCTATTATATATTGACATATTATGTAATATATGGAGACACTATTTCTTCTTTGAAAATTTTCTGGCTTACAGGAAGGAATACCACATCCTTTAGGTGGACACACCTTCTTTGATCTTTGTGTTTTACCTGCTCTAATGACTCCTTCAGGTGTGTCTGTTTTCATCCCTTGGCATGCCAGCTCAGACTTGGCTCTCACCTCATCAATTCACATTCCAAAGTGGCACCTTCCCCTCCAGGCTTTGCTCTGCTCTCCTAACCCTCCCTCCTCAGCCTGTGGCTGTTGCCTCTCGCCATGCTTTGTCCTTTTAAACACTTGTCTTTAATTAGCAGAGATTGATTCTTATTAATATGGGGGGATAAATTGGTTTTCCAATTCCTCCAGTGGCTTAAAAATAGGTATGATTTCCCCTAATAATACCCCCTTACACTTATTTTATAGAGTTTGTTTATGAATTTAAGTTCGGTGTCTGTTGGCAAATAGGTCATCTCGTTCGGCAGATGTTTACTGGTTCCCAGGATATGCCAAGCAACATTCTAGATGTGAAATGCACAACGAAGAATGAATGGACCAAACCTCTCAATGTAAAAAAATGGGAAAAAGCAAATGTGTAGATGAAATTCTAAATGGTCTTATTAAATAAGAAACACAGAGACAAATACAGAGTTAAAAGTCCAAGAGATCAGAGCACTAGTGAATAGCCTTTAGCTTACCACTCACTGCTGTCCTTCCCCTGAGAGAGAGACCTTCCCTTCTGTGTCCTGTCTTTTTATTGTCTTTCTGTTCTACCTTCTCATTGGCGCTAAACCCAACCACATGACTTCCTCATCACTGCCTGTCTATACAGACTTCCAGGTCTCTATGGTTGGTACTGGGTTTAAATGTTCAGGTCACCGCTTGGCTGTGTCCTTGACCACAAAGAGACTCTGCCTGCCATGTGATCAGATTAAGTGCATGTGCCACCACCGCTGGACTTCTGTTAAGTGGCATGCTTTTAGCTCTGATCCTCAGGCAACTTTATTTATTAACATACAAATAAAATCACATTTCAGCACAAATAAAATAATACATACAAATGGCTTTACTCACATTTGCTAGAGGGTGGTATAGTTCGGTTTCAGCACCACCTCCATCTCAGGTGAATGCCATTCCCAGACCACTTCTAATTCTGTCAAGTTGTTCATATAGTGAAGGCATTTAAAGTAATTGAAAGGAAAATCTCTATTGTGCATTTGGGAGGCGGCAACAGCAGAATCACAGGGTTCTTCCAGCAAAACATAATCAAAATTTGGCAGAGATACCCAGTGACCTATGCCACAGATTCCTGCAGACTTTTCACACTGTGACAGCTCCAGCACCCCCCATTTTTTATAGAGCAACTGTATATTATTTCACAGGGTGGGTATGGGGCTCACAGTTCACAAAGCCATTCCCAAAAGATGTCAATCACTTACTAAGCACATAGCACTGTAAACACGGTGGTAGGAATATGATAATGCCTTCAGGTAATTCTTACTCTTCTCACCACACAGATACAGAATCCCCTAAAATAAAATGCATGCCCAGGTCATTGTTTGGTTGTTTAATGTGTGGGAACTTCCTCCTAAGTGCTGAGGTGATAGATGATTGAATTCAGATTGTTAAACATTAGGTGGTGGGGGCGGGGGATGGTCTCACCATGCAGTCTGTCCACTGCCTAATTATTTTGTAGCTATACTCTGAATGGTTTGCGCACTTCCATTTCTTTTTTTTTTTTCGAGACAGGGTTTCTCTGTGTAGCTTTGCGCCTCTCCTGGAACTCACTTGGTAGCCCAGGCTGGCCTCGAAGTCACAGAGATCCGCCTGGCTCTGCCTCCCGAGTGCTGGGTTATCTTTATCCTAAGTAGTTACTATTTTCAAATCCTCACTTTCTAGAAAAAGGTATTATGAAAAAAGACTTGACAGTAGAGGAGGACTAGATGAAAAGAAAGGGTTCAGAGGGTGAGGAATAAGAAGGGGTAATGTAATCACAATCCAAATAAAAAATAAAACACAGTATATATGTAGACATTTGTAAAAAATAAAAAATAAATGCATTAAAAAGATTGTAAAGTGATTATGGCCTCCTGGTGGATATAAAATAATACCCCACTGTGGTTTTTTTGTTTGTTTGTTTGGTTGGTTGGTTTTTCAAGATAGGGTTTCTCTGTGTAACTTTGGTGCCTGTCCTGGATCTCCCTCTGTAGACCAGGCTGGCCTCAAACTCACAGAGATTCGCCTGGCTCTGTCTCCCAAGTGCTGGGATTAAAAGCGTGCGCCACCACCGCCCAGCTCCTCACCGTGATCTTAATTCAAGTTTTGCTAATGAGCAATGACCCTGAAATTTTTACATTTGCTTGTTGGCCATTTCTATTTATTCTTTGGGGAAATATCTGTTCAAGAGATTTTGCCACTTTAAAAATTGGCTTACTTGGTTTTTATTGCTGAATTATGTTAAAACTTTCTTTGATGTCTAGACAAATGTTACTTCCAATGTTTATAGGCCTGAATGGATTATTTCTTTTCTCCTTCCTTGGTCCTTTTCTATGATGATGACAGTGCACATCAGACTGATAGGTGTGGGTTGGAACAAACTGAATTTGGCTCCATTCAACCTTGTTATTATATATATGAACCTGCATCTCTGGTGGGATACTATGAGACCAGCCAGTGAGGTAGGCTTTCTCATTTCTCCCCTTTAGAATGGCATGCCTCACTCTCCAGAACTACTTAGTAATTCCTACTTTCGAGTCGCTTTCTCAATCTCCTATCTGGAAACAGATTCAACACTGGAGGAGAAGGAAGTAGGATAAGTATTGATGCTATTCATTTATTTCTTCACCCAACAAACAGATTTTCAACCCAACTAATGAAGTTTTCAAACTGTACTGAAGATTTCCAAGCTATAATTTCATAATCATCTTATTAGTGGTTGTGCTATTAGAAAAGAGGCTCCACCCTAGGCCTTTTGCAAATAAGGTCTGATATAAAGACGAGAGGTAAGGTGTAAAACATGAATTTATTGTTTCATCTACCAAGTGACTCCTGAAAAATGATCTCTCTCTCTCTCTCTCTCTCTCTCTCTCTCTCTCTCTCTCTCTCTCTCTCTCTCTCTCTGTGTGTGTGTGTATTCCTAGTCTTTTTATTTGTTAGTTTACTTTTGAGAAAGGGTCACAGGAATCCAAGGCTGCCCTCAAACTCCTTATGTGGCCATGGATGACCCTGATGATCCTCCGACCTTTACCTCCAAAGTGTTGGGATCACAGGCTTGTACCAACTACACCTGGTTAATGCAGCATTGAGGAAGAAACCCAGGATTTCCTGAATGGGAGGCAATGCTTTATTAACTAAGTTACATCCTCAGCCCTAACATACTGGTATTTTTATCTGACAATTTTATCTTAGGGTTTCTATTGCTGTGAAGAGACACCATGATCATGGCAACTCTTAAATTGGAAACATTTAATTGGGGTCACTTACAGTTTCAGAGGTTTAGTCCATTATCATGGTGCAACATGGCGTGCAAGCAGACATGGTGCTTGAGGAGAAGCCGAGAGTTCTACATCCTGAGTCACAGGCAACTGTCTTTGTTAGGGTTTCTATTGCTGTTCACCACTGAAGGAAGTCAGGACAGGAACTCAAACAGGGCAGGATCCTGGAAACAGGACTGATGCAGAGGCCAGGGAGGGGTGCTGTTTACTGGCTTGCTCAGCCACCAGCCCAGAAACAGCACCACCTACCATGGGCTGGGCTCTTGCCCACTGATCACTTACTGAGAAAATACCTTACAGCTGGATCTCATGGAGGCATTTCTTCAACTGAGGCCCCTTCCTCTCTGATGACCCTAGTTTATGTCAAGTTGATGCACAAAATCAGCCAGTAAAAGTAGTATGTAACTGCTTGTGCCTTTTAACAGAAGGAGGTATTTCAGAGATATCCTCAGACTGAAATTCCAAGAGAAAGAGCTTCAGGTTTTAACATTGATTATTTACTGAGTTTTGTCTTCACAGATGCACATGTTTCATATCTGTTTTAAATCATTAATTCATAAGTTATTTAAGGTAATTATCTATTTTATTTTAATTTATTTTTATGATTAATTGTTTGCTGACACAGAATCAATTTCAGGGTACCATTTACCCTAAATTTTTATTTTCATCGATACTTAATTTTTCACATTTTTGGTTTTTTTGATCCTACTCAATGACTCCCCGTACTTTTACAAAGGACAGAAAGACCTGTGACTCAGACTAGTTGCCAGGGTCCACAGACTTTGATCATTGCTATGGACACTTGGCCATCCTTTCTTTAGAGGGAACTTGCTGTTCAGTCACACAGTTGGTCTGGGCATTGTGTTTGACTCTTCTTTTTCTAAACCCATTTTTGCTCAGGCTGGAGGTCAAATATTCGTGTTGTAGACTGGTTAAGTGAGGTGGAGGTCAGCTGACAAGAACATTGTGAAACTGTTACAAAAACAAGAAGGCCTTCCGTGTTCCCAAACAACTCTCATCCCTGCCAAACAAGCAAAGTCAAGTCCAAAATAATGTGTGAAGTCTGCTGCTTTATAGCAAGGAGGTATAGACGCGCGCGCGCGCACACACACACATACACACACACTCATGAACTGCAAGCTCCTAGAAGGGCTAATGAGAAACTATTAGAATTGCCATGGAAAAGCACTGAGGAGAAATAACTTGCTTTTTTTTTAACTCTTTGGTTTGAAATTGATACACATTAATTACATGGAATGAGTTTCATTACGGCATTATGCGTGTATACTCCACATTTTGGTCATGTTCACATCCATTGTTCTCTTGCATCCCCTCCTCACTTCCACACAACTTAGTCTGCTTCCTAACTGTCCACTGTCAAGTCTTTTGCCTTTGCAATTGACCTATGAGTTCTATCAGGGTTGCTTACAGGGACATCGATGAAGGGGTCTTTATAGGAGCAGGGAGACCTTAGCTGTGTCTACACTGCTGAACCAGTGTCTCCCCCTCTCCCAGCAACCATTAATTGCATATAAATCCTCAGATAGGGGTTAGGGTTTGAGTCCCTCCGCTACTCCATGGCAGGATGTTGGCCAGGCCAGTCTTGTAGGGGTAACCACAGCTGTTGTGCACTCAAGCACAAAGGCTTTTCAGTTTTTAATTAGAATTTTAAGAGAAGTAAATCCAATTGACCAGAGATTAAAATAGGGACAAGAGGAGTAGCTGCATTGACTGTGTTTCAAGGTCATTTGCTCAATAAACCTTCATGAAGAGTCTGCCCTGGATTCTACTTTAGGGACACACTCTTTAAAGATTTGCTTTCTGTCTCCAAATTCCAGCTGGGGTCTCTATTCTGTGCCTACAAGGCCCTATAATTCTCCCTCCAGTTACATGTCAGTATAGCTCTACATCATTCCAGAGGGCCCCCTGACCTCTCCACCAGACCACTTTAAGTGGGGAGAACCTTGACATATATGAAATATGCCTTTCTCTCCCAATGTGGACAGTATTCTAGCTTCTGATAGTTTGATTTTTGCAAATTGGTGAATTTGGTGTGTTATATCTGGCTTTTTAAAGTTTGCATCCCTACATTGTTGCGTTGTCATTGTGCTCTTCTATGTTCATTTCTGGGTGGGAAATGACTACTTGTTTCATCACGTTGTAATCTGCCACTTAAATTTCTTCTATGGATTGTGATGGGTCATACTACACTGAATGTTCTTTTATACCCTCTTGGGTACACATAGAGCTTTGTTTCTGTTGAGCAGATATCTGGGAGTGGCTCTGGTCAGACTCTTTGTGATGTTCTCAACTGAGGTGCATCCTGCCCTCAACTGAATCCTCTGAAGGCCCAGGACACATCTTTACACAATTAAGTCACTGTCACCTACCATCCTGTCACAGTGCTTGGTGCGAAGCAAGTCCTAGCCAGTCCTCAATTACGACTATCTTTCTTCTTCAAGTTTCCCATGCTAAACTGGCCAATCTCTGCCTCTAGGGAATGTCACAATGCCTATCTATTTTTAGGCAAAAAAGGAAAGGTTACCCAGGATCTTCTGCCCACAGTGTAACTCAGTAGACCAGATAAATTAACTCATTCCCAAGGAGCCTTCTCCAAGACTATAAAGGTCCCATTTTTCTCCGTCACCACCTGGCTTTGCTCAATCACTAGTCACACCTGCTTTCCTTCTCGGACGAGCAGAGTGGACCAAGGGAGCCATAAAACATGAAGATCTTGTTACTCTTTGCTGTTTTCCTCTGGGTGGTCCGAGAAAACTCAGGTAAATGTCTTCTGGGTACCCCTGAAGAAGGCAGGACTCCCATTTATGCTTGTGGATAGCATGGAGGTGTGTCTGAGTATAGACAGTGGACACAGATGGTGGACCACCCTGGGGTTCAGGGCTGGACCACTTTCATAATGGTTTTGGAGGTTTTATTTTATTTTTTTTTTGTTTGCTTTGAGAATTGTAAGGTTTACAGCACAAGACACAGAAGCCTATTTCTTTTTCCCAGAAAATAGAAAGGTCTAACTGTAATCTGAGATAGTCTGTTCGAACAGAAGTACAGTCATACATGTATCAGAGCTAGAAGGGAACTAGAGATTTTCTAAGGCAGTCCAGAGCCTGTGGACAGGGATCCAGAGAAAGTGTTAGATTCCTGCCACACAGTGAACAGGGAAGGTATTCTCATCTACAGCATTCCCCTAGCTTTTGTATATAACCTACTCTATCCATGAGAAAATAGATGTATCCATTTAAATGAATGTATCCATTTTCAAATGAGAGAAAATGAGTTACTTGAAGAAAAACCTGGAGTCCAGATCCCAAAGCCTTTCGATTGGTGGCTCTTGTGTTGTTAGTCAAGGTGGACTACACCCACATCTCCATGTCCTTTCCAAACTGGGGTAGACTTGATGGTCACAATGTCATCCCGGTTGAAGTTTGGCTACTGCAGGGGACTATTTTTCTAAAAACACATAAGACCTATGTTGCGTTACTGTTGCTTTTAAACTCCAGATGTGTAGCATTCTTTAAAAGGTCTCTTTTTTAAAATCATCTCTTTCCCACAATGCGTTCTTTACAGGGACTCTAGTTGGTTATCTTTTACCTAGAAGGCCACACACAGGTCATATTTTTATTTCACTTCTTTATATTGTAGTAATATGAGTGACAGTCCAGCCATAAGCTGAAAGGCAGACATACTTCTCATTTTTTTCTACAGCCTGAGTCTGCTTCCTGTTACTCTGTTCTGTTTTCTAAAATGCCAGCCATGCCAATGTACCTCTGCCTCCAGGCTGCTGAAGAACGCTGATGTAACAGAAGTTTCTCAGGAACTGTAATGGGCCAAGTGATTTCCCATACAGCCTGTCATGCCATCCTGGGAACACCATGAGATAGAAATGATTGTTCTTACAAGCTAGGGAGTCAAAAGTCACTGAAACTGGGACTTCGTTTTGTAAGAATAGCGTGAACTCTTAGCACTGGGCTGTGGACTGGGGCTGCCATCTAACTCCCTGTTACTGGATCCACAGGGGACATACCACCTGGAATCAGAAACACTATCTGCCTCATGCAGAAAGGCCACTGCAGACTTTTTAGGTGCCGTTTTGGTGAGAAAAAGGGGGACATCTGCTCTGACCCCTGGAACCGATGCTGCATCCCCATTTCCCTTAACAACGGAGATAGATAACAGCATGGAAGAGCTAGGATCTGGGGGAGCAAGCTCCTGGAAGGTGAAGACCCGGAAACACCGCAAAAGGCTTTGAGGCTGTGCATCTGATGGCGCATGCTCAATAAACACTTGTTGAAATGAATCTAGTCCCAAGGCGAAGGTTTGATGAAAGGATTTTATTGAAAAAGTGTTAATTCACCATTTGTTTTTAAAGGACTTGGAGGAGTTCCAAGCGTTCAGTTCATTCCTCTCCTTCGTCTTTTCTTTGTTACAGGTGGTGTCTCCTGCATACTCAGGGATAGCGTAGAGCAGAAACAGGCTCAGACCCAAACACTGTTTCCAAGGGGACAGGAGTGGCTGATTAACCCGCCTGATGTCCTCCGTGGCGCCTGTAATATCAAGCAAGGCCAGTGCTAGCTGCCTCCTTCTTGCCCAGGCCACTAGGGCTCCTGCTGCAGTTCCAGAGCCTCCTCACGTTGTAATTTTGTTGCCTTTCAACATTTACTCTTTAGTTTTCTCAATTGAATACCGTGACCTTGCCACCTTTATGGGGAATGTAACAAGGTTTAAGCATGGCCATTCCTGGGAGTTAAGGAAAATGAAAAAAAAAAAAATTCTCAAGGCCAATCAAATTCCACCCCCCATCAGAAATTCATAAACAGGATTCTTGATGTGCCTGTAAGAGTGTTCATTCTGTTACTTTTGTCTTTAAATGTTTATTTGTATTATTGTGTATATGGTGTATGTGTTCGTTGGGCGGGGTATTTGTCTTGTATGTGTGTGTGTTGGTATGTTTGTGTGTACACAATGTGTGTGTGGTGTGTTTGTGTGTGTCTACAGTGTGTTTGTATGTGTGTATGTGCACGGTGTGTTTGTGTGTGCACAATGCATTTTTATGTGGGTAGTGTTTGTATATGTGTGTGTGTCTATGGTGTGTTTGTGTGTGGGGGTTATATATGTGTTTGTATGTGTATGCTGTCTTTGTGTGTGTATTGTGTGTGTGTCTACGTGTATGGTATGTTTGTGTGTACAGTGTGTTTTTGTGGGGGGTGTTTGTGTGTGTACAGTGTGTTTTTGTGGGGGAGTGTTTGTTTGTGTGTGTGTGTGTGTGTATGTGTGTATACACACAGGCACACCTTCTCATGCCATGTGCTCATCTGGAGGTAAGAGGATCACTTTTGGGAATGAGTTCTCTCCTTCCTCTGTGGGTTCTGGGGGTGGAACTCACGCGGCCAGACTTGCAGGATCAGTGGTTTTATGAGCTGAACCACCCCTCTGAGCCCACTCTGCTATTTTTAAAGAACATGTTTCTGAACATTTGAAGCTCCGCAGGGCGTAGGGAATGAACTTTCCTAACACTGAGCAGTTTGCTGATCTCTGTGTGCTGTTTAGCTATGGGGCAGCTGCCTAAGAGCAGTGAATAAATTACAGGTGAGGAATGCAGAGGCTTCTTGAGGGAAATGTGCTTCTGTATTGGGGCCCACATGCTGAGCCCTCTTTAGATTAACAGATAAAATCCCTTGTGTCCCTGTTTCTGTTTACGGCTTGAATCTAGTTTTCTTATGAACCAGTTGAACCCTACTTCAGGATTCCTGCCTCAATTCTCGTCCCATGTTACATCGAACATTTGCTATCCCGGCTCTGGCCTTTCTCCAGCCTTTTCTCAGTGTACGCATTTATTTATTTATTTTTCTAAATATAATCCTTGGGACTGCACAGAAGGGAGCTTCCCTCGGATACCAGCATCTCCTCAAAGCATTCTCCATGGCTGTATGAATGCCTGTCTGGGGAGGGTGCTGGCCGCAGGTTTGGCCTCTGCTCTGAGGCAGTGAAACTCCTGCGGAGGAGCAGGAGAGTCACCTCTCCAAGCACAACAGATCTGTCTCAACAATAAATGGCCTCAAGTGGCAACCAATGCTGAGACTAGGGCGGGGTATCAGGAACCTGTTTCCACCCTCCCCCGGAGCGTGACACAGTAGGCTGGTAGCACATGTTCCTGGCCTTATGCTTCTCATGCTTAGGTGAAGAACCCGGACTAGACATCCGAGGCCCCAGCACAGGACATTACTAGCTTTTGAGAGCAGAATGACACTTGTTTAGTGGTCCTGGGTGGGATTCTCCACAAGCCAAGGGATGAGAGAACCCACCCCTTCCCCTTTAAACCACACTCTCAGCGGACAAACTCAAACCTGGAGCAAGAACAGCTGAGGACCAGGCCAGGGAGGTTTCATAAATCCCTAGTCTATGTTCACATTGTAGGCTATATTTATTGCTCACTGTATGCTTTTAGGTGTGTTTGACTGTTGTTTATTTTATTTTTGAGAACACCTTTTCACGTAGTTCAGGCTGACCTTGAACTTTTGCTCCTCCTGTGTCTACCAACTGAGTGCTGGAGTTACGTACGAGTGTATATCACCACACTGAGGTTATTCTGTAGTGGGCATTGTGCTCAGTCCTTACTCATGCTAGGCAAGCATTCTACTAACGAGGCCCCACTCCAAGACCCTGTGTAAAATTCTGGGCCTGGAAACTGGACTGACATTGTAGGAATATCCTTGTTGGCTATGATGCAAACTTCTCTGAAGGAATGTTTGTGCACCTCAGACACGGAAGAAGAGAGGCGCACCTGCGGCCTCTCCTACCTGCTAGAAACTGAGGCTCAGACAGACAACTCCGGAAGTGGCAGTCGGTAGGGAAGAATGGGACGGCAGGAGGCTTCCCCAGGAAGTTTTCAGTGGCAGCTTAGAGCCGAATGGATACTTCCTTTACCCTGTGAAAGGTGCCCCCGAGTCTAAAGGGATCGGTTTAGAACTCCTAATGAGAGCCAAGAACAGAATTCATTCCTCAGATCCGTACAATACGTTTTCTCATATTATTAAATCAAAGTATTTTTGGTCCCAAACCTTCCCGGTATAGTATTAATGCCGATTGTTTTTCGAGGGACAGGAAGTCTGGGCCGGGAGGGCCCGGCGACAATACCAATACTGACCATCAGAGGGCGACCCGCCACTGCCAATGCCTGAAGGTTTTCGTTTTTGTTTTAATTTTTACTTTATTTATTTCCCCCGCCGAAGTTGGCCCTATGGTTAAGGAAAAGCCTCCAGGATTGCCGCAAGATCAGGAGTTAATTGCAGTTCCATCCTGGATTTCTTGGTACTAACTGTTGTGTCTTCATCTCTGCCCTGCCCTGGGAAGAGGAAAATAATTCAGTTCACACTGATCCATCAGCATATTTATTAAAGCATCCCCGTGAATCTCCTGTTTGAGAGTAGAGTCCAGCCAAAGCTGCAGATAATAAATTAAAAGCCCATCTACTTCCCGTGACTGATGTTCAATGGCTGTGACCGACCCCTTCCCTTAGTGCTCAGCAGTCCGGAGGCAGGTCCGCGGCAGCCAGAGCGCAAGGGCTCAGGGCTGGCTCTGTGCAGGGGTTGTGTGCTCTTACCGGCCCTGTCCAGCAGCAGAGCTGTGCGGCACCATTGCCTCCTTGGAGGGATTATACCAGAGCCTGGGAACTTCGTAGTTGTGCAGGCAAGTAGAGATCAGTCACGGTTTTCACTGTAGCTGCCCTCAAGCTGAAACACATTTTCAGCTGGGAGATTGACCTACCATGTGCTTGCGCTGTGACCCTTGAGGCAGTGGTCAGGGCAGCTGATCAGTGTTAGGGATGTTCTCAGTGCTCCTCTCTTGAGGAGCCTGGCAGGGCCCCTCTATGGACCCCAGAAGCAGCTGAGGTGTCCCTGGTTGGGGGTCTGCTCGGTGCAACCAGCAGTGTCAGAGAGCACTTTATTTATTAGCCAATCAGAGCAACACATTCACAGCATAGAGAACAACCCCCAGCACTCATACATCAGATATTCACACTACAATTTATAACAGCAGTAAAATCACAGTTATAAAGTAGCAATGAGATAATTTTAGGGTTGGGGGTCACCACAACATGATTGGAACTGTATTAAAGGGTTGCCACATTATTAGGAAGGTGGAGAACCGATGTCATAAAGGGTGTGGAGGTGATAAACTCTAACATTTATACTTTTACTGACCATACAAGAAAAATAAACGTGAATTCATGAATTAGCTAATCCAAACCTCAACACAGGTTTCCTGCATTGCTCTCCTCCTAGTCTTTCTCACCCAAGGGCTGGTTTGTGTGTAGCAGGGGCATTCTCGTCACATCCTGAAGCCCAAACTTCTGAGTCTTCTGTCTCAGTCCCTCCAGGGTTTGCTGTGTTCTTCTCATCTCTTCCAACTCTGGGGTTCTTTTTTTCTCGATTCTCAGTGGGACTCAGGAACAAATTCAATTCCGGGCCTAGGATTCACCAAGAATGGCTTTGACTGCTTATGCCCGTGGGGGGCAGTGTGACACACACACACACACACACACACACACACACACACACACACACACACACACAAAAGGCATGGCAGGACCTACAGGGCACACTTGAACCCTGAGCCTGTTCCTGGAAAGCCTGCTTCTGACAGTGTCACACTATACTGTCCTCTGTCTCTCTGCCAGAGTTGCAGACAAGAAAGAGACCTAGGAGGTCACTGAGTAAACCTGTCCTCTCTTATCTTACCTTATTTCTAATAAGACATAGTAAGTGCTTGAGATTGCTTTAAATGTGGAAATATTTGAGTATCATATGCTTACAGTAATTCAGTGTTCAAAATACACTTGTGTGTATACATTCACATTTACACAGGATCAGTCCCTGCACCAATGCAGCCTCGATGGATTTTTAAGCCACGATGGATGAACTAGTCCCTCATGCAAGCTTGATATCTGTGACCTTGGAGTCAGCTGACCACTCAAGACTCCTTTCCCCCTCTGAGCTCTTTGAACCCTTAGATCAATGGTTTTCAACCTTCCTAACGCTGTGACCCTTTAATATAATTCCTTGTGTTGTGGTGACCTCCAACCATAAAGTTACTTTCATTGCTACTTCATAACTGTAATTTTGCTACTGTTATTAATGTAATATAAATGCCTGTGTTTTCTGAGGGTTTTTTTTTGGGGGGGTCACAACCCACAGGTTGACAACCATTGCCTTAGATGAGCATAAAGACAGAAGGGGTGGTCCCATTACCTGTCCCCAGAGGTGACTTCCAACCATTTGATTGCACCTATTACCAATGCTATGCTGGGAGAGATTATTATATTAGCCCCACCAGACATCTTTGAGCCAAACCCTACCTCCTAATACTGAGACACAGTCATCTAACACAACTCTCTTGGGGCCAAAAGTTGATAGACAGATAAAATATACATTTTAAAGACAAGGAACACTCAAAACACTCCCTCTGGAAACCAGAAGATAGACACTATCAACAATGTCACAGCAGCTCCAAGCATCAAGAACCCCCTCCTTTTTTTTTTTGTAACTATCTTCAGAGTCCCCCCACATAATATGCCTGCAAAAGCCACCCTCTGTGTAGATCTGGTTCAGTAGGACCACACACTTCTCTCTCAAAGGGATTCAGTCTCTGGAAGTTAGGAGATCACCCACAGTCCTCTGCTACTACTTCCCTCACTCCAGGGAGAAGCAGATCTTTGTCACGGTCCCAGACAATGAATGGATCTCTAAATTCCTGAGTCATCAGGGTGCTGGATGCCAGGTGAACATGCCAGGTCCCCAAG
Organism: Peromyscus californicus insignis; assembly: GCF_007827085.1. Taxonomy (NCBI): domain Eukaryota; kingdom Metazoa; phylum Chordata; class Mammalia; order Rodentia; family Cricetidae; genus Peromyscus; species Peromyscus californicus. Next base: position 14,189,443 of record NW_026294534.1, on the reverse strand, counting down.
ACTCCTCCTGTGAGATGCCCAGTGTGTGTTAGTTCACACTAGACTATCGGTTGCTCCACAAGTGACTCCACTGGAGGCTGTCATGTGTCTCACCTGCCAGGAAACGTGAACCGTCAGCTGGGTCTGAGAAGTCACAGAGAGCGCTCTTCCCACTGGCAGGGCAGCCAGGGGTTGGTAGTTTCTGTATGAGCCACAAGGAGGCATCTTAGGGGACAAAGAGCGTCAGTGTAGCCTGGCTCAGGACAATGCAAAGCTCAGGTCTTCCCAGTGTCCAGACGCGGATGAATTCTGGTAGGAATGTCCCAAGGACCAAGCAGCATTCCAAGACACACCCAGCTACATCCCATGTTTGTTTTCTGTCACTATGACAAAACTGGAGATAATTAACTTTTCCACATTTGTTTTTTAATTAGCATGCAAGGTATTATTATGACATTTTCAGACCATGTGTATTTTAGTGATTCTCTTCCCCTCTCCTCTCCCAATCCCTGTTAACCTGACGACCCCCTGTGACCTCCCTCTTAGTGTCTTCTCTTTCATGTCCCATGTGTCCTTTTGACAACCCCATCTTTCCTTGTCACCAGTTCTTACTTTCTCTTGTCTTTCCCCCTAGTTTTAACCTCTAGGAAAGTACGTAGGGAGTACATCCAAGAGAATCAGCTCTTAAAGAGAAACGAGTCATTTGGGCTCACGCATTGGGAGGTCCTCATCTAGGTAGGATCTGAGGCTTTGATATTTTGAGGAAGGAAAAATGGAGAAAAAGGGGGGGGGAAGAGGAAGTGGGTGAGGACGAGGAAGAAGAGGAGGAGGAAGAGCAGAAGAGGGAAGAGGAGGGAAAAGGAGCAGGAAGAAGAAGATGAGGAGGAAGAGGAAGAAGAGGAGGAAGAGCAGGAGAGGGAAGAGGAGGGAAAAGCAGCAGGAAGAAGAAGATGAGGAGGAAGAGGAAGAAGAGGAGGAGGAAGAGCAGGAGAGGGAAGAGGAGGGAAAAGCAGCAGGAAGAAGAAGATTAAGAGGAAGAGGAGGAAGAGGGGGAGGGAGAAGATTGAAAGGAAGAGGATTAAGAGGAGGAGGAAGAAGAAGAGGAAGAGGAAGAAGAGGAGGAAGAAGAGGAGGAAGAGGAAGAAGAGGAGGAAGAGGAGGAGGAGGAGGAGGAGGAGGAGGAGGAGGAGGAGGAGAGAAGAGAATCCATGAGAACCACCACAGTCTCCTCAGAGACATGACCCCCATACTAAGAACCTCTCACTAGGGAAAAATCTACCCAAGGGTCCACTGTCTCCCAACAGCATCACACTGGGCACTGAGCCTTGAGCACTTTTCAGCTCTGGGGACGGGAAGTGCTAGTTACCTGTGACTTATCTAGTGCTCTTCCTTCTCCACCTTCTGTGTTAAGCGCTTCCCACAAATCTGTCTCAGCTCATCTACAGAGGGGCATGACCATGTCCACAATGCAGATGAGACACCTAAGTTTCAGGCTTATGAGGTCACTCACCCAGAGTCACAGAACCTCTCTACAAGGAAGCTTGACTCCAAGCTGTCAAGGAGTCAGCAGAGACTTTTAGTATGATTATATTAAAGTACATGTTGAAATCAGTTTAACACCTCATGTTTTTAATGATTGGAATTCAACACACCAGTTTATCTCTGTATTATCTATTTTCTTCACCTTCAGTGGCAGAGCCAGGTAGTTGTAAGTCACCTGTGACAATAAAGTTCAAAATATTCAGCTCTTTGAAGAAAATAAAAAGGCCATAATTGAGGTTTTTGATTCATAGCTGGGCTTGCTGGTGCTCAGGAGATATAGATAAATCGGCAGATTACCTATGGTTTCTGTATGTTTAAGAGCAGAATCCCAGTTTAAATCTCACTGATATTGAGAGATTATCTCTCTCTCTCTCTCTCTCTCTCTCTCTCTCTCTCTCTCTCTCTCTCTCTCACACACACACACACACACACACACACACACACACACACACACACACCACAAAACAAATAAAGACTTTCACCTATGACTTTAAGGAAGTCAATGTTTCCTAGTCCAAACCACTGTTCTTTATGACATGTTCTTCTCATCTCATAAAACATAGGGATTGTGGTGTCCATGCACAATGTTACTCCTGCTCTCCAGAGCTTTCTAGGTTAATAGATGGTGATCATGAGAATCATTATAGGCACAACATTAGGAGGAGACCATGAACTGCGAATTATGTTTCATATGTGTGCCTGCTTCTGAGGGACAGGTGAGTCATAATACATACTCTAGAGTCAGGGAAATGGGAATGATGTAGGAAAGCATTCAAGGCTGTGCAACCAATGAAGTAGCAGGAAGGGAGGAAAGCACCCTGTCATCCCGCTTTGGTGCGTGAATGTGAAATGACTTTGGAATTTCTGCCAAAACTTGGGTGTTTCTAGATTTGCAAGGCTTGAAATGAGCCTGGGAAGTTACTTCTGGCTACATCAGAGTAAAAGCCAAGGAACTCCTGCTCTATCTTGGAAGAAAAGAGAGTGACCGATAGCTGTCAAGGTGGCCCAGGAAGGTGGGAAATTATCTCCTATTACAGACTGGCAGTAGGAGCAGTTGGCAAATGATTTCTAACCCAAACTCTCCATGCTCACACACACAACCTTTTTACCCTGACATGTGAGCTTTCAAAGAGGGCTTGAGTCAGTTGTTTGTAAGACTATTTGAAAACGCAAAGGAACTTTGCTTTAGTACAGACCCTCTGGCATAAGCCTGTTACATGTGCTGAGCCAATAGGAACCCAGGCCAAGAAGAACACAGTCTCTTTGTCTCTCTCATGTCTTGGAATTCCCTAAGTAACCATCTTGACAGTTATACCTAAGTTCCCCAACACGGCCTCTGGGACTCCTCATGTCAAACTCTGCTAAACTCAATTGCAGCTATTCCCATGGTAGGCTGTAATCAGCTCGAAGTTTGTTGGATTTTTCAACTCCCATACCATTTATTTCCCTATTTTGTACCTCTGTTCCCCATGCCCAGTGCATTTCTAAACGTTATAATACACTGGCCAGGCACCCTCCTTAACCTCCTTCCCCAGCAGCTGGCACATACCTCAGGCAGTCATATGTCACCTGGCCCAGCTGCCACTCACCCAGGACACCCAGAGTTGTGCCGTTCTGTCTTACATCCTAAGCTGTGCATCTATTTTATATTTTCTGACAGAAGAAAGAAAGGGAAAGAGAGAAGGGGAGATGGAAGGGAGGAAGGAAGGAAGGAAGGAAGGAAGGAAGGAAGGAAGGAAGGAAGGAAAAAGAAAGGGAGAGGAAAGGAGGAAAGGGAAGGGGAGGAAGGAAAGAAGAATGGGTGAGAGTTAAAACAACAACAAACCAAAAATCAACAAACCAAACAACCAAAAGAACCACAAGCCAGACTGGCATCCAGAATGGCAACTTAGACAAGACCCTCCAGAATATGGGGAGGGTCCATGGGGGCCCCATTGTCCTTCCTGTGCTCTTGTTGGCTCATTCCCAGCAGTAGGATGAGGAAAGCTAAGGAAGAAAGCATCGCTGTCAGACTAGGCGGCAGGGCAGCAAAGGGAAGGGAGTGACAGCCAAGGAGGAAGCTCTCAGGCTCTTGGAGGTAGTCTGGAGTGTAGGTTACTATGTGTCCCGGCCAGCGGGGTGTCAACGGGGGGGCGACCCACCTGTGGGAGAGAATGAAAGGGACAGGGAGACACGAAAGGAAGACACCAAGACAGTGTTCTGATCAAGCTGCAAATTTTATTCTCCTCAGCAAGGCTTATATAGCATGGGAGGGGGAGGGGCAGGAAGGAGGGAAGGGGTGTACAACGTGCAGCTGAGGGGAGACACGCAGGTCGTGGGGCTGCAGGATGTTGTGCTAGGTGATAAGGTCACTGGTCAGGGCCCATTGTTGTGTTGCTATGCTACCTGACCTACCTGACCGAGGAATGTTCTTTATCTTCGGGGGCATCTGGTTTAGGGCCTGTGGCTTGTTCTCTGGCCTAGCTAGTACTTTTCCATGGTTCATGTTTGGTCCCTGACAACTATGCAGAAGCAGGAAAAATCGGAAAATTTCGGAAGCTCAAGTCCTCAAAGGAATCATTTCTTCCTCTGTAGAGGGCATGGCTCTCGAGCCCACTCCTTTCACAGAACTCATGTGGCCCCGCCCCTTCCAGGAAAGCACGGTGGATGTCAGCAATCCAGGTGCAGATATGCACTGTGAGACAAAACAGGGATCTGGGCCTTTCCCAGTGGATGGAAGGCACTGACGAGGCAACCCAGGGCTTCCTGGAACCCACATTCGCCAAACCAGTTGGCAGCAGAGAGTCGTGATGACTCGCTTAGTTGGCCGCACTGTGATGCGCGATCCTGGGCGGGGTGTGCACCACAGGTGAGCATAAACATGGGAACAGAAAGTGTCTCACTTCACTGCAGCCCTCATTGTGCTGTCATGGGGGAGGAGGCTGGAGGGACACAGGTTCTTCCTGCCAGTTACTAGGCAAAGCTTGTCTCTCTGCCAGATGTATGTCCTCCTCACCCTTGAGGAATCCACTTCCTCCAATGCTGTGAATGCTCTCAGTCCCAACCTCAGAGCTTTGAAAACCATCGTGGCTAGGTCCCTTCATAGGAATCTGACCTATGCAACTGGTGTAGCTCCTTGACTATTATTATCAAAGTTCTAAAAAAAGAAATTATTTTTTACCTCCAGGTGACAGCCATCACCTACACTATGGAATCCTGGTTCCTCTCGAACAGCCCACGAGCCTCCCTCAGCACAGCCACTCCGTTGCTGTCACGTACATGCAGTAGACACTGTTTCTTCCCCAGCACCTCACAGAGAACAATGATAATCATGCCTCATCACCTCATGACCTCAAACTTCCTAACATGTCTGCCCTAGACATGTCAGATGCAAACACAAATGTCTTCAGTGTTTCCTTAGAGAAGGTAAAATACTAAAGTCAAGCAAATTTATGATGTTTTTGGATTCTAAAAGAAAATACACCTGCCTCAGCCCCCTAGAAAGCTGTTTTTCCAAGTGGTATTATCTTATGTGTTCCAGGCTCAGTCTCTTTCCCCAAAGTTACTGCCCTACTCTGTTCTCCCACTTACTCTTGGAAACTTCATTCCTGACTCAATTCAAGAATGCCTGTCTGGGGACCCTTTTGAATGACCAGCCTGAATCACTCACCATGAGGAGCTGCAGGAGAGTTGTGGGTGTGTAGTGATGCTCAGGTTGAGGAGGAGGAGTGTGAGTGATGTGGCTGAGATTTCAATGGCATTCTGTCTAGAATGGCATTGATCCAACACCCCAGGCTTCATTTCGGTGCTTATTAGCATGAGTGCAGAGAAGCTCATCTCTTTAAATCACAAACTTGCTGGGCAGAGTATTCGTACCACTCTTCAGGATGGGTGTTCACCTTTCAGGATGGCATAGTTGTAATGACAGTGATGAAGGAAATAGTTCCCTCATTGCTGAGAAGTTCCTCGCTTCCCAAAGCTGTACAAATGCATTTGGTATCTCCCCCATCCCACCTTATATCTGCTGGGACACTTAAGACACACTGTTATTCTTTCCTTGTATTTGTGGTGGTGACACGGGACTCTTCCAGTTAGGATCCAGTGAAACGGTTGCATCTTCCTAAGGAAGGTGAACAGAGGAAGTTCAGGCATTTAGAAAAACAGTAAATAAAATGTAGGGTATGAAAATTATCTGCCACGTTACTTATTTAATGAAATTGAAATAAAATATATAGAGAGATAATACATAAAAGTAAAAATAAGTGTAAAGAAAATGGCATTTCCTTTTGGATAAAGACTGTCTCTTCATGTTAAGGAAAACTCCATAGTACCCTCATGACACTGCTAGTGTGAGAAAGGGGCAGGGCTCGAGAGGGACGCCATTCTATCCATTCCCACTCTGACTGCCTTCTTTTTAAAGGGCAGACACCAGTATATGTTAGAGAAAAGCTAAAACATGGTTTAGGTTGTTGGTATGTCTGATGGTATGAGCAACTTGTAATTTGACATATAGAAGACAACTAGCATTGAGATTACATAACAGGTGTGTACCACTGTCCCTGGCTTTCATGGGGGCGCTGGGGATTGAACTCAGGCCCTCATGTGTATGCAGAAGGTTGAGAAGATAGCTTGGTCAGAAGATAGCTGGTAGCAGTAAGACCAGCCCCTGGTCCAAAGGAGCAGAGCACACAGCATGGACATCAGGTGGCGAGGCTACTGGTGCCATTGCAGAGACTGCACACCAGTCTCCTTTTCTCCTGAATGGATGCCAGAGGTCAGCAAGCCCACCAGCTAACACCAGATGCCGCCTGTTCACACAGATGGTGTTTTATTGGACAAAGCCATAGGAATTTGCTTATTCTTCCTGATACATTTTGCACTATAGCTACAAAGTTGAGGAGTTGCAATAGAAATTGTGTGATAGTAAAAGTCCTTACTATCTAGAATTTATAGAGGAGACTCACTGGTTCCTGATGGATGACATCACAAAACTCTGAAGAACACAGGAGACTGAGCTGCTGTGACTAGATTTCTCTTCAGCACCAGCATCATAGATACCATAGCCTGCACTTTCATTAAGTGCTTAGCTGTAAATTCTCAAAACCGGAATTGTTCTGTGGTCTATATTGAATATGTGAGGCATGTCTTCAGTTCCCTAAATCTGTTTCACTCATATTCCACCACTTAGAGTGACTGGTCTTCACATTGAGAAAATGAACTGCCCAACCTTTGGCAAAAAGATGGGCATAAAAATAATCACACTGAGCTCAAGTAGTAGAAAGAGATTTTAGTATAACAGTATGTGAGTCAGATGACTTAGGCTTCAAACGTGAGTTCAAATATTATGGTTCCCTTCTTCTTACAATACATATTATAATATTAACTTCACACCATTTGGGTAAAAAAAAGAGCATTAAAATTCAAACTAAACACTTAGTTCTAACTACAGGGCCAGGTATATAATCACAGCTCCATGGATACCAGCCATCATAAACAGTTAATGCTTTACTCTTGACCATTGCACCATTAGCCAATAAGTTCATTTCAATAACCAGTTCTGATTCCATGATTATGTCAGACATCCTCTTAAAAACAACCCCTGGGGACACAAATAAGAAACCAAGAAGCCAAGTTATCTCTACTTGCAGATGATATGGTATATATTACATGTGAGACATTCTAAAAATTACACCAGAAAACTAGAAACAGTCAACAATTTCAGCAAAATAGCAGGGTACAAAAATCAGTAGCCTTTTTATACAACACCAGCAAACACACTGAGAAAGAGATCATGGCACACTCCCATTTACAGCAGCATCAAGGCTGCTCCAGTTGGGGCTGGAGAGATGGCTCAGCAGTTAAGAGCACTGACTGCTCTTTCAGAGGTCCTGAGTTCAATCCCAGCAACCATATGGTGGTTCACAACCATCTGTAATGAGATCTGGCACCCTCTTCTGGCCTGCAGGGATACATGCAGACAGAATGGTTAGTTTGTGGTAGTTATGCAGTAGCAATTAAGGCAATAAAATATCTTGGGATAAATCTAACCAAGGAGGTGAAAGACCTCTACATTGAAAATGTCAAATCTCTGAAGAAAGAGATTGATATGGACACTAGAAAGTGGAAAGATATCCTATATAGATTGGTAGAATTTATTTTGTGAAAATGACCATACTACCAAAAGAAATTTACGGATTCCATGCAATCCCAATCAAAATACCTACAACATTCTTCACAACACAGAAATAGAAAAAAAAGGCACCCTAAAATTCATGTGGAACCAGAAAAGACCCCGGATAACCAAATCAACCCTGAGAAAAAAGAACACTGGAGATACTGCTATTCCAGACTTCAAAATATAGTATAGAGCTATAGTAATAAAAGCAGTATGGTACTGGCATAAACCAAACATGTATACTAATGGAATTAAATAGAAGACCCAAACATGAGTACTCATAACTACAGCCATGAGATATTTGACAAAGAGGCAAAAATATGCTAGAAAAGAAGATAGCATATTCAACTAATGGTGCTGGGGAAACTGGATGTCTATGTTCAGAAGAATGAAATTAGACCCATATCTATCACGAATTTGATCCAATTACATCAAAGACCTCAATTTGAAACTTGAAACACTAAAATTGATAGAAGAAAACACAGGCAGTTTCCTACAAGATAGAGGTGTAGGAAAAGACTTTCTGAATAGGATTCCATTAACTAAGGATTAAGGCCAACAACTGGCAACCCAGACCTCATAAAACTAAAAAGCTTCTGATAGCTAGGGAGACAGTAAAGTAAAGAAGGAACTCACAGGGTGGAAAAGAATCTTTGATGGCTATACAGCTGACAGAGGATTGATACGCAGAGTACACAAAGAACTCAAGAAACAAAGAGTCAGGGAAACAAATGACCCAATTAAAAATTTAGCTTGGGATCTAAAAAGAGGGTTCTCAGTTGAAGAAATAAAAATTGCTAAGAAATACTTCAAAAAGTATCCAACATCCTTAGTGTGATAGTTTGAATGAGAATGCCCCCCAAAGGCTCATATGCTTGAATGTTTGGTCCCCAGTTGGTGGAATTGTTTGGGAAGGATTAGAAGACATGGCCTTGTTGGAGGAGGTGTGTTACTCAGGGGTAAGCTTTGGCATTTCAAAATCCCATCCATGGCAGACAGCTCTCTCCCTCCTTTTCTGCCTCATGCTTGTGGATCACATGTGAGCTCACAGCTACTGTTCCAGTGCTGTGCCTGCCTGCCATGTTCCCCACCATGATGGTCATGGACGGATGCACTCTCTGAAACGGTAAGCCCAATACACTTTTTTCTACAAGTTACCTTGGTCATGGTGTCTCTTCACAGCAATAGAAGAGTAGCTAAGATACTTAGTAACTAGGGAAACTCAAATTAAAACAACTTTGAGACTTCATCTCAGCCCAATCATAATGGCCAAGGTCAACAAAACAACCAACAATGAATGCTGGAGGGGATGTGGGAAAAAGTGAACCCCCATTCACTATTGGTGGGAATGTAAATTGGTATTGCCACTTTGGAAATCAGTGTGGAGAATTCCCCCCCCCCAAAAAAAAATGAAAAGATATCTACCATATGACCCAGGTATAGTACTTCTTGACATATGCTAAAATGATGTGACCTCTTACTCCACAAATACTTGTTTAGACATACTTGTTGCTGCTCTCTTCACAATAGCTAGGGAATGGAAATAACCCAAAGATCTTTCAACAGATGAATGGATAATAAAAATATGCAAAATGAAATACTATTTATCTGAAAAGAAAAATGAAGTTAGGGAATTTTCAGGTAAATGGATGGACCTAAAAAATTATATTAAGTAAGGCAACCCAGATCCAGAAAAACAAGTACTACATGTGTTTCCTTTCATCAATAGTTTCTAGTTCTAAATTCTCAGGTATGTCTTAGTTGGGGTTTCTATTACTGCAATGAAATACTATGACCAAAGCAAGTTGTGGAGGAAAGGTTTTATTCAGCTTACACTTCCATATCACTGTTTGTCATCAAAGGAAGTCAAGATAGGAACTCAAACAAGGCCGGAACCTGGAGGCAGGAGCTGATGCAGAGGCCATGGAAGAGCACTGCTTACTGGTTTGCTCCTCATGGCATGTTTAGCCTGATTTCTTATAGAACGCAGGACCACCAGCTCAAGGATGGCCCCTACCTACAATAGGCTGGGCACTTCTTTATAAATCACTAACTAAGAAAATGCCCTATAGGCTTGCCTACAGCTAGAACTTCTATAGGCATTTTCTCAATGGAAGATTCTTCCTCTCTGATGACTCTAGCTTGTGTCAAGTTCACAGAATACTAGCCGGAACAGTGGATGTATAACATGAAGTAATCATAGAAGCTAGAAAAGTACAAAGGAACCATAGGTAGAGGAGAGTTGGGAGGAGAATAGTAGGATATGGATGATATGGAAAGTGGAATGACATGAATGGGACTCCGATTTTGAGAGGAGGGAGGGAGATCCATACATTAGGAGGAGACATGGGGGACTAACAAAACCAGGATTATTTGATAAATCCTTAAGGAATCATTTTATATTTACATAAAATTATATTATGTTTAATTTTGGGTTGACAATGCTTCCCATAAGATCCATAGACTTAGTGAGGGTAGTCCGAGTGAGTCCCAAAAAATATAGATTACAGTTGTAGGCCTTGCTTGCCTCTCAGGGGTTGAGGATGGCCCCCTATTGCTGAAGACACCACACACTTACAACACAGGAGGACTTGGATGATTTGAACTGGATCTGACCTGTAAGCCTCTTTCATGCTCTATCTCCCACGGTTCCACAAAATACTATGCAAGCTGACAAGGGAGGGAAGCAATTACCCAACTGCAACACCTATGAACCATAACAATGACCAGCATGGCAAGATATGCATAAATGTGGAGCAAGTGTGCTTACATGTAGGCAGCAATCAAGAGCTATCTAATTGGACTTTAAGGCTCAAATAATAGGAAGGAATCATGCCTGGTACTGGAAATCTATCCAACTTCCTGGAGCTAGTGAGGTCATGAACCTTAGACAAGAATCTACCACTGCCACTTTACTAAGCCAGCATAATTCCTTACTACATTCTAAATCTTATGCCCACAGATAAGTGCAGCTACCACCCCTCATCAAAGAAGCCTCTCTTTACAACAAATGGAGACTATCACTCAAAACCACAACTGAACATAATACAGAGATTGTATGGAGTCCAGTCCTAATGGATACATCTATGACACAGCTCCTGAATCCATGATCAAGGAACATCTCAGAAGAGAAGTCCATAAGATTGTAAGACTCAGAACACCAGGAAGTCTGCTGTGAAACAGTCTCTCCTAGATATGGTTGCATAAACAAGACCAGAGTAATGGCAATATCAATGGACATGTTAACATAGAAGGACGAAATTTTCTTAAGGTCCCTCCACTAGACAAAACTACAGAAAACTAATGATTGCTGGGAGAATGAGAATTAATCTCTCTAAGGGATGAGCCCTCTTATTAGTTATTATAAAGCAGAGTGCTCAACCTTGAAACTACATACACACCCCACCAAAAACAGATTCAGAAATGTGCGCGTGCGCACACACGCACACACACACACATATGTGCATACAAATACACATGTGTGTGTGTAATATATAATAATAGCAAGAATCAAAGTCAAAGAGGCTATCAACCTGAAAACAGGGTTCAAGGAAAGATAGCTGAGGCAGGCTGGAGGGGAGAAAGTCAAGGAGAAAGTTATGTAATTTTATTGCAATTAAAATCTATTAAAAATAAGTAAGTTAAATAAAAATAATCCCTGAAGTCCCACCTATTGCCTTTGGGTACATTATTTCCTTGATCCCAGTTTCTATCCCATTAATAAGTTGACTTCAAGATCATTTTATAAGAAACATTTGTACCTTTAAATCCCCTGCCTGAGAAACCTTCTTTCGGAGGATGTGTAGGCTGTTGGCAAGAATTGCTTCATGGTGAGGTCTCTCTGGGGCTGGGCTGTGAAATGCAGCTGGAGGATTTGATGAGAGAGTAACCGAGTAACCGTGTAAACAAAGAGGCATCACTGTGCATTCATCCCACTGGGCATGAGCCTTTCGCTGCTAGATGTACAGAAGAATGTCCTTGGGGCAACCATATATAGAATTTGCTATACTGTCTCTCCCTTTATTTCAGCCTTAAGAGTCGGGAGTCAGCCCCCGCTGGGTCAGATGTCATTTTGGAGACTGTGACAAAAGCACTACATCACTGCTAAGCATCAAATTCTTAAACTAGTTTGAGCATGTTTAGAGCGGCTATGACTGCATATGCAAGGACTGTGCAAGACCAAACCAGACAAAATCCCAGCATGCGTGGGGGAGGCAGTCACTAAATTCCACCTTGAGCTGACATGCCATTGGCAGTTGATGGCTACTGGAGGAGGGAGTGTCAGTCATCTTCAGGGTTGGGGCCGCTGAGACATTACCCATGCTCCAGTAGATGGTCGTTTACACACACACATACCGGCAACACTAAGTGGAGTCAGTGATTTTTGAAAAAGGACCATATGAATTAGGAGAGAATTGTAGTGAGGGATAGTGTGGAAATTGGAGGAGGGGTGGGGATGGATTTGATTAAAACACATTCTATGCATGTAGGAAATTATCAAACAACAAAAAAAGTAGGGTGTCTTTGTCCTGGCTCTCTCTCCAGATCATGTCTCCCTGCCAAGTGTTACCACTATTTTCTCCTCCCTTAATGGTACCTTCATCTGTTGTGGGGTCCCTGCAGGTATCACTGCTGGCAAGGAAGCAAAGCATGAAGAGGTGAGAATGAAAACTTGGTACAGCCAGACTTGGCCAGTCAGACTGAATCAATACTTCTAGAGAGTCTGATTCTGGGGTTTAATTCTCTTACACAATTGAACACAGCCAAACTTTGGGTGAAAATCTCCATGAGACAGTTCTCATAACAAAGCTTTAGGCATAGCTATATAGAAACTCCTCAGCAAAGTACCAAAGCCATCTGTGACCTTTACAATAAGACTGAGTTCTTTTGGCTGAAAAAACAGAGCTCAGGGCTAGGGCCTCAGAGGAAGAGTTTGCAGTAAGTGTAAGGATAGATGCTGTTGGTAGAGGATGCAAAGTACATGGGACATTTTTTGTAAGGATAGGTTCTATTCACTGAGAGACAAAGCTCAGGATTAGGGCCTAAACAATGCTCAGGAATTTGGCGGATTCTGGAAGGCTGGATCCATAGAACAGCAAAAAGATCACCAAGTTTTCAGACAACATTCACTCCAGCCTTCTGAGTGACCAGGCATCAGTCACTTCCTTGGAAGAAAACAGGCCTGCATGATTGACAATCCTGGTTTCTCCAATGCTTGCTCTAAGCTGTGCTTCCTACATTCCTCCACCCTGTGTCCTGAAGAGAAGCCAGGCAGTCTTCACAGCCTGCTTCCTTTCATAACTTCCTTCAATCAAGCTTAACCATGATATTAACTTTTGTCTCTTCCTTCTAAATGACTGTGACCCTCAAGTCCACCTGTGTGTTCCACTGGCATTGAAATACGACAACTTCTCAGTGAGCTTAGTCTCCTGGTCTTCATTTCCACAACTGTGTAACCCACATTCTACGCTCTATTTACTTGTAAGCTTGTTTCTAGTTGTTGTATTGTTGCAAATACTTTGTGTGGTTTTCATTATCTGATGAAGGTCTTTTCATTTACACCCCCCACCCTCTGCTGGAATTAGATGTTCTTAGTAATAATTAAGTTGACGTGTCTTTGTTTCAAAAAGTTCCTATATTTCAAAAAGTAAGGGAAATATAAGACTCATGACTTTACTTTCTCATGAATCCAAGGGGACAAAAAAAAAGACAGTAAATATACAGATCACCAGACGTTATTACAAATAACATGTTATAGCTGCCGTGGAATAGGCAAAAGATCCAACTGTCATGCAAACTATGCTCTGCGTCAGTGCAGAGAATTGAGGGGTCCCTTTTAACCATGATGATAGGGTCATTAAGACTTGGTATTTGGGCCAGGCTCTGAACATTGTGCAAACCACCATGTAGAAATAGTTGTATAGATATGGTAAGTGATGCATTTGAACAATTAGGAAATAAGAAGAATCAAAATGGTTTGAAGTCCCAGATTCCATAACAAAGAAAACTGGAATGTGCAGGTGTTATTCACAAAAAGACTGAAGGATCTATTACAAGTGGAGGCAGCAGAGGCCCCAGATGTCATGCTCATGATAATCCAGTAAGTGTGGAAGTCAGTCAGAAAAGTTGGAAAACAGTCTGTACCACATCCCAACACTGTGTGTGGTGGTAAGAGGGAAAAGAGTTCAAACATCTCTAATTAAGAGCATGAGGTATTTTATCACCTTCTCTAAGTCTTCATTTACTTATCTGTAAAATACATATAACTTTATTAACTACTGAATGACTCAAATAAGTGCATTTATATTGCTTAGCATTGTGTATGGTACACAGTGCATGCTTGATAAAAATTAACGATGATGATAAAAACAGGAGGAGGAGGAGGAAGAAAAGGGTTGTCAAATTCTTGAAGATGTTTACTTTTAGCAAGATTGGGCATAGAAAGAGGAGACAGCCCATGAGGAATTGAAAGCAGCAATCAGGACTGAAGGATAGAAAGTGGATTGTCTTACCACATCAGTCTCTGTGGTTTTCCCACAATCTAACTTGGAAATAGTGATGGACATAGAGCCCAAAGACTGGATACTATTTATGTTTGACTCTGGCACAGTCTCAGTTCCTAAGGTCCTGAGAGAGGGTGTGTTCAATGGTTTCTGGGTGTTGAAGTAGAAGGGTGGCCTCAGGCATGAATATGCCCCCATAGGTCACATGATGCAAAGAGATCAAGTAAGATGATTCCGCCAAAAAGCCAATGGATTGAATATGCAAATTTCATTGTTGAAATTAAAAAGGAAAAATTTGTTAGGTTATTGAGACAGATGCCAGGAAATAGTAGGTTTATGGGCAATTAGGTGAGGGTAAGATAGGTATATATATATATATATATATATATATATATATATATATATATATATATATATATATATAAAATGTGTGTGTGTGTGTGTGTGTGTGTGTGTGTGTGTGTGTGTGTGTATGGTGTAGGCTACTATAGATGCTGAGAGAGAGGAGAGAGAGCTGAACAAGGTGGCAATGGAACAATGGTTCAGCACTGGGCTCCAGGGGTACAGAAACACAACTGCAAGAGGAGATTATTCTCTGAGGCAAAAGAATTAAGAATGGGTGGAAACAAGGTTTTGAGCAAGAGTCTAAAATATGGAGACTAACCTGGGCAACAGTGGTGGGTTCTGGTCCCGTTAAGCTAAATTCCATAGTAGGAAACTGTGCCAGGACAGGCTGTCAGGCTGTGGATGCCTTCAGGACCAACTGCTTAAACCAAGAATGAGGAATCCTGAGTGTCTAGGCAGGGCTTCTCTGAAAAGGTTCTTTGTGCATGCATCAGTGGCCTCTGACACCCACCCAGGCGTTTGTATTTCAGAATCCATCAGCAGGGCCTGGTTCCATCCACTGTTGCAAGAAACACAGTGCATAACCAGCTGGCTGCAGAGTGGATCTGGGGTTTGGTGCCACTTTATCGGCTCCCAGAATTTTGAATCATGTGTGCCCTATCTCTTTTCTATGTGACAGATCTCTACCTTTTTTTTTAAATCACAAGTCTTGGCCACCCGGTGGTGAATAAACAGGAAGAACTGACTTTCAGAACCTTGTGTATGTCCTTTTCATCTTTTTTTTTTTGAAATCATGCCCTGTGAATGAACTGTTTCCTTATTGCACACGGATATCAAGTTATCTAATTTAACAAAAACCTGCATTAATTCAGGGACCACTATTTTCTTTTTCCTGATAGAAACAAACTTGAGTGTGCATATAAGCCATAGTTTGCCCTTGCCCACCCAGAGCTTGCTAGAATGCTCACTCCCAGGCTTCTCTACAGTAATTTGGTTTCTCCTTTCATCTCTGCACATAGTGTTCACTACCTTAAGGTTTGACCTCTGGACAACAGTCTTCAGACTCTACCCCCTGTAGTCCTTGGAGGCCCTATTCCTCCATGCAGTTTTGGTTTTCTTTGTTCTTGTAGTGCTTGTTCAGGCAGCATCAGCTAAGCATAACGATTTCTTGAAAGACAGCATGAGGGCATTTTGAGGGACTTGGACCTATGATCTGATAAGGGATCAATAGGAATGCTCTGTGGTGCTGGTGACCAATATGGATGTGGGTTCACTTTGTGAAATGGTATCCTCTCTTCCCAAAGCCAAGCAGCACATGTGTCTACTGCTGTCAGAGTAAGATGGGGTGGATGCACAGAAATGTGAAAGGAGGCCTTTACCTGAAGCACAATCCCTGCCCTAGAAATATCAAGGAAGCTGCACTGATGAAGTCTCAAAATCATGGCTGCCAAACAAGATCTGAAGAAGGACAACAGCAACACACATACTAACGGAAGGGGGAAGTCTCATGGGGCTCCAACCCTAGACCAAGAACTACAGGCAACTAAGGAATGCTGGGAGTACAAGAAAATAGCTTTCCTTGAAAAAAAAAAAGAGCCCCACAATTGGTTAGCCAATATAGGGTGGTAAGCCCTGAAAACACAAACTCTTCGAATGAACACATTTGCTCTTACAAAAAGAGGATCCGAAGTGGTAGTGGAGGGTAACTGTAGTATTCTACCAAGATGGAGCCTCATTGACTCTCTGTGGGATCACTGCATCACATGAATGGGCCTAGATCACGTCCTTAACAAGAGCGAGGGGGGCGCACACTGCTTGTGTAGGGCTGTTCTCCCAAACAGAAGTTCCTAGGCTATCAGACCATGTCTTTGCTATGAGAACCAGAGGGCAGAACGTTGAAGACCCAGTGAATGCTTCTAGGTTGAGTAGAACACCCCACAGTGGTCAAGCTCCAGCAGTCATTAGATAGCATTATTTGCAGGTAGATTATATAAACATAAGGATTTTTGTAAAGATTCATTAGCTAAGTTGTGTGGAATTTTCCAGTCCCTCTCCTCTGTCTTCATGTAAGGAATTATTGGGAGGATGATAATTTCAGATAGCTTGAATCTTAGTTTCGGTATCCCCACACCATGCTTCCTTAACTAAATCAAATGCAAACTTGAACCAAATCATGGTCACCATTCATTGTCTTCCCAACTGCTTCCATGCTTCCCACCTCTGTGATCTTGCTTCTGGGGACAAATCATGTCTGTGTGGCTGCCTGCACTATTGAATCTGTCATAACTTGAGTCCTGTGGCTCAGGATGAGCAAAGGATCCTTTGTGCTATTTTTCATCCTTGCTTTGGACACTCTACCCTCACTTCTGTCTCTCTCCTCCTGATATAGTGTATGGAGTATGGTGGATAGAGAATAGTACCAGTGTTTAAAATTCAGTGGTTTTTAAGCCATAGGGCCTTCAGTGTGCATTCCTACATGCAAGATGTAAAAACTCTGAAAAGCCTTTGGTCTGAAGATGGCATGGGACATTACTGCATATCCAGTGGCTTGGTGGTGTCACACAACTCAGTTACACAGTGTTAAGTGAAGCCTATGCCTTCCCTAGTTTTCTTCTGCTATTGTGAGGTAGCTTTCTGAATTTGCCTTAAAAGAGGGAGGGGGGAGGCAGAATCTTCTAAAGTTGCAGTCACAGCTGAGATGCCATGGAGAGATATGTGACCACAAGACTACACAAAGCAGCGCAAATAAAATTTGCAAGGTGATTAATAAGGAAAAGTGACCATTGTTCCTAATGAACCTCTTCTGAGACAAGGATGGTGCGATAGAAAGGCCTCTCAGCCTTCAAAGACACATGTCATAGCCAAAGCTTCACCTGTGGAGTCTGTTCTCCACGTGGAAAAGTGAGTCATCTCCAGTGATAGGATGGCCCAGTGACACAAGGCTTGGGATCTGGTCATCCTCTGACACGCAGACCAGTCCTAGTATGTTTTGTAATATATTAAGATATAGTAAGACTGCCAAGCCAACACCCAGCCTGCTCCACACTCATCAGCTTCCTCCATTTCAAAATATTTCCCATTGTCTCTACTCCCAGATATAAGAGGAAACTAGATTTTAAAAAGTCAGTGTCTATAGCTCCAAAGTATTCCTGAATCTACAGACCTGAACCCACTCTTCAGTATGAGCCACTATTTTTTCCATTTGTATAGTCCTCTACTTGAATAATTGCCATTCTCACTTGTCAGCACCCATGCTAGACTTGAAAGTCTGCTCAGAAGCCTCAGCCCACCTTGAGCTCCTTGAGAGAAGAAATGAGGCCTTTTCCTTCTTCCTATTTTGTGGTTTTGTCCTGCGGCCCCCACCATGGAGCACATGGACTAGTCTGAACCTGTCAGAGTTTGTTTACTATTCCTTCTAGGTATCCCAGAATTTTGAATCCGTTCCATCCTAGAACTAACACACCCAGAACCTTGGATCCTCTATAGTTGCATTGACACCTTGCAACAGCTGAGCTCTATGGGATGACATGATCTCCTGACCGAATAGACTGTTAATGAACATAACATAGTAATTAGATTCCTAACATTTGAGTGCATTAGTCAAGATATCTGTTGATTCTTCAGCTACTGAACTACTGAACTAGTGGAATTAACTGAACCTTAGCCTTCTTTAAAAGTTCATGGGTCAAGAATTCCTAGAAGTCTTCAGTGTTGTCTTTGTTCTGGTATAGAGAGAAGGTGAATTTTGTATCACTATGGCACTTTCTCTGATAAAATGAAACACCCTCACTCATGATTTTAGATAGTTTTCAGACAATGATGAAGTATGAGATAGGTTTCGTTTAAACTAGAGTACACCCATAGTAAAGGCTTTTCAACATAGCCCAATTTTCCTTTTATGTTCACTACCTAAATTCTAGTTCTGTCTCTCTAGTTCTAAACTCTAGTTCTGAATATGTCCAAAGCTTAACCTACTTGGTTCTCAGAAGACTCTCAGGCCTCTTTTAGGCTTTTAGGTAGCTACAGAAAGCAGATTACATTCAAAGGCAATCAAGCCCTAGGCTACATGTCCTGGGGCCACCCCTAAAAAAGAAATATCTTGCCCATACCAGTTCTATCTGTACCCACAGCCAGAAATTGATCTGGAAATGTGCCCAGGGCCTGGAGGACCTCAAAAGAGTCCCACCAAGCTTGACTACACCCATCAGGTTTGGCTGAGTGGGTGTGTTCTTTGTGGTGAGAGACACTGGAAAGGTACGTCAGGAAATATGTCATATTGTCATCACTATGACATTACAAGAATTACAGTCATAGCTTACCTCGTTATATAGGCGGACAACCACATCTTTTGGCTCAGTCTCGGCTTGTTGGGAAGCAGTCAGCTATGAGGCTCCATTATCTGCTATTTGCATTCCTCATCTTGCTCTTGGTCCCTGCTCCAGGTAAGATGGGTTGGGAAATAAGGGGTGGAAAGGGTTGAGACCGTGTAATTTAATCAGTTCTTCTCTGTTCCTGGTGAGCCTGAGATCAGGTGGATTAGTTAAGTGGAAACCAAACATTGCCAATGTTTCCTCCCGACAGCAATCATTAAAAGCATTAAGGCAGGCTTCCGAGTCTGCCCTATTCCACTCTTAAAAGACTAAACAGTGCCACAGATGCCAGCTCTCCACCCACCTCATCACAGGAACACTCTTAATGAGACATGAGAAAGTGGATGTGAAATTTTAATTCTGATGGAAATGAACAGTTTAGCCTGATACCCAAACCCACAGATATCTATTCTAAATGGACTTAGTGGCTGGAGGTAAAGAGACACACTAGGCTGCTTGAAAGGTACTAAGGACAATGGTGGTCCCCAATTCCTAGTTCTTAGAGCAGAGCTTAGAGACCAGGCTATTGTGTGCTCACAGCTGAGATGCAGCCCATAGAGACATTGTTTTCTGCTTAGACATCCTTTAACTTTACTTTTGATTTTATAAGAAAAGAGAAAAGAAACAGAAGTGAAAAGAAACTAATTCAGCAATGTCTAGTTTGCTGAATCCAATGTCTTTCTAACACTCTTTCTAAAATATTCTTTGATTTTTTTTCCCTTGTAGGGGATGGATTCATCGAGAAAACCCTCCGAAAGTTATTCTGCAGAGTAAGAGGCGGCCGGTGTGCTATGATCAGCTGCCTTACAACAGAAGAACAAATAGGTAAATGTTCTCAGAAAGGTCGAAAATGCTGCAGAAAGAAGAAATAGAAGATCCAGATTCAGGCTGAGGATGTCATCATTGGGGGGAATCCTCTTGGGGTTGTATAAAAGTAAATCAAGTTAATATATATATTTTTTTTCTTAAAAAAACTAGTAGTTTAATCCTTTTTAACATTTTGGTCATTGCCATCATAAACAAATACACAACTAAGGAAGTCATCAGACTCAGTTTGATTTGAATGAAGCAGCAACTCTGGAGTGGTCTACAAGATCCCCAAGCTTATTTTCCAAGGGCCCAAGGTTTGAGTATGTGTGTGAGTGTGTGTGTGTGTGTGTGTGTGTGTGTGTGTGTGTGTGTGTGTGTGTGTGTCTGTCTGTCTGTCTGTTTGTGAGTGTGTCTGTGTGTCTACGTGTATGTGTGTATGTGTCTGTGTGTGTCTCTGTGCATATAACATGTATATAAATATGTGTATGTATGGAATGTACATACACACATACATTTTATATTTTGTACATTCTATACTCCATTGGAAGTGGAGCTGTTGTCTCTTGAAATACCCCTTTGCGTCTTACTGTAGATATTTTGATCTTTCCAGCCTTCTCCTCAGGATTGCATTTTCCTGAATCTAAAACATTAGTTCACCCCAGAAGTCAACCTTAAACCCTTCTGAAAACTTTGCTCAGAGAAATGGGAACCTGGTTTTCTCTCTGCTTTCCCACTACTAGGGCCTTTACTATGCTGCTTCCTGCCTGATACACACTCCACCCACTCACTTCTTGACCCTAAAGTGGCCCTCAAGGAGCTGTCTCCTGGTCTCTTCTTCTTCAAAACAGAAAGCTTCCCAAATAGAAGCAGCTTTCCTTAGATGTGCCACAGGTTCTGACTCGAGTCCTCTATCTATGACTCTGTTGGTTTCTGATCTGTGGACATTCATGCATTGCCACTATCCACATTGGATTGCATGATTCTTTAGCAGCATGGCTTTTGTCTCCATTCCTGGACACTTAGTACCCTGACCATGGAACTGGTTAACAAGTGTAGTTTGAGTTGAAGGACATCCATATAGCTTACAGGTGCTTCATTTTGTCTGGTGTTCTCTAGATGTTGATACAAAGTGATTCCAGCACACCCAGTTAGAGGGATACACAGACAAGGTAACCAGGCTCCCAGTTAGAGCAGAAGAGCCATCCTGTTGCACAATTTATGGAACTCTTCTTCCATCCAAAGGATGATGGGAAAGGTTGTTTCCAGACACTAAACAACAACCAGTGCAGACTATGAGGGGTGGGGGGGAGAGTGAGGGAGGGAGGGAGAGAGAGAGAGAGAGAAGAAGAAGAAGAAGAAGGAGGAGGAGGAGGGGAAGGATGAGGAGGAGGAGGAGGAGGAGGAGGAAGGGATGGAGGAAGAAAGGAAGGAAGGAAGAAAGGAAGGTAGGTAAGCAGGCAAGTCCATGAACACAGCACTTACTAACGGGCAAATTTCTAAGCCAAGGCACAGGGAGGTGGAGTCACAAGACCACAAGACTCAGCAGCTTTAAGCCACTGCGACAATTCAAATAGTACAATACACCCCCCAATTCCCTTTGGATGTGGGAAAAGGAGGGTAGGGCCTCAGATGGAGACAGTGCTTAAGAACTGCACCAGAGAGATAGAGGGGACTTCAGTCCTGGGGTGATTAGCAACAAAAGGACACTTGGGACAAAACATCACATAGCCAGAGGAATATGAAAACATCAGAAAAGAACTGTGTGGACGTATCAGGAGTACATGGGCCTGGAAAATGGATTTCCACCAGCAACGTGGAGAGTGAGGTCCACCTTCATAAAGTAGCACCATGACACTGGTGAGCTCTCTGGCAAGGTTTCAGAAACGTTTTTGAAAGACCCACCTGAGAAAAACCTAAATCTGAGCCAGAATAAAGCCCAGCTTTCATTTAAAGGAGATGGTAGAATCCATCCTCAACCACTCAAGTGTTCCAGTGTGCTAGATGCCATAGAGATGACCAGACAGGCAGAGAAGCACAAGAATACAGTGCACTACTAGAAGTAAGGCCATGCAGTCAGATGAACCCAGTGAAGATGAGGATAGTAGAGTTAACCAGCAGAGGTATAAAAAGAGTCAGTTGCAAGCATCCCCAAGGCCCAGGGTAAAACTGTTCATGAGGAAAGAGATGAAGCATATAAAGGATTGAATGAAACTTCCAGAGATGAGTAGTAAGTATCTGAATAAAAATATGCTGAATTTTGGAAGGAGCTGTGACTCAGTTGGTAGAGTGATTATCTAGGGTGCATGAAGGCCTGGGTTCTATCCCCGGCACTGCATGAAACTAGGTGTGATGGCTCATGCTTGGAATCCTAGCACTTGGGAGGTGAGGGCAGGAGGTTCTGAAGATGAAAGTCATCCTTGGCTCCATGTCAAGCTTGAAGTCAGCATAGTTTATGAGATGTCTCAGGTCTGTACATGCTTCTGGCAAGCAGGGAAGTGATAAAGCCTGTGCATTTTCAGGGGACGTGGTCTGTGAGGGTTCCCCACAAGGTGGCAGTAGCCTGCAATCTGATTCCCAGCAAGTTCAGCCCTGCTCTCCATCCTCTCAAGAGACTGGAGGGATTGATGGCAGTGCCAAGTAAGGCTGGTGTTTGGTAGAGTACCCTTCTGGCTTTGTGTGGTAGAAAAATGTAGGTGTAAAGATATTGGGTGGGGACTTCGCGGCAAAGACTTGGAAAGCAGGTTGGTTTTGTTCTCCAGTGACAGCCCTGTCATTTAGCTAAGTGATCTTGGGTGTCTGTTAACTTTTCCAGGTTCTGGGGTTTTCATGTGTGAAATTGAGTCATTCTTCTCTGGCAGGTTTGTGAATGGGGATTAAATGAGATGACTCATGTGATCAAAACAGAGCCAACTATACATTTACAAAGCTCAGTGCTGAACAAAAATGCAGGGACCCGTGCAAAGACCAGGGACAAGAAGCTCTGTCGATAACAAGGAGATGAAGAGCTTTCTTCTTAAATAACACTTTATAATTTGTAAAATGTATTAAGAATAAGAGCTACAGGGGATTCATAGTAAGACTTGTAAATACTAAAAGACTATTCTAGTTGTTATAAATTTGGAAAACAATAATTTATTAGTGAAAGATATTGACTGGGTATTCGATTTTTCCAGCCAACAGTTTTACAAATTCATTTCTTAGATCATTTACACTGTGTAGGAGTGAAGGGTATTTTTTAGGCTATGGAAATATTGGGATAAGTTATTATAAAATAAAGATATTTCTATATTTAGAGATGTTGATTCTTTTTTAAAAGATTAATTTAAATTTTTTGAGAATTTGTAAGTACTATATTTATAACATTTCCATTTCTCCTTCTCCCTTTCCAACTCTTCCTGTGTCCTGTCCTCAAATTCATGACCCCTTCTTTAATTATTTTAGTATTCTATAACTATACACATATGTATATATAAATATAGCCTGCTGAGTTCATTTAATGTTGCTCATGTGTCTACGTGTTCTGAGCAAACCATTTGGAACTGAATAACCTAAGGGGACTGATCCCTGGCGAAGACTGGCTCTCCCTCTCTCAGTAGCCCTTGATGGCCTGTACCTCTTCACCCGAGGGTGGGCCCTTGTGAGATTTCCCCCAACCATGTTGAAACGTTGATTGGTAATGTCACTGCAGATCTTGTTTGGGGAATCATATTGTTAAGATTTCCTGAGTGCCAGCTTAGACTACTAGCATAGTGGAGAGAGGGTGCCTGAATTGCCCTAGTAATCATCAGATTGGTGAATGCCCTGTCATCACGGAGCCTTTCTCTAGTAACTGATGGAAGCAGGTGCAGAGATCCACAGCCAAACACCAGGCTGAGCTCTGGGAGTCCAGTCGAAGAAAGAGAAGAGGGATTCTATGAGCAAGGGGCATCAAGATCATGATGGGGAAACCTATGGAGACAACCAAACCAAACTAGTGGGAACTCATGAAATTTAGATCAACCTGTGGAACCTTCACATGACTGGACTAGGCCCTCTGCATAAGCGAGACAGTTGTGTAGCTTGATCTGCTTAAGGGCAACCCTGGCAGTAGGATCAGAATCTATCCCTGTGCACAAGCTCTTTTTGGAGCCCACTACCTATGGTGGGACATCTGGCACAGCCTGAGGCAGTGGGGAGGGGCTTGGACCTGCCTCTACTGAATGTACCAGGCTCTGCTGACTCCCCACAGGAAGCCTTACCTTGTTGTAGGAAAAAAATAGGGGGTGGTTTGGGGGGGAAGGCTGGAGGGATGGGAGGAGGGAAGAGGGGGATCTGGGACTGGTATGTAAAATGAATAAAAAATTTCTTAATTAAAAAAAAGATTTCCTGGGTGCAGCTTTCCTCTCACATACAGAAGATAAAATATTGTAGTTGATATCCTGCTCCTCTGGCTCTTTCAATCTTTCCTACCCTTTCTTTAGTGATGTTTCCTGAGCCTTAGGTGTAGGGATTATGTTGCAGATGTATCAGTTTGGTGTTCAAAAGTGGCACAGGTATTTTGAAGATAGTGATTCTTATAAAGATCCTAATGTTTAATTATTTAAATGTCTGTTTCATGTAGATTTTAATTTAATTTTACCTACTTCATTTTAAGATTTATTTACTTTTATTTTATATGCAAGTGTTTTGCCTACATTTCTGTCCATGCGCCATGTGCCCATGGAGGTGAGAGGAGTGGGTAGAATTTCCTAGAACTAGAGTTATGGATGGTTGCAAGCCACCATACTGGTTCTGGGAACCAAACCTGGGTCTTCTACAAGAGCAATATGTGCTCTTAATCACTGAGCCATCTCTTCAGCTCCTGAATTTAAGTGGAAATGCATATAATGGGGCTTTTAACATTTCTGCTTACGTTTTGTGTAGTTTAAGGTGGTGAACCCAGTTCTATACCTTATAGTTTATTCTACACTCTGTTGCTGCACTCAATTGCTGAATCTTCACTATGAAGGAAAAGTAAAAGTTAAAATCATCTTTCTTAGCTTTTTTGTTTTTTTTTTTAAGACAAGTTTATCTATGCATATCCCTGGCTGTCCTGGAACTCTTTCTGTAGACCAGGCTGGCTTCGAACTCAGAGATCAGCCTGCCTCTGCCTCTGGGAGTGCTGGGATTAAAGGCATGTGCCACTGCCGACTGAGCGACCCTCCTTAACAATGGATTTATCTGAAACTTCATGTGAAAATGGCATTCTTCTCCATTGAACGTGAGTCTTCATACATTTAATCCCCATTTCTGAGGTAGTCCTAAGCCCTTGAAGTTTCTAAGCTCCTATAAGAGTTTTAAGAGCTCTGGTGTTTTTCTGCCTTTTTTTTACATGATCACATCTAGTTTGAGATCATTCCTTGACTATTGCTAGGACCCTTGGCATTCCAGCCCAGAGATCAGGTCAGAATTAACATCTGTGCACATATTGTACACAGGATATTTCCACTGATGGATAAATGCACTTTCCAAGGCTGGCTCACATAAAGACCATCCTTTGTCTCCAGGACTGGGGTCACAGCTGCCATCATCATTACATCTGGACCCTGAGATTCCCAGGCTGTTCCTGAGTTGTTCAAGATGGCCAGGTCAACCTTGCCCTTGGGCCTGAGTCTGTGTACTCTGTTTCCAGAAATGTCCAGTCTTTGAAGTGCTGACTCCATTGTATCATTACACTTTACTTACAAAATGCCAAGTTAAGAGAAAAGAAAAAGATTAAGATCATGGTCACAGAGTATGACACCAAGCACCATGTGTGACACCCCACAACATTCAAGCCCTGAATTCCACCCCACCTCAACCCTATCCAGGAGCAAAAGATGAAAAACTACATTTTAAAAGGATGACCCCAGCCTGGACTACTAGCAATAGTGGAGAGGGTGCCTGAACTGAACTGGCTTGCCCCAGAGATCAGACCAGTGAATACCCTGTCATCACAGAACTTTTCTCCAATGACTGATGGAAACAGATGCAGAGACCCACAGCCAATCACTAGACAGAGCTCCAGGAGTCCAGTCAAAGAGAGAGAAGAAGGATTCTATGAGCAAGTGCATCAGCATCATGATGGGGAAACCTGCAGAGACAACCAAATCAAACTAGTGGGAACTCATGAAAGTTGGATCAATGACTGTGGAGCCTACATGGGACTGGACTAGGCCTTTTCCATGGTGAGACAATTGTGTAGCTTGATCTGCTTGGGAGGCCCCCTGGCGGTAGGTTCAGAATCCATGTCTGGTGCATGAGCTGTGAGTCCACTACCTATGATGGGACACCTCATGCAGCCTTGAGGCAGGGTAAAGGACTTGGACTTGCCTCTACTATATATGCCTACACATGGGAGGCCTTGCCTTCTTGTGGGAGGGAGTGGGGGATGGGTTGGGAGGGGAGGCTGGGGGGAGCAGGAGGAGGGAACAGGGGGATCGGTGATTGGTGTGTAAAATGAATGAAAAAATTTTCTTTCTTTTTTTTTTGATGCACAAGGCTAAGTATAATTTCCGTTTGGCCTCTTTACACAGATAGTATAGCTGTCTGTTTCTATCTTATTAACTTTTCTGCATATAGTTGTATTTTACAAGCCACACACATGCGCACGCACACACACACACACACACACACACACACACACACACACACACCTATTATGCATAAGATAAATCCATTTCCTTTAAAAGAACAGCTAACTCTTTAATTAAATAGGTCAATTATCTAGGGAAACTACACTTGTATCCATTACTGATTTGACTCAGAAAATCCACATCTGCAAGAGAACCGATCATCGGCTTTCATTCCAAATGCTTTGAGGATGTTTCCTAAAGATGGCTGGATAGCACTTGAAGGCACTGGCGGCAAGTGCCTTGCCAAATGATGCCACATTTCTATTTGAGTTGTTCTTAGAAGACAGAATCAGGTATCTATAAACAAAACAAAACCCGGCAGAGGAGTCCTGTTCTACCGCCCCACTTATTCAGTAATGTGGGGGAAGGTGTGGAAGGAGTAACCTCCCTGCATCCAGTTATTCACCCAGTCAAAAAACCTTTACTTAGAATCTGCCGTGAAACACTTAATTTTAATGAATAATGAACATTTCTGAAATGTTTTGTACCTGTCCCCGCCTTTTACACAGACAGGGGTGAAGACATACTTTTCTTTTCTTTTTTTTTTTCATTTTTCTTTATTAAGAAATTTTCTACTCACTCTACATACCACCCACAGATCCCACCTCCTTCCTCCTCCTATCCCTCAGATCTCTTTTGCTAGCCACCCCACATCCCAACATCCCCCAAATCAAGGTCTCCCATGGGGAGTCAGCAGAGACCTGCACACTGATCCCAGGCAGGTCCAAGCCCCTTCTCACTGCACCAAGGCTACACAGGGTGTCACACCACAGGCACCGGATTCCCAAAAGCCTGCCCATGCACCAGGGACGGATCCCGATCCCCCTGCCTGGGTGTCCCCCCAAACAGTTCGAGCAAACAACCGTCTTCCATATCCAGAGGGCCTAGTCCAGTCCCATGGGGGCTCCACAGCCACAGCCACAGCTACATTAAAAAAAGAAAGAAAGAAAGAAAGAAAGAAAGAAAGAAAGAAAGAAAGAAAGAAAGAAAGAAAGACTGAAACCACCATGCTGCAAAGTTGTATTTTCCAAAAATCACACCCATGAAAAAAGCTTTGCTTTTTGAAAGCCCATCTGCTGGGGACCAGCCTCAGCAGTTTCAAGGGTCTTAAAGGGCAGGGATGTCTGGCAGGCACAAGAAAAGACTCTTCTGCATCTTCTCTGCCTCCTCCCGATCGACTCAACCCCAGCCTTTTATTGTAATAAAACAAGGAAATAGGGGATGAGAAAATTCAACAGGTGATTGGGTTTTTCACAATAGTTTCAAAAGTTCTTTTTGGAAATCAGCAAAGTGTACCCCGTGCCCCTTGATTGCACGTAGAGGTTCCCAGGCAGAAAGCCAAAGCATACCCGCTTATTCTTTTGCAGGTTAATAATTATCAGAACATCTGAGGTTATCACCTCAGAGGTCATCTACTGGCAGTTTCTCAGAAAGCACAAAAGTACAAGCAACAGTTTAAGGTGCCAGACTGCCAGCTTCCTCTCAGTTTAAGTCCTTCTTCATCACTCCGAAATTTGTCAAGTTGTTTTCTAACTAGTTCTGGACAACTCTTGTCTTTTATCCTATCTATATGTCACTCCATCTACAGTTTTTTTTGCCACCAGCCTTCTGGGTTTTTCCCATGACCTGCAGAACAGCTTTAACTCCTGCCACTGTCACAATCTCAATATCATTTCTAATTTCGTGGAAACTACTGCAGGAGAGAGAGAAAGAAAATCATAAAGAACAAACGGAGTAGGAGGATTACAAGAACCAGTTAACAGTTGGATGGGTGGGAACAGGACATGCATACGCCATAAAGTCTGCCCTCGGGACACAAGGGTTGTTTTCTCCCTAGCTCACAGAAGGCAGGCTTGGTAGAGTATCTGGCAGGGCAGGCCCAGAGGGATCGATGTCCTCATTCTCGGGTACCTCCAGCACAGATTCCATTGGCAACACGTCAGACTTTTCATATGCCATCTCCGGCACCAATCAGTAGGCTTTCCCTTTGCCTGGGTGACTGAGCAACTTACTCCCTATGGAGACATAGAATCTATTTGCTTTCTCCAGGTGTAGGTGAGAGACGTGGGAGTACAGTCTTTATCTTTCCTTAAAACAGAAGGGCCATGAGTCTACTCTCCCCAAGCTTCCAGCTTTGTTAATTACTACTGTACCCATAGCATGAAGCTCATAACTAAAACTTGTTTAGATTTACACCTGAACTCACTCTAAAAACTACCAACCTCATCTCCAGATTGTGGTGAGGGGCGCTTGTTTATGATGGTGTGTGGTCTTCTAGGCTGAGGCAGAATGGTCATCCTTTGAGGGGGAAATTCCCTTCTGGGGGCCTCTTTCAAGCAGACTTAGTAGGATGGACACAGCCACAAGAAGTCACCTTAGCCCATGTCAAGAAGTATAAACTGCAGGCTCAAGAGTTCTTGATGGGACATTCAGGCCACTGTCCTCAACAGCTAGGCTGATGTCATCATCTCTTTGAGGTGTTTGTCCTCAAAGGAGGTGGGAAAAGTTAATCTCTCTCTCTCTCTCTCTTTCTCTCTTTCTCTCTCTCTCTCTCTCTCTCTCTCTCTCTCTCTCTCTCTCTCTCTCTCTCTCTCTCGTGTGTGTGTGTGTGTGTGTGTGTATGTGTGTGTGTGTGTGTGTGTGTGTGTGTTTCAAATCATCTTTGCTTCCTTTTTATCAAGGCCTCACTCATTCGCTGAGTTCAAAACAGGACAGACTTCATCCAGGAAAGCGCTGCTGGCTGCTGGCTGCTCCCTGGGATTGCAACAGGACTTTATGGGAAATTCACATTTGTATGGGTGGATCTTTAAATGACAGCACATTGCTTTAATAGTAATTGGAAGCAGATGAATCATCAAGAAAGGACGAGTTAGAGTTATGGCTAAGCATAACCACTAACTTCATTCAACCTCTAAGCCCAATAAAGCCTCTCCCCTATATTATAAGAATTCCTTAAGATTGCTTGCTCAAAAGCTAAACAAAACAGAAGTCTATAAACAAATAGTTACACTAACTTTATTCAAAGTGCATGTTTTAGATTTAAAATGATCCAGAAAAAAATCAATAGTTATTGAGATACTACTTGTAAAAATGGGAGGTTTATGAATATTGACCAGATTCTAAATTATATTAAGGAGTACTTCTTCATGTATATAAAAAGGACTGTAGTGTATGAGGGATTTTTTTTCCTAAAAAAAAATATGAGATAATTAAGAACAAGTTTAATGAAGCTTTGTGACTCAGGATTTTTAATAATTTTTTTCCCCACGATACTAGGGATGACCCATGAGCCTAGCATGTGCTAGTCAAGTGCTCTTTAAACCTGAGCTCCTTTTCCACAGCTCCTCTTTGTCCACTCCAGTTTGAGACTTGGTTTCTATAACTTGTTCAGGCTAGCCTCCAAGTCATTATGTAGCTCTAATGGGCTTTGAACTTCAGACCCTCCTGCCTCAGTCTCCTGAATGGATGGGATTATATGGGTGTGATTATGGCTATTCACAGCCGTACCTGGCTTGACTGAGATCCTAAATGCTTGCCAAAAGCCATGCGTTAATGTTTTGGTTAGCTTAGGCTCCTCTGGGAGTTGGTGGGTCCTTTAGCAAGTGGGCCTAATAGAAGCGAGCTAGGTCTTTGGACACATACCACAGCAATGGCTTTGGGCATTCCAAACCCCTCCCTTCTGCTTTCTGGTTGGCAGGAGGTGAGTGACTTTACCTCACCACATGCTCCTTGCCTTGACGCCCTGGCTCAGGAAAGACCACAAGACAGTGGAGCCAACTGACTATGGACTGAATCTTTGAGCCTTGAGCCAAAGTAACATTTCTTCCATCGAGGTTGATTTGCCAGAAGTATTTTGCCACATTGACAGAAAACTGATAAGTTTAATTTTTACTGTCAAAAGTGAGAGAACTAAGGCAAATAGAGAGGGACGGAGTATTAATTCAGGCGGCGCACTTTCAGACAATTATCTTCTCCCATTCAGTTTTTGTATGTGATTCCTTGGCCTGGAATAAATATTCTCAGTGTTGGGGATGAATGAGCAAGCTTTTCAATACAAGTCTGCCTGCATCACACAGGGAAACAAAGTCCCGACAAGGGGTGTGATTCATATGGCTATCCTCCAGCCCCAGACAGGAATTTGTTTATAACTTGCAACACTATCCTAACCCAGCCCTGCGGTTCACTGATCCATCAGAAACTTCCTCTTTGGACCAAATCATCATTACAGATCAATCATCAGCTTCCTTTAAGAGCACCTCTAATGACAGAGTAGGCTAATAATGACAGCGAAAGGCAGGGATAAGGGCAGTAGAAAAGATAGGAAAACAAAGTCCTGGTTTCCACTGTATCTATTGTATAGTCATGTCACTGGAGCTAATGAGCTATTGTATGTTTCAAAATAGCTACAAAAGGGGATTGAGGCTACTCAGTATAGTAAGACTATGCAATGTGAAGTGATGGATATGCTAATTATCCTGATTTGATCATTGCACACTGTCTGTATATATTGAAAAAGTACACATACAATGCATACTTACTGTATATGATTTTTAACAATCTCTACTGTGTGCCAATTTAAAACTATCCCTACCCAGCTCAATACCATGGGTTTTCAAATCATGGTGGGAGTGAAGCAGTCTGGTGTGTGTCTAAACTCCTCATTCTCCAGCCTCAAATCTCTTTGCTTGGAACTCCATAACAGCCTTTGTTAAAACTGACCTTAAATTATAGATGTCTGTCTATGTGCTTATTTTTTTAAACTTCTTGTAGAGAGGAAGAAATCATGATTGTTGTAAGCTCTTTTCTCTTAGAAAATCCTCATCTCTCAGTCCTTTGCATGGGTTACGTCCTGATCACTGTCAATGGTTTTCTAGGTTAAAAATAAACAACTGGGTTATGGAAGATATATGATATCTCACTCAACTCCGAGCCACATGGCCTCCCTCAGAACAGGTCCCACCAAGATCAACAGGGAGATGGTAGGAAGGACTGGAGTCCCACTGTCATAGATTCTCATAATAGAATCCAAAACTCAACTCAACTCCTCACCACTGATAGTCACATCTTCCCAGAAAGCTGAAAACTACAGACTCAACAGCTGTCAAATCCCATGGGGTTGTGCATCACTTGGTGGCCAGAACCAGCCACTCACTGGCTTTGTTCTAGGTGGGCAAAGGGAGACGTGTTCTGGTAAAATGTTACCAACTCATTGCTTTCTCGGTGAGAGGAAATAGCACACCTTTTGGACTCCATGCCCATCACATTGGGTGGATGGTGAATTGCTGGCAGTTTTTTTAATAGTAGACGACTTTCACTATTCTGTAGTATCTTGGAGAAATCTTTGAGACTAGGCCCATATTCTGACCCAGAAAAGCTTGGGGACCTTGCATCCAGCAGCTGAGTGTGCCTAGGCCCTGATGGATCTATGAGAAATTAGTTCCCACTGGGGTCTAAGCCTGATTCCACACTCCAAGGTGACCAAGTAAAAGCTGTGAGGAATAGGCAAGTAAGGTCAAGTTGTAACCAGTAAGTCTGTGACCCATGGCAGCCTAGGTCCCACATACCTAAAGAAAGAAGGCAGGAAGCTGTTCTTGGTTTCCAGGGTAGGAAGAAATTGTCTGGGGCTCCCCACATTTGCATAAGTGACAATGAGTGTGCTCTCAAAGGGCCACTCCTCAACAAGGGAGGTAAGGTGTTCTTTGTTTCATAACTGTAATTACTGGGGTTCTCACCAGCATAGACGTCTACCCAGGGGCCAGCACTTGGACCTATATAAGGCATTGAGTGTGACTCCCTCTGTGTCCCTGCAACTCACCAGGCTTCAGTTATGAGGATCCATTACCTCCTCTTCACGTATCTCCTGGTGCTGCTGTCACCTCTTGCAGGTGAGGCAGGGGAGTGGGGTGGCTCCAAAGGGAAGTGAGAGACAGAGTCTGTCTCTCTGTCTCTCTGTGTATATGTCTGTCTCTCTCTGTCGTGTGTGTGTTTGTCTCTGTCTGTCTCTCTCTCTGTGTGCGTGTCCTCCCCTCCCTTTCCTTCCCCCTCTCTTTTCCCTTCTCCTCCCCTGTCCTGTCTTCTCTTATTTTGACCTCATCTGTCTCTGCTCTTTATCCCTCTACTTCTTTCTCAACTTCCCTTTCTCATACCCTCCCTCTTTTTTCCCATTCTTTTCAACTCTCTCCTCTCTCCTTCTCTCTCCTCATCCTTCCTTATTACCTTCCTCTTTTTCTTTCTTCTAAGCACTGCTAACGTGAACCAAGGACACTTTCTTCTGACCTGGAAGGGGCCTAATGTAGACTTTAAGCTTACCAGTAGCACATGACTTCTGTTTCCAGCTCCTCATGCTGAATTTAAGATTACAGGATGAGTCTCTCATGGATAACTTAAAAAATAATAACATGAAAAAGGTCTGATTCTTATTTGAAGAAAAAAGTATTTATTGAAAAATCTTTACATTGAAGGAGTAGAGTCTCTGCTTACTCTAGAGAATCTCACAGAATAACCAGCCCAGCCTCTCTTTGAGAACTTTGGGTCCTCCAGAATCCCATGAAAGATCCTTAAGCACACACTCTCTACAGGGGTAATGAGACTCACAGCTCAGGAGAAACTGTGGAAAACAGCTTCCCAAACTCTGTCTTAATTGTATTCTGTAGAAAGGTTAATTTTCTTTTAAATTATGTGTAACTGTGTATGGGTATGTGCCGAGGAGTACATTAGCCACAGAATTCATAAAAGGGCATTGGATCTCTCAGAGATGGGGTGATAGGTCGTTGTGGGCTGCCTGATAAGGGCATTAGGAACTGATCTCAGGTCTTCTGCAGGAGCAGTATGCACTCTTAACTCCTGTGCCATATTTCCAGCTCCAATATTGTATTTCATCCATGACATTAGGCAAACAGAATAAAAGGGACAGACAACTCAAGAGAAGGGGTTAAAACAAGTAAGAGAGAAAATGAGATGGCTGAGCCAAGACCTGAAACTGCATTAGTTTCTCTGGAGCTTAGTCATTCGGGTATGCAGCAGACCCTTCAACGTCTGGGTCCTAGGAAAGCTAGCACCCCCCTCACGGCGGTGGTGCCAGTCTCTATCAAGAACTGGATCCTGTCCTGAAGAAACAGATATCCCAGCCTTGGGGGAAAAGCCTGCTGCAAGTTATTCAAGAGAATAGCACGTGGGTGTGTATTTCTGACGGGAGGCTTTCAACTCTAATGTGTGGGTTTTCTTACTCATCTTTCAGCTTTTACTCAAAGAATCAAGAATCCTGTAACTTGCATGACCAACGGAGGCATATGCTGGGGTCCATGCACTGCAGGTTTTCGTCAGATCGGCACTTGTGGCCTTCCTAAAGTCAGGTGCTGCAAGAGAAAATGAGTAAGAAGACCAAGAACCCGTGAGACCACTGAAATACCAGAATCTGTTCCTCTATGAAGATGTGCAAAACTGAAACTCAAATTCAAGTCCTTTCCTTAAGTATAAAATCTTGCTTCCTCATGGCTGTGTGAGGTTGCTGTTTGTTTTCTCACGGGTTGAATTATAAAACCCGTGAGTGCTGTGGGATGTTCTGTATGTTAAATGTGTTGCTCTGATTGGTTAATAAATAAAACACTGATTGGCCAGTAGCCAGGCAGGAAGTATAGGTGGGACAAGGAGAGAAGAGAATTCTGGGAAGTGGAAGGCTGAGGCAGAGAGACACTGCCAGCTGCCGCCATGAGAAGATGTTAAGATACCAGTAAGCCACGAGCCATGTGGCAGCTTATAGATTAATAGAAATGGGTTGATTTAAGATATAAGAACAGTTAGCTAGAAGCCTGACATGGCCATACAGTTTATAAGTAATATAAGTCTCTGTGTGTTTACTTGGTTGGGTCCGAGCAGCTGTGGGACTGGCAGGTGAGAGATATTTGTCCTGACTATGGGCCAGGCAGGAAAACTCTAACTGCAAAGAAAAGGGGAAATATGGTGATATTTTATTTGTACTAAAATGTGATTTTATTTGTATGTTAATAAATAAAGTTGCCTGGGGGTCAGAGCTAATAGCAAGTCAGTCATAGTAGAAGCCAGGCGGTGGTGGCACACACCTTTAATCCCGATCACATGACAGGCAGTTCTCTGTGTGTTTAAGGATACAGCCAGCATGGAGACACACGCCTTTAATCTCAATACCAACCATAGAAGACCTGGAGGTGTGTACAGACAGGCAGTGATGAGGAGGTCATGTGGTTTACAACCAATGAGAAGGCAGAACAGAAAGTCAATAAAAAGACAGATACACAGTAAGTAGGTCACTTTCTGAGGGGAAGGATGACAGTGGCAGTGAAGGGTAAGAAAGGGTTTTTAGTATCAGCTCTTAGCTAATACTCTGACCTCTTGGGCTTTTAACTCTGTATTTGGCTCTGTGTTTCTTATTTAATAAGACTTACATCTACACTTGAGGAAATCAATCAGTGAGAAAGCAGGGCTCTCTTATGCTTCCTGGGTTGATGGACATCTGTCCCTATCCCTGACAGGCTGGGTGATTTCCTGTAACCAGCATTCTTCCTGCCCTGCCCTCTGCATCCCTGTGTGTCCTCCAACCTCTTGCTTCATCCATCCCAACCCAGCACAAGCCAAAGAAGGCAGCCCCAGCTTCCCTCTGGCTTGTGCCTCTGAGTTAATTGTGCCTTGCATGGTTGTAGTTAAGACTTTAATACACTCTGTGACGGCGAGATCTCATGGATGTGGGTTTGGCCTTATTCATTTATGTACTGACTACTGAAGGGAAAGATTGCATCATATGTTATTTTAAATCAAATGGGCAAGTTGAGGCAGGAAGGTGCTTTCTTACATGTAGACATAAGATACAAGGAACTTCGGAGGAAAACAAGACCCCACTGAAAGCAACAGAAAGGAAGAGCAGGGTGAAGATGAGAATGAGATTATAGTTAGTAAGGAAAGAGGTCAGATTCTGTCCTAGGCCAGACCTTCCTGATCGTTTTTTTTTTTTTTTTTTTTTTTGCGGCACTCTTGCCCCAAAGGAAAAGTCATGACATATGATAGACAGAATCCACTAACAAGAGTTTTATCAAGGCAAAGGGATAGATGTGATCAGGCTTGTGGAAGGACATGTGCAAGGAGACCCAAGGAACATGGTGCCGCCTTATAAAGGCCAGGATGCACCTGCGCACACAGGCCCATGTGCAGAGATCACATGGTCATGTCTGGCCACACTATACTAGGTGACCGCGTAACAATGGGGCATGGGTCACGCAGGACGTATGACCCGGAAATGACCAAACAGAGATGACTAAGTGTCCCACCGGGCATGCATGACCATGGGGCGTGGTTGGAATTCCTATCACTTCCCACTGGGGCTCTCACAGTACAGTGGGCTCTGTGTCCTGCTTGGGCAAAGCCCTCTATCCCTTTTCTTTCACTCTTCAGTTAATGTGCATTTGGTCCCTCTCTGTGCATATAATTCAGCTCCAGAACGATACCTTAGAGTCTCTATACTTCCAGACTGAAAGAAGAAATGAGACCTCGGAGTACAACTATTTCATCTGAACCAATGCAACTGATACAGGAAGCATTGGCCAAATGATTGAAGTGTAACAAGCGATTATTTACTGAAGATAAATATCATAATGCAGTGTATCCTTAAAATAAAAGGAGGGGTCTGAAGACAAGGCACACGCAATAAAATGCCTGTTGTGCAAGCTTGCAGACCTGAGTTTGATCTCCAACATCCATGTAATAAGCCAGGGACAGCAGCATATCCGTAATTCTGGTGCTGAGGGGTGGGATGGAGACATGTGGATCCCCAGAGCTCACTGGCCAGCCTGCCATACCAAATGGTTGAGCCCCAGGCTCAATTGAAGATCTGTCTCAAGAAAAAAGAAAGTAAAAGATGGATCCACTGCAGAGATGGCTCCTCAGTTAAGAGCATCTCCTGCTCTAGAGGACCTGGCTGAATTCCCAGCACCTACATGGTTACCCTCTATAACCCCAGTTCCAGGGGACCCAACACCTTCTTTTGGCCTTTGTGGGCACCATACCCACAAATTATTTACAGACATACATACAGGAAAAACACCATACACATAAAATAAATAATAATAACTTTTAAAATAAGGTAGAGAGTGATTGAGGAAAACACTTGACCTTTGGCCTTCACACGCATGTACACATGCACATATCCATACAAACACAAGCATACACACCACACCCGTAAACACACAAATAAAATAAGGAAGCATTTGACTTTTATATAAGGATAATATCTGACCTTGTAATTGCACTTCTAAACCCACACACCTCACTTTGATACTAGACTATTCAAAGCCTGTCTTCAAATAGTTATTTTTGATAATTCATATTTTATCTATAATAAACTTGCCATTTTACTGATATCCAAAGCCACTGTCTTAGGTTGCAGAAATGAGATGATGTTTACTGCAGAAAGTGAAGCTGTCATTCTTGTCTTCTAGAGAATGGCATGACTTGCGAGGTTTTTGCAGCAAATTTTACCTGAGAAAAGACTTTAATGACTATTTTGTTTTTGAAGGCAAGATGCTTGAGTGCATAGGGAAAACTGGTAAAAAAGCAAGAAAATGTTAAATAGCTTTGCATTTCTAAAAATGAAAGGGCTGTTTGGTTTTCTGATAGAAGCAGAGCTAGGGGGTGCACACACAGAAGCACACCACAGAGTTTCAGTGACATAAACGAAGGGAATCTCTGTGTTCCTAAAAGAAAGAGAGTGTCTGCCCTGTGAGAAGTTGCCTTGGAGGAGGTTGACCTGTTCAGTGAATTTAGCTTAAGATCATCAAATTCATTTCCTTAAATGTAATATGAGAAAATAGTGGCTCCATAATTGGTCACAAGAAGAAACAATGCAGTTTGCTATCCTTGGATAGTAGATGAGTTTTCACTTTCACATGGCTGGTCGGTCCCTTTTGTCTTTTCTTGGAATGCTATATACTGTGGAGGTAAAGGAGAGTGAGGACCTCAAACAAGTCTGTCCTGCACAAAAGTTTACTTGTTAACTACCACCAGGGACTGGGAACCATGAGGGATGTGGGGGAGGAAGACATTTTCTTCTGTCTTCCTGGATTCCCTTGGTCATGGTCATGGGAATTAGAGTGACAAGGGACAAAACAGCAGGAAAACGTGGTTTTTTGTTTTTGTTTTTGTTTGGTTTTTTGAGACAGGGTTTCTCTGTGTAGCTCCTGCCTCTGCCTCCCAAGTGCTGGGATTAAAGGTGTATGCCACCACCGCCCGGCAGGAAAATGTTTTAAGAGTGCAGGAGTCATCCCCTGAGAGGAAGCCAGTAGAACACTGACTTAAGCCACCTCTCAGCAAAGGGCACAGTAGCAGAACAGAAAAGGGAATCACTGCTCAGTCTTTTAGGGTCAGCAAGATGGGGGCAAAACTTAAAGAGCATGCGAATCCGTTTAGTAAATCTGTTGAGCAGATTCTGCTCAGTGCTTTTTCAGGGATGGATGCATCTAGAGTTAGCCCTGGTGGCTCAGAGTCCAAAATCACTTTTAGGCAAACACAGTTGTTTCCAATTCAAAATAATCCTCACAGGAAAGCTTATGTGCCTGCCATATGTGTGCAAAGTCTTATTCCTACAGGACACGAGAAAGAGACATTCTCTTTAGGGGTATTTTGTAGATGAAAAAATGAGAGACTCCCAGGGTCCCCAGTGAGGGACACCACTCCTGTCCTCAGCTAGTTTCTTCTCTTCCATACTTTGACCAACAGAGGGCCTCCCGCACTCTCTCCAGAGGTTCACAGGATCCTGCCACATACAGTGGTCTGCTGCTGTAGGATATGGCAGAGCAATAGAGACTTTTCCACAGCGGGATTTGGGGAAGAGGGGAAAGCTATTCAAGGAAAAGGGTAGATGTCTGAGGTGCTGAGGAGACACTGGAGGAGGGAGGCAAATGCACATGGAGACTTTTCAGAAACACTAAAAATTTGCTCACACGCATCATTAGGATTTTTAGCTGTGTGGCGGGGAGTGAAGACTGATCCCAGGAGGCTGGAGAACACGGATTCACATTAAGAACAGAATTTACTGAAACAATACCTGGAAACTGCTTCGTTCCAGACAGAGTAAACGATCCAAACCCACAGATGTATCTTCACTATTATCATTGTTAGGAGTACCAACAGCCACTGGTTATTTCAAAATCCTTAAAAGTTTGTGTACTCATGTGGCAAATAGATGGGTTAGCCTGTGTTAGATCCAGATGGATATAGACAAAGAATTACGTTAAGACTCGGTCCAATTTAACCCCCTTTTAGGCATGAGTATTCTAAGCTAAATCTCACAGAATTGACCCTGAATAAGGAAGCTCCTCATCAGGATGGACAGGAAACTGTCACTTTGGCATTTGCCTGTTGTACAGAAGAAGAAGCAAACATCTCTCTGTGTCTAAGGCCAGAGTCCTCAGATGGACAAGAGAGAATGTCTGCCAACTGTCCCACAGCACAGCTATCATTTGTGAGTGACTCTGCTCTATTGAATGCAGTAGGATCAGTCCCAGCTTTAGATCCTGATCCCTGTGGTGAGGGAGGCCAGTTAAGTGCTTGGGGTTCCTTTTCTTTCTTTCTTTCTTTCTTTCTTTCTTTCTTTCTTTCTTTCTTTCTTTCTTTCTTTCTTTCTTTCTTTCTTTCTTTCTTTCTCTCTCTCTCTCTTTCTTTCTCTCTCTCTCTTTCTTTCTTCCTTCTTTTTTTGGGGGGGGGGGCGGTTTCGAGACAAGACAAGGTTTCTCTGTGTAGTTATGGTGCCTGTCCTGGATCTCACTCTGTAGATCAGGCTGGCCTCGAACTCACAGAGATCTGCCTGGCTCTGTCTAATGAGTGCTGGGATTAAAGGCGTGTGCCACCAATGCCTGGCTACATTTCATTTTTAATGAGTCTCTGCATGGCACATGTGTTTCCACTCTCTTCTGCATGAAAGATATAGTATTTCCAAATGTTCCCCAAACAGCCCACTATTCCATCAAGAGATGACTTGAGGACGCTTCCCTAATAGGCCACTGTAGTTGTCTGTACTGAGAAGGTAGTCTCTGTGTTGCTGAAGAGCCTCTGATGTCATAAAGGACGAGAATCTTCCACGTGGCTCTCTAGTTGCCATAATATAACATCCCCTGCAATGTGAACCTTTAAACACAGTGTGCAAGTCCTGATCACCTTGAAATCACTATGTTTGAGAGCCCATCTGGAGAAACCAGGAGGAATAAAAGACTGCTGCCCAATGACCCCCACCCCCTGACTTTCTCAAACCCTCTCAGCTCAGTCATTAACACAAATGTGAGTCTTGAGAAGACTCTAGGTCCAGCTTCTGTCTGTCAGTCATCAACATCCTTTCCACCAGATACCTAGTTAAGCTCAGTCTAACCTAAGGGCCATGACAGATTTTTAAAAGAATTAGTTTTGGGGGTAATTTGGTCTTTTGTGAAAGTCTCCAATTCCAAGGTTGTACATTGCAGTTCATTGAACAGGGGTTTGCCCTTTGGGCTAATTGTAACTGTAAATAAACATTAGCCTGTGTGACCAATGTTTATTGCAGTGGACAGGGCCAACTTAGATGTAAAAGAAATGTTTCTTTAAAAAAAAACTTTTTTTTTTTTTTTAAAATTAAGGCTGGCATTTCCTGATGTTTTATTAGATCACTTTTTCATTCCTGATGCCTATCAGGCATGTGGTGTTTGTGGAATTCATGAATTCATGGAAGCCATTTTCTATTGATTATCCTTGTATTTTCTATTTTCCCATAGTTTATGGATTGTTTAGTCTTATTTTTTTTTTCATTTTATTTTACTTTCTGAGACAAGGCTTCTCTGCATAGCCCTGGCCATCCTGGGACTCACACAGACCAGGCTGGCCTCCATCTCTCTGCTTCTACCTCCCAAGGGCTGAGATTAAAGGCATGTGCCACAACTGTCCAGACATTTAGTCTTCTTAAGAAGCACCAATCTAATAGAAGACAGGGCTGGACGACACCCTAGAGACTTGTAGTTCAAGAAAACCAAGGAGAAGAGCTTGGCTCTTTGGCCACAAGGCTTTACCTTGCATATCATGCTGAGTGTATCCATCGAAAAACATCTGTGACACTACATTACCCCTCAGCTATTATGCATTGCTTTGCTAAGTTTTTTCAGTGAAACTTTGAAACAGTTCACACAAGCCCCACTTCCTTCCCTCTTCTCTCCCCACTCAGGTCTGACTAGTCAACAGGGTCATAGTGTGTGTTTTATGAAGCCCCTCGCTCTGCATATGATTTCCCTGACTCTTAATTATATCATAATGGGCACCTACTCCCAAGTGGCCCTGCCTCAGAGTACAGGCAGTGCGTTGCCTGTGGAGGGCAGAGGGAGCCAACTGCCTAGGTAAGTTCTGAGGAGATGCCTTGTGGTAAAGAGGAGTGAGGAGCAGATAACTGCTTTTCACTTCTACAAGTGAAAAGAGGGAGGGAAGTGTGGAAAAGTTTCACCACATGCTTTCTTTTGTTTCCTCATTTGCTATCATCTGAATGCTTGTGTGTCTGCTCAAAATGTGTATATTGAAATATAACCTCCAGTGCAGCAGTATTAGGAAGTGAGACTTTGGGGACTTGATTAGACCATGAGGGCATCCCTCATGAGTAGAATTAGTTCCCTTATGAATGTGGAAGGCTGAGGAGGAGGAGGTCAGGGAGGAAGTAAATGTTCTCCCACAGAGACACTGAAGAGCAGGATAAGGAATTCTCTCCAGATCTCTCAAAACCCAGTAGGGGACACTAGAGTCAGTATGTGGAGGGAGTCATTTATCAACACTCCAGTCTTACTCTAAAAACACTGTGCTGAAGGAGATCTAAGAGAAAAAAAAAAAACAAATGTATTTTTACAGTCAGTAATAGTCATCAGAAAAAACTTTTTGAAGGTCTCCTTTGAGATTAAGTAATCCTTGCATCAGCACTGTTTTGGTGGGATGCACTATGAATAATGTGTACAATTAAAAGTGCAGTTACTTGACTTTACTGTAAATTTGGAGATAAATTCTAAACTCTAGAGATGACTCCCAAGGGGAACCCAGGGGCTCACGACTGACATTCTCTCATCTCATCTTTCCTTTATTCTTAGGCTGAGAAGGGAAGTGGGCAAATAAGTTGGAAAGATAAGCCAGCACTATCAATAATCACCATGTCCTAGAAAACCATTGTGGTCCATCACTGTTTGGGGTTATTTCCAGGAGTTGGGGATGGGCAGGAGAGAGAAGGACCCTGCAGCGCAGGAATATGCTTACAAAATGACAGGTTTCCCTAGGGATGAGGCAGCAATATCTTCTATTTCTCAGCCTTTCTCTGGTTCCACAGCAACTATCAGTAATAAAACATTGAAATCTAGAATGTCCTTCTCTTTAGACAATTACTCATTTGGTAACCTTGCTTTAGCATCTCAACCTACCACACTCTACCCTGCCACGGCTTTTCCCTCTGATAGAAAGGATGATTAGAACTTTCATGACCTACTCATTCTCTGATCTTATACTCTCTAGTTCTTAGGCATGTACATTTGTACATGTACGCAAATACAAACACACACACAGTCTTCCTGTAGCCATATCCTTCATTCTTCAAAAATTATTTTAGCAAGAAAACAACTGTTCAAAGTGTAATTTTTGAAATTGATCTAGGCTCAGTATGCATTGTCTTGCTTGAAGAAAGTACCTATGTTAGGTGAATGCTGTATGAGCTAAGTGTTACATTTAAGACTCTGGAATATAAAGTTATTTAAGAAAATTCTCTTATTGGAGTGATGGGTGATATTCAATATCATTTTATTAAATGATAAAGCTGTTAAGTTATGACAATACTTAGAAGTGAAATCCAGTGGGGAACTGTGTTTACAATTTGAATTCATTTCTAAGATCTTTATGCCACATATCCAGTTTCCCACCTGACATTTCATTATGGACTAGAAGAGACACAGACTGTCTTTATTTAGTTTAAATTTCTTTCTCCCCCGTTTCCTGAGACCACTTAGCTTTCCTCTGAGGAAACATATGCTCAGAGGTTGCTTAATCCCTTTGCAGTATATTCTGAAATTCCTAGCCATGATCTCAGGCAAAGCTAAACACTCTTTATGAAGATGTGTAAGTCCACCACCAACTTGCCCTGAGTCTCCATTCCTGGGATGTAGAGAAGGAAGGAAGTTGGCTATATAATCATCACCAACGAGAAGAGTTGCTGAGTGCTCCTAGAGTCCATTTTCCCACACAGATACTCAACTGTGTGGCAAGAACAGAGGAAGAACCAAAGTGTTAAAAGGTTGAATTATTTGCAAAAGATCACTCAGTGAGCGGCAAAGCAGTCTTTGAACCCAGGCCTATCTAACCACATAGCTCTTTTTACTAGTAGGTAAGATTCCTTTTTCCCTATCCCCTGAAGATCCAGCCTCCTTCAGAGGTGGAGCAATTGATTTGATGGCTATATCTCAAGCAGCATCTACCCTTGATTCTTAAAGAGGGATATCACTTAGCAACCACTAGCAAGTGAGTAGGGAGATTTGGGTCTCTGAAGTCCTTCCCTTGTTTCTACCCTCTCTTCTTCCCTCCGTCATTTCATTTACTTCTTAATATCTTTGTTCCTTCAAGATGCTACAGCAAACTACAACAGACACAGACGCAGACACACACACACACACACACACACACACACACACACACACACACACACACACACACTTCATTTCTCATAGCCATGGACGTTGAGAACCTGAAGGTGTCCAGAGATCTGTGTAAGGACATGAATCTCTCTGAGGGCCCTGATGCCAACCGTTTGACTCTCACAAATCCTACTCCTTAGGATTGGCATTTCAACACAGAGCTTGTCAGGGGACACAAACGTGAAGACTTTAACACTTAAATTTTACTTCCCATCTGCTCATACATTTTTTTTAGCCATGTGTTGATGGCTTTGATGCAGCATCAGTATTAAGGCATCTTCTGGCACTGCATGCCTTACCAGCTGTGGGCTCTACAAGAGCTGGCCATGGAAAGAGCTGAACCTGCACAGGAACAGCCCTTCTCAGTTGGTTAGCACACAATATTGAAACTGAATAAGCAAAGAAGGGAGTTTCCGTTTACAAAATCTCTTCTAGTTTTTGGCTTCTTGGGTCAGGGATGGGAGTGCATCCCTATTTTCCCAGCACCTGAGAGACAGAGGCAAGCGAATCACTACAAGTTCAAGGCCAGTCTGGTCTACACAGCAAGTCTGAGGTCAGCCAGTGTGCTACATGGAAAGATCCTGTCTCAAAAAACAAACTAAAACAAAAACTAAACATAAGTCCTCCAAATCACAAGTAGAAATGAAACCCATTGGAAAATCCTGACTTACTATAGATCTCATGTAGGGTTTTTTTTTTTTTTGGCTTGTTTCTTTTGGTTTTCTTGAGATGGGTTTTCACCATGTAGCCCATGCTGTCCTATAACTTACTGTGTAACCCAGACTGGCTTCAACTCACAAGCCTCCCGCCCTTTACTTCCTAAGTATTGGAATTATGAATGTGAACTGGCCTGCTCAGCTAAATGCTCCTCTTTTTGACAGAAGGCAGCTTGGGTTTGTAATCATGAGCTCATGGGTAAGACATCCCCAATCACACTCTGGTCGTATTTGAACATCTGCACTAAGAATATAAGCATTTCTTCTAGCTGAATCATTCCAACTCCCCCAGATCATTGATGTGCACTGAAGAAGGAGTCGCTGCCCTCAGACACTGCCTCCTTCCATGCCAAGAACTCGCTTCTCACCATGAAGCTGCTGTTTCTTCTCTTTCTCCTTCTTATATGTTTTACGCAGATAGGATCAGGTAAGCTGTGAACTCACGTGGATGGGTGAGATGGTAGATAACTTTGGAGCCTGGAATAAACTAAACAAATTCATAG
Organism: Peromyscus californicus insignis; assembly: GCF_007827085.1. Taxonomy (NCBI): domain Eukaryota; kingdom Metazoa; phylum Chordata; class Mammalia; order Rodentia; family Cricetidae; genus Peromyscus; species Peromyscus californicus. Next base: position 14,145,198 of record NW_026294534.1, on the reverse strand, counting down.
CTCAATCATAAAATGAAATATATACTAGTTGTATATGACAACAGCTATAAGAAGCATAATATATCTGGTCATTGGTGCTGTCAACTAGACAGAATCAGCATCATGTAGAAGAAGGGCCTCTCCATATGTCTGTGGAGGGTTTGTCTTGATTAATTGATATGGGAAGACCCATGTGCTTCCTGGGCAATGGATCCTGGACTGTATCTGAGTGGAGGATGTCAGCTGAGCACTGACATGCAGGCATTTACCCCCTCTGCTTCGTGACTTTGATACAACACGGACAACTCCATGAAGTTCCTGTCAACATGACTTCACTGTGAGCTAAAATAAAGGCTGTCTCCCTTAAGTCGCTTTTGTTATAGTGATAGGGAAGAAACAAGATAGTGTGTAGAAATGTTTCGCTTTACAAACACTGAGAAGCTTAAATAATTTTTTTTAAAAAGACTTTCCTGAGGTCTTCAACTGGTAATAACTAATAATTGTGACAGACAACAGTTTTAGTGTGCCTTTCAGGTTACAAATCACTTCCATGTGAATGAAAACAGCACAAATAGTAACAATGGCAAATGATCATGACAACTTTCTCTTCCCAAATATCACTTTTTAAAAATTTTAATATTGATTATTCGTTTGTTTTGAAATTTTTAACTTTATTATTTTAAAAAGCCTTGCAAATAAATGAAAACATCACACATCAATATTAATGAGACCCAAGATCTAGACAACTCAGTGGGCTTGCTACAGTTAGACTAGGCATTCAGAACAGAAGCTGGGGGGCTTCAGATTCAATCTTACACTTTCAGTATTGAATATATTTCATGAACTTAGTCATTACTGAAACCAAAGAACACATGACAGGATTAGAACCAGAAAAACAATTATATCCACTTCCATGTCTCTGTGGGGCTTCAGATTCAATCTTACACTTTCAGTATTGAATATATTTCATGAACTTAGTCATTACTGAAACCAAAGAACACATGACAGGATTAGAACCAGAAAAACAATTATATCCACTTCCATGTCTCTGTCTACACTTGCATCCAGTCCTTTCTCATCCCATTATACTCCATCTTTTTGTGTATTCATGTTCTACCACACCCACATGTATACTTCTTCACACACACACACACACACACACACACACACACACACACACACACACACACATGCATGTGCACACACACAGATTGTGCATAAGAGAGAGATCATATGTATTTTTTCTTTTTAAGATTGTGTCTCGATTAACATTATATATTCTAAGTTGATCCATTTTCCTGAAAATTTTTAGATTTCATTTTATTACCTTTAAATATTATGTCCATGGAGGAGGCATTAAATTTGCCTAACCTAGAATTACAGGTGATTGTAAGCAGCCTGCTCTGGATGCTGGAAATCAAACTTGTATGTTCTAAAGAATGGTTAGTGTTTTTAACTGCCAAGTCACCTTTCTAACCCCTAAATACCTCCTATTTTTAGACAGATTTTTAAGATACTATGAGCTCTGGCTGACCAGGAACTCACTGTGTGGACCACACTGGCCTCAAACTCAAATCCCTCTGCCTCCTGAGTGCTAGGATTGAAGATGTACACCACCATGCCACAACACAGGCTTCCAACATAAGGCAGTTACTTTATTTTTTGCAGTGATAGTTGTAGAGTGGGTATTTTATAGCTGTGATGTAGAAATGACATAACTTGCTTCAAGTCAGAGACTATACATGGTGAAATTCACAAGTAAAAATAGTTCAATTCTGCAGATGATACTATTAAATACCAAACAACCTTAGATAATACGTTTATTTATTATGCTATAAATAACAAAGATTGATTTTGGTGTGAATATGGCCCATGCAATGTTTGAGGTGTGTTTATTCTAAAAGCATAATTCTTACCTACCTAAAAATTCAGATTTAATGAAGTGGTCTCATTTTTACCTGGTGATCTTGTATGCAGAAACATATGTCCCTAGGCTTGACACCTTAAAAGAGCAAAGGGATTCATCCCCTCGCTAAGGTGCAAATCCACTCAGGCCACAAGGGTGCTCTACTCACTGCAATCCAAGCTGACAAAACAGCCACCACCATGGGTGTTGCCGCCCACTGCAAAAGGGAAGAGCATCCAAGGAGTTTCACACTAGTAGTTAGGAACTGGAGCCCCCAGAAAGCATCCTTTCTGTTCAAAATACACTGGCTGGCCTCATAGCTACATGTACTTAGGCAAAAGATAAAAGCATCATATTTTTGTGTCGAGACAACAGAGAGCCAGACCAATTTTTGAACACTCTAATAGAAGAAAGAGGGGGAAGGGGATATGGACAGATGACTGATAGCCTGTAGATGATAAATGGATGATGGGTACATTCACTGATGATAGATGTGCTTGTGGAGGTGACTATGATAGTAGCGTATATCTGCATCTGCATGTTTATTTTTGTTTTCTTTCTATAACAGCAATATAGCTAGATTTAGAGCCAAAGTCTCTTATTCCCAGCTGTTGTGCTTCCCATCAGAGCATAGCACCTCAAAAACACAAGCTTTGATAGAAACAATACTCAGCATTTACTCATGGCTGTCTTTCATCCTTTGGCTTTCTTGACTTTTGGACACAATTCAGGTTCTCTCTACTCTCTAACTCTCTCTGTGGCTTCAGATCTTCCTAGCCTAACTCACTGTGACACAGGACCGTTGACACTGGTTATGTGCCATGGCGTGTCATGTGTGAAATCACACACACCACACCAAACACAGGAGGTACAGCACTCAACCTCAGCAGCATACCTCTTCTGTCGTTCACTGGCTGTGTATAGCCTGATATTGGTTGCACACTCGTCAAGTTTTGCACTGTCTAGGAGGAAGGCACTTTAGGAAGGCTTTATACAGGACATGTGCAAGGAAGCGAGTTACACACGGATTCTGGAGACACAGTCATGGGAGGTGTTTTCTCTGATCCAAGCATCTTCACATGAAAACGAAACTTAAGTTACAGGCACCAAAGGCTTTCTGATAGAGCAGGAAAACAGAACCAATAAAGAGGCTCCGGTGGCTACATGGCCTCAGCAACCTCAAGTCACCTCTGCTTTATCATAAAGCAACCACAGAGAGTGAGTGAGTAAGCATGGCTGTCTTCCAGCTGTCTTGTTCAACAACACTGAAATAAGAACTTCATACATTATCAAATGAGCTCCCTCATCTAATTTTCTTTGTAATAGTCTGCCGGTGAGAAAATGGTTACCAGCTCAGGTGACACCCGAGCCATCAGAAAGTTAGTGTGGGTCTCGTGGACTGGTTTGCACACCCTTGCTAGGCACAATAAATGATAGCATCTTTGTTTTGACGAAGCGTTGTTTCTTCACCACTTCTCTCCCTTTTCCTTACAGGGCGCAGAGGAAATTTGAAATTTCGTCAGTGTGAGAAAATGGGTGGCATGTGCAAGTATCAAAAAACCCACGGATGCTCCATCCTGCCTGCAGAATGCAAAAGTCGATACAAACACTGCTGTAGGGTTTAATGGCAGCTCACTGACATGTGAGATTCAGCATGAGAGTAGGCACCTGCTCTGATTTCCGAGTAATAAAGACATCATAATGCACATGTATGCTTCCCAAGATGTAAATTTTAGATGTAATGCCAGTGTGCTTGGAAAGGGAGAATGTGGTGGTAGTGGGTTTGTGGTCCAGTGTTTCCAGGTTTTTAGCCTCTTATTCAAGAAATTAAAGACTCACCCAGATTTGCAAACATAGCAAGGAAATTTTGCTGAAAGTTTGGGGCTAAAAGCAAGGGAGGTTGATATTGAAATTCCCACTTCCTGCCTGCCTTTCTCATCTCAGTGAAGGTAAGTACTTAATTTGAGGAAAGCCTAAACCAGAAAAATCTGTGGAATTGAAACAGGAGGCTGAGCAAACTTGTCAATGAGACTCAAAGTTGTAACAATTGAATGTGGTGATTTCAAAGGGGACAGCCCCTGTTGGCTCATAGTTTGAATGCTTGGTCCCCAGTTAGTGGAACTGTTTGGAAAGGATTAGGGGTGTGGCCTTGTTAGGAGTGTCTCGGGGAAAGGCTTCGAGGTTATAAAGGACCACAAGGCCCAGTCTCATCCTGCCATCCACCCAGCCCATAATTTGTGAATCTTGCACTCCAGAGCAATGCCTGCTTTCCTGCTGCTGAGCTCCCATCATGATGATCATGGACAAACCCTCCGAAACCATAAAGAAGCCCCCAGTCCAGTTCTTTCTTCTATAAGTTGCCTCGGTCATGGTGTTTTCACAGCAATGGAGCAGTGACTAAGACAATGATTAAATGAACACTGTAAAGTTGAGATGGAGTCAGCAGTGACCGTCTTGACAAATCTTTAGGAAACTGCAGAGCTACCTCTGAGAAACTAACCTTGTCCCTTCCCCTGAAGAGATGTCTAGTTAAACAGGAAGTCACTGATACATTAAAGTAGGCAGAGGTTTCAGAATATGTCAAGTGTCCCCAAACATTAGAGAATAAATCTAAAGACACAGTCAGTAAACAGTGACCTGATTTATTTTGTCACTGTGTGTGTGTGTGTGTGTGTGTGTGTGTGTGTGTGTGTGTGTGTGAGAGAGAGAGAGAGAGAGAGAGAGAGAGAGAGAGAGAGGGGAGAGGCTGATTGAGGCATCTTTCTCTAACACTTTCCATTTCAGCTAAATTGACTGGCTGATGAGCCCTGGAGAACCTGCCCCTCTGACTTTGCCTAGTGGTGAGGTTACAAGAACTGGTCACTAGATCTAGCTTTTACATGGATCTAGTGATTGAATCTCAAGGCTTCACAACTGTACAACAGGAATATCTATTCCACTGAGCCATCTCCCCCTTAGTAAAAATTATTTTCTATAACTCAGAGCTATGCTCTGCCTGATGACCTAAGGAGATTCAGAAACTTGCCCTTTGCCAGAGCATTAAGCACTCATCAACGATTATGAGCAGTGCTTGTGAACAGCTCTGGAGTGCCCACTCTTCACAATCTGGGGACAGTAAGAAAACATTCCACCCTCTAAAAGCCCACTGATGCCACAAAGAAGATGGAGTAGCAGAGGTCAAATGCAGTACTCAGTGATCTAGATTCAAGTTGGGCATGGCTAGAGTAGGAGACATGAGAATTGAATATATAACCAAGATGTTTTCAATCTCATGGATAGGTGGCAATCTTGTGATGCTGTCAAAATCTATATACTAGGGCAGTTTATCAGGATGGCTACAAGCAAAGCCCCCACAGGCTGCACCTCTATCCCCTAGATGACTTTCATCGTGCTTTTAGTTTGTTCCACACCTGGAATGTGTGCTCTCATCTCCAATGCACTGCAGTGCCTTTTCCATGTCTAACCTGGGTCTACCTTGAGTGTTGGTGTTCAAGAGGACAACAATCTCTCTTCCTACCCAATACTCTCTGCTACCATTGTGTTCTCACAGATTAGTACTATTCATCTGCTACCCAAGATGAGTCCCAGTGTCTCTTGAATAACCACCTCCTGCCTAAATCACACTCTAAAACTCCAGATCTGCAATTCCCTGGAAGTGTCCATTATTCAACAAGTCAAAAGTTAAAGTCTTCCCCCAAGATTCCACATCTCTAGGGACCAACCCCCCCTGCTGCCATTTCCTGTGTATCTTTTATTTTCCTTTTATTTTTCTAAAACGGTCTCATGTGGCCTGGGTTAACTTCAAACTATTCATTTGAGGATGATCTTAAACCCCCTCATCCTCTGTGTCCACCTCCCAAGTACTGGGATTACTGTCATGTTCCACCATGTTTGGCTCTTTACTAAGCCCAGCTACAAGCCATTGGCGCTGTCTTCATCCACACCCTGAACCCCCAAATAGTTCCACTGAAGTTGTGTAATATACCAACTAACTTGTATGCTTCTACCCTCTGTCTTCCAATCTTTCTCCACATCACTAAAAATTCTTCAGTGTTACTTTATAGTATAAAAAGATAAATGCATTTAGCTTAACATCCGAAGTTCTCCAAATGTCAACTATTCCTTTGCAAGTTTTGTCTCTCATGTTTTAGTACCCAAAGTTCCTCAAATTATGGTGGGGATCATAATTATGGCATGAAAGCCACACATATTTTTCCTTCACAACAGAAATTATTTAGATCACTTCAACTTTGCCTGAATAGTCCTTAACACTCAAGACTCTGGTCTGGCATGACTTACCAGGTAGATAACTTTGATCTACCGATGTATACAGTTTCTACACCTATAAGTTTCTTACTAAAGTTGATCTTGGATTATAACTCCAAACCACTAACACCATTCTGATACAGAGAAAGTGATCAATGGTTCTTTAAAAATTAGTAAATAAATGAAGAGAATGACACATGAGGTCTTGGTGTTCTGATATATTTCAGGAAGGACAGGAAATGTACATTCCTCAGGTCATGGTTCTCACACAGCAGAAGCTCCTGCCAGGGCACAACCCTGGCATTCGAGTACAATTTGTTTTCCTCCTCAGGCACACACTTATGTGAGAGTCACAGTAATGGTGATCATAATCTGTAGAAGGAAAATAAGTTGTTTTAGGTAGAAATTCTCAAGCTCCCTGTGCCGGAATTGATACCATCCAGTAGGATCAGAAACCCATGGACTCACTGTTGATGAAGGTGTCTTCCTTCTGTACTGAATTTTTCCACTCAGTCTCTCCTTCCAGTTTACAGCCTTTAGGAACTGGTTATAAATGCAAGTATTTGTGTTATAATTTGAAGGGTAAGAGTCTTCAAATATCCCTATAAGGCCAGAATATCATGGAATTTGTATATTTACCACTGGAGCTCTTCCATGGAACTGCTCAAAATGCTATTTTGAAGCAATGTATTAAAACTTTATGCTTTCCTCTTCTCAGGACAGGATAACATTAAGAATATAATACAATAGCTTATTTCCAAAAAGGACTGTATTGACACAGATATTAAAATGTATGAAGATATATGATATGCCCCAAACTTTTTGAGGTATCAACAACACTCCAAAACCTATACTCAATTTCCAGGTTTATTAAACCATGCTTGGTAATACGTGTCGTAGGAAAATGAGACTGCAGATCTAAACTAATTTTTCGAGCAAAGAACTCAGAAGGATAGATACAATCTGAGGTGGATATTTCCTAACCAGAAAAATAGCTTGCACCTTACTCAAAGTTGGATCTGGCTTCTTGCCTGCCTCTCACCTGGAGGAAAAGAAAAGCTCATACCGAGTGCAGCAGCTACAGTGTTCCCTGTGGTCTGGCTTGTCTATTATGAACCATCAGCAGAGGCTACCAACTCCAGAACTCACACAGCCGATGTCCCAGAGGTGACTCTCACCAGCTTCCTCAGAGTAGCTTTCTGGGCTATGACCATCCTATGTGAAAGCCAACACCAGGGCTGAATGCAAGATCTACCCATCTCATGTCATCCTAACCTGGCCTCAGCCCTATTTCCATGGACCAGTTTGGTACCATTCTATCCATACACTGAAAGGGAAGTGACTAGAACTATGTAGCAGAGACACTTCACATGTGTCTATCATGGGATCCTGTGTCATCATCAGTCCAGTGTAACTCAGAAACTTTGTAATGTTCTCCTTCTCTTCCTGGGCACAACTCACATCTACCCACATGCTGCAGACAGGTGTCTCTTCATGGAAACTGCTGAGCACTCTCCTTGTTCCTCCACAGGAGAGCCCCTCATAGTTTACCATCTACTTTATGAAAATTAGCTCAGCAAGGAATTTGAGTCAGGATCACTGTTTTGAGTGACACAACATTATTACTTATTCCCAGTGGGTCATTGTTAATAAACTACTGCCATATAAAGGGACAGAAGGACCATGGACCAAGGAGAGGACTGCTCCAATCTGTTCCCAACCTCTGAGCTCACTGTCTGTTGGTCTTCTGAATTAGTACCCTATAAATCACAATGACTCTTTAACAAGAAGACACAGGAAGTAAATATTTGTTTTTATGTGCTTATATAAAGGGCTAATAATAAGATGAAAGTATATGGGAGCAGGAAGACTAAGGGGTGTGGATGACACCTAACTTGCTGTAGGAGACAAATTCTCAATGACCTCCCAAATCAAGGAATCAGAGTTCTCTGAAGCCCTTTAAGCTCCTCTGTGACCCACAGCCCCACACCACGATGTAAGGTACAGACACTAGGTTGAAAGTTAATCTCTCTCCCCTTCATCCCACACCTGGTACTCTTTTCTCAAGGTAGGGAACACAATTGTCTAAGTTTCCTTCAAAATGCTGAGGCTCCAATGGTGTGGGTGTCTTTTTCTAAAAAGCTCTAAGATTTGTCTTCCTGGCTTTACAGCCAGACCTTAAACATGATGTCTCCAGATCATGGCTAATGGTAAAGATTGCTTGTTCAAGGCCACATCAGTAGAGGGACAATAAGAGAGTCAGTAGAATGGCTGAGAAAAGTCCCCTCCTCTCTTCTTCCTAGGTTTCAGCATTTCTTCACAGTTCAAGGTTAGTGTGAAAACATGATTTGGTAAGATTTTCCCTTTAACACCTTTCTGCCTTACACTGGTTATTGCTCCCTAGAAGCATCCTTAGGGAAGTTGAACTCATGGGAACTCAGAGAAGAAGATGCTAAGTAGGGCTTACCTGCCATGACTTGAGAGATAAAGAGGACAGCAGAGATGAGAAGGTAAAGTAGTTTCATGACACCAACTCCAGTGGAAAAGGCCTTCAAGTCCCTGGACAAGATAAACAATGACAATTGAACGAATATAAATGTCCTCTTTTACAGGTTTAATCAGCACAACTGGACGTGGAAGGAATGCCTGATTGTGTCAGTAATGCCAGTTAAAATATACAACAAACAATGAATAACCATGATTTTAAACAATGCTTCACAACATTTGATGCACAGCTGAGGATATTTCTTTTCTTAGCACCTAATGGATCAAGGATTAGGAAAGAACAGACACAAAGGTAGTAAAAGTGAAAATGACAAAATTGATGATCTGTTCTATGAAAAACCTCGGTTAGTTCGGGGCACTGTTTTTAGTTACTCTCATGTAGCTATTACAATTCCCTCCCTCAACTCAAAAATCTATTTCTACAGTTATCAGAGTATTGACCAAATGCGTAAAGAGAATAAAAATCTTTGCTTACCTCTTAATGTCTTCTTTTTGGGGTTTCTTTTCTCTTGGGATACAGATATTCATGTCTCCAGAAATATATGACATCCACATCACACCCAGCCACCCAGCCACTGCTGGCTCCCTTTCCATTTGTTCTCAGCGAGGGCTGGCCCTACCCACCTGGACCAATGAGAACTGTCAAATACTCCTGGGATGACCCTGCTGATTCAGGTCTCTCTTCAGATGATGGTGGAGTCCCATGATGGACAGAACCTTATGTTCTTGGCCCTTGCACTGCTAAACCTAATACAGTCCTTGAGAACATGAAAATTGAGGGGTTTTCCTCAATGAATCATTGTAAGAAGTGCCTTGGGAAGTGGCTTACTCAAAATTTTTGTGACTTTTCCTCATCTATCTTGATTAATTATCCATTTTCTTCATTTAAATATTAGGAACATATTGTGATTTTTCATATAGATAAAAGGAAATTACTCTTACAGCACCTAGGTGTTGATGCTAACTGCAAGGAATTAAGAGAAAAAAAATGAATTTAGAACTATTGATTATGGTGATAAGGCTTGTGTATGGTGAAACCAAAACTACATTCAGCAATGTGCCTCCAGGCTCTGGGTTCTTCACTATACTACATAGCTTAATTATTTCACAATAATTGGCTCTCAGCATCAAGCCCTTACCAGCAATAACTTTCTGTAGACTAGTGACTGTTTGGAAGACAGCCATCTTTAATCCAGAAAAAAAGGGGGAAAGCTAAAAACCAACTCTACTCTTTCCCATAAATGTTGCTGTTTGAAACAGTAACTTCATAAAGTGTGTATAGCAAAAACATAAAGTTTCTTTATTATTTGTAACCACTTAACTATTTCTGACTTTATTTTAGTTATGATAAACATCAATACAGACAATCTAAGAAATTAAAGCAATTTAGAGTCTTCAAAAGTTTTTAAAAGAATAAGAAGTCTTGAGGTTAAAAAGTTGGATAACAATCAAAATATTATATACATTTATGACATTGTCAAAGGACAAAATGCAGTGTATAAGTGTATTGAATTTTCAAAAAACTATTTATTCTTTTAAATATTGTTTTATATATTCTTTTAAATATTCTTAAAAGTTAAAAAGGAAGCACAAATAAAGATTTCCCTAACCAAAAAAAAAAAAAATAGCTGGGAGGACTTGTCACACAAGATATACTAAAGAGAGTCCTTCAAAGTGAAATGAAAATAATTAAACATGAAAGAGTATGAGAGAATAAAAGTTGCTGGTAAGGTCAATTCACAGAAAAATACAGATGACTATCATAACAGAATAGTGACAGGCAAGTCAGCTTTAATTTTAGCGTAAAACTTAAAAGACTAAAATATTGAAACTATAACTGTAGAAATGTTCATGGAAGCACAATATAAAAATACGTAAATTGTAACATCAGTAGCACCCAGTGTCATACAGAGAAGTTCAAAAGTGTAGAATCTTAGAACACATTTGAAGTTTAACTGTTATCAGCTTAAACTAGACAGTTAATGACTGTATGGTATTTTTTTTTCAGATTTCTCAGCACATTTTATTTATTCTTATTTATTTTTTTATTAAGAAAATTTTTTCATTCATTTTACACACCAATCACCGATCCCCCGTTCCCTCCTTCTGCCCCCCCAGCCTCCCCTCATCCTACCCCCCACTCCCCCCACAAGAAGGCAAGGCCTTCTATTGGGGAGGCACATCCAGTAGAGGCAAGTCCATGCCCTTCCCCCTGCCTCAAGGCTGCATGAGGTGTCCCATCATAGGTAGTGGGCTCCACAAAGCCCACTCATGCACCAGGGATGAATTCTGATTCTACCACTGGGGCCCCCCAAGCAAATCAAGCTACACAATTATCTCTCCATGTAGAGGGCCTAGCCCAGTCCCATGCAGGCTCTACAGCCATTGATCCAACTTTCATGAGTTCCTACTAGTTTGATTTGGTTGTCTCTGCAGGTTTCCCCATCATGATCCTGATGCACTTGCTCATAGAATCCCTCCTCTCTCTCTCTCTCCTACTGGACTCCTGCAGCTCTTCCTGGTTGGTGTTTGGCTATGGATCTCTGCATCTGCCTCCATCAGTCATTGGAGAAAAGTTCTGTGATAACAGTTAGGGTATTCACCAATCTGATCACTGGGGCAAGCCAGTTCAGTTCAGGCACGCCCTCCACTATTTCTAGTAGTCCCAGTTGAGATCATCCTTGGGGATTCCTGGCAACTGCCCTAGCACTGGGTTTCTCTCTATCCCCATTATATCTCCCTCCATCATGGCATCTCTCTCATTGCTTTCCCACTCCATCCTTGTTCCAGTTCAACTATCCCATTTCCTTATGTTCTCATCCCACATCCCCTACTCTCCATTGCCCACCCCTCACTCCCAGTTCACTCATGGAGACCTCATCTATTTCTCCTTTGTTTGGTGAGCCATGCATCCCTCTTTAGATCTTCCTTGTCAGCTAGTTTCTCTGGAGTTGTGGGTTGTTGTCTGGTTATCCTTTGCTTTACTTCTAGTATCTACTTATGAGTGGGTACATACCATGTTTGTCCTTCTGAGTCTGGGTTACCTCACTCAGGATGGTATTTTCTAGTTCCATCCAATTGCAAATTTCGTGATGTCATTGTTTTTCTCTGATGAGTAGTACTCCATTGTGTATATGTACCACATTTTCTTAATCTATTCTTCAGTTGAGGGGCATCTAGGTTGTTTCTAGGTTCTGGCTATTACAAATAATGCTGCTATGAACATAGTTGAGCATGTGTCTCTGTGGTATGATTGTGCATTCCTTGGGTATATGCCCAAGAGTGGTATAGCTGGGTCTTGAGGAAGATTGATTCCCAATTTTCTGAGAAACCACCACACTGATTTCCAAAGTGGCTGTACAAGTTCACACTCCACCAACAGTGGAGGATTGTTCCCCTTGCTCCACATCCTCTCCAACATAAGCTGTCTGCAGTGCTTTTGATCTTAGCCATTCTGACAGGTGTAAGATGGTATCTCAGTGTCATTTTGATTTGCATCTCCCTGATGACTAAGGATGCTGAGCAGTTCCTTAAATGTCTTTCAGCCATTTGAAATTCTTTCTTTGAGAATTCTCTGTTTAGCTCTATAGCCCATTTTTTAATTGAATTGTTTATTTTTTTGATGTCTAGTTTCTGGAGTTCTTTATATATTTTGGAGATCAGCCCTCTGTCAGATGTGGGTTTGGTGAAAATCTTTTCCCATTCTGTAGGCTGTCATTTTGTCTTATTTACTGTGTCCTTTGCCTTACAGAGGCTTCTCAGTTTCAGGAGGTTCCATTTATTAATTGTTGTTCTCAGTGTCTGTGCTACTGGTGTTATATTTAGGAAGTGGTCTCCTGTGCCAATACATTCGAGACTACTTCCTACTTTCTCTTCTATCAGATTCAGTGTAACTTGTTTTATATTAAGTCCACTTGGACTTGAGTTTTGTGCATGGCCATAGATATGGATCTATTTGCAATCTTCTACATATTGATATCCAGTTATGCCAGCATCATTTGTTGAAGATGCTTTTTTTCCCATTGGACAGTTTTGGCTTCTTTGTCAAAAATCAGGTGTTCATAGGTGTGTGGGTTAATGTCAGGGTCTTCAATTTGATTCCATTGGTCCACATGTGAGAAACATCATCCTTTACAATAGCCACAAATAATATAAAATACCTTGGGGTAACTTTAACTGAGCAAGTGAAAGATCTGTATGACAAGAACTTTAAGTCCCTGAAGAAAGAAATTGAAGAAGTTATCAGAAAATGGAAAGATTTCCCAGGCTCTGGGATAGGTAGGATTAACATAGTAAAAATGGCAGTCTCACCAAAAGCAATCTACAGATTCAATGCAATCTCCATCAAAATCCCAACACAATTCCTCACAGACCTAGAAAGGATAATACTCAACTTCATTTGGAAAAACAGAAAACCCAGGATAGCTATAAGACTATAGCTATAAGACTATAAAAAAGCCACCTCTGGAGGCATCACCATCCCTAACATCAAGCTCTACTATAGAGCTACAGTAATAAAAACAGCTTGGTATTGGCATAAAAATCGACTATATGGTATTTTGTGTAAGGCTTATAACTACAAATAAAATGTTTCAAAAATATGCAATAACAAGAAATAATCAAAGCCATATGGCTGGAGTTACAGGCAGTTCTAAGCCACCTAACATGGGTGCTTATGAACTCAACTTGGGTCCTCACAGCTGAGTCTTCTCTCCAGCCCCCAGCTCTCTTGTTCTTTCTTAAGGTTTACTGTTCTTCATTTGTTACCTCCTTGTTCATGACTTCTTACTGAAGTGTGTGTGTGTGTGTGTGTGTGTGTGTGTGTGTGTGTGTGTGTGTGTGTGTGTAGTTAGGCCAAATCCCTTAACATTTAGCAGACAATCTCTGCACTCATGCATTCTTTGCAAGTTCAGGCTTGTGCATGCTCTGCTACTAGCTGCCACTTTCCCCTCCAAAGCAGAGCACAGACTCACACCACACTATGTCCACTAAGTTGTGGGAGCTCCTCTTGGCTGGGCTCTGCTGGTGATGAGTGGCTACTTTGGTCTCTCTTCTTTTTTCTTAAATCTTGTGGTTTAAAATCAGTATGTCAAGGTTAAAATTTCTTTCTATTGTTCTCTTTAGGTGCATGGTGCTTTTCACATCTGTACACCACTGTCTTTAAACAGCACCTCCAAATGCCAATCACTATATTTTCAAATGTTGCTTCTTCTCTGTCCTTGACTGCTACATATTTGCTTGAGACTGTCTCATACCATCTTCTTAGTCCTTGTTTTCTATTGCATAATATCACCCGTCTTATTTTTATTCTTAATTTCAATCTTGTTTCTCTATGCTGCAACCTGAGTGGCTTCTCCAGCTCCATCAAAGATTCCTCAGCTGTGTTGAGTCTACCTTTAGGTGATAAGCTGAATTCCTGATCCATAATTGTGGTTGTGAGTAACAGCTGTCCAATACTTTTGGTCAGTTTCATCATCACTTGCAGAGTTTTCATTTTGAAGACTTGTATTTTACAAATTTAAGCAGTTATTGTTACATAATCAACCGTTATCTTCTGTGGTGCAACTTTATGGTATTGTTGTCTCATGAGGGTTCAAACTAAGATTCAGTGTTCCTATGGGCTCCCCTTTTTGTGATTTCTTTCTCTGCTTGACAATTTTTCCATGGTAAATCATATTTAATTTAATTGGTGTTAATCTGCTAAAATCTGTGTCCTGAAATTGAGAATGTGTTTTTTAGGGTTATTAACGATTTGGTGACCACTTTGGGTTTTTCCAGAGTCACACTATTTACCCTTACAAATCTTGGTTGGAGCCTTTCCCACATCCCCACAGGCTTTGGACAATAAGGACAGTCACTTCAATTTTCTGTAATGCTAATCATGGAGACTGACTCCCCGTCATATCCTGTATCTGTGATGTGCACCACTGACCCCCTTCACCTGCCTTGGGACTTTCCCATAGGTCCTTTGGCAGCATGCTTTGGTGATGACACTGTGATTTTTACAGCCAGAGGTCTTCTCTGGGTGACCTAATTTAAAAGCCATCAGTGCTGAAAGCCTTCATATATAAGCAAGCCATGTATACATCAGCCACAAGGTAGAAAATAGAGGATTTAATCCAGTTTACAGATGGATGACAAAGTCTTAAGAAATATATGGGAGTAAAATTGTATAAGGGCAAACTAAAAATTTTCTATAGAAAAATAAGCTTTATGGTTAGCACTGGTTTTATTCAACATGATCACAGGAGGGTTGATTATTTTTGTAAAATCTTTAAATTTGAACTGATGATCTAGTAACAATAATAGCACCTAGGCACATTTTTAAATATTATTTTTACTCAAAGTTTTGATAATATCCATTATATATATATGGTTTATATATATGCACACATATGTATGTATATTACATATATGAATATATATTACACACACACATATATATATGTGTGTGTGTATGTATACTTGGTACTAAGGAATCTCCCACTGGAACCTTAGCAAGCTTCTTGTGCTAAGAAACCAAGCCCAGGACTTCCTTGATTCCATCTTGCCATTTAGAGACTACCTTCTTATTGGATTTTTGCAGATATCCTATGGCTGTGGCAAGAATAGTCAACAGGAGTTTCCAAATTCTAGAACAATGATAAAAGTCATAAAAAATAAGTACCATTCTGATTCATTCATTCAGTCACACAGTGCTGTTATGCTTGACCCTGGATGAGCAGTTTTATGAGCCCACGAGTTTTCCATTAGAGGTCTGAAAATTATCTAGTCTGGTAATGCGGTCATTAGAACTGCTCATGTGCCAGTGTTTTTTATGACTCTCTTGATATTTGCATCCTAGCTGCATTTGATGCTCTCAGGAAAGCAGCAGGACAGCACAGCGTGGAGAAGGACTCGGTAAGAGTTAAGGAGAAACTTTTCTGTGTTTGAAAAGGCTCACCCAGCAATTCAGCATATTAGATAAGCATACCCAATTTAAGATTTCTCCTTAAAGAAGATCAAATGAATCCGAAGATTCTAGGCAAACTATTTAACAGATAAGGCAAAGCTCCTTCTGAGTGATGTCTTTGACCAACAATTCAGGAGAACTGTTGCAGAATAGTATTTTAAGATGTGTTACATTTGTTTATGCTGTGGAACATTTATTTAATGATGCAAAGATGTGTTGAATTCTTTTATGTTGCATTTGTTTTACTCTGTGAAGCTGTGTTACTTTGCTTGTCTAAAATACCTAAAAGAGCTGAATGGTCAATAGCAAGGCAGGAGAAAGGCTAGGTGGGGTTGGCAGGCAGAGAGAATAAATAGGAGAAATCTGGAAAGAGAAGGTCAAGGAGTGTGAGAAGGAGGAGGACTCCAGGGGCCAACCACTCAGCCACACAGCAAGCAACAGAGTAAGAAGTAAAGAAAGGTATATAGGATAAAGATAAAAGGCCAGAGGCAAAAAAGAAGATGGGATAATTTAAGAAAAGCTGGCAAGAAACAAGCCAAGCTAAGGTCAGGTATTTATTTATAAGTAAAAATAAACCCCTGTGTGGTTTATTTGGGAGCTGGGTGACTGCCCCTCAAAAGAGCCAAAGAGTGAAAAACAACCAACAACAGAGAACATAGAAAGAAAATGAAATTCTAGCACTGATCTGTTCAGCATGAGCCTCGTCTACTGAAAACTCTGTAAACAAATTCATCTAATCATCACAATTTAACCATACATGAAATTGTTTCACACTGCAACTTTCTATCTCTGTTTAGTTTACAACTTACTCCTTTTCTTTTTTGTTCTGAAATTTTACAATTTTATTTCTTTCAAGAAAAAAAACTATTTTTTCTCCTTAATGCAAACATATGCCTGACATGTTTTTCCTTTAAAAGATACATATTATTTTATTTATTTTCATATGTAATTGTTTCCTTTCATCTTTTTATTTCCAATGGGTTCCGACATACCTAATAGAGTTTGTAACCTTAGGTACCTTAATTTATAGTGAAAACTAGGAAGTAGATGATTTTGCAATCTTTCATTTTTGAAAAGATTTCATAATCTTTAAAAAGCATGTTTCCTCATAACATATTTTATATGTGGTACAGGATATTCTTATCAGCAGACTCTAGTTCCTTTTTTGTAAGAAACCCAAAATGGACATTAAATTATCCAAAAGGTGGTCTTCACTGTGGGACACTGGGAAAGGGATGACATCACTTTGCTGTAGATGGTCTTCTTGTCAGTATGTTCACCATGAGGCTATTAATGCTTGACAGAGGGCTTTGGTTTTTGTTTGTTTGTTTAGAAGTCAATGGTCTTACTCTAGAATTCACACACACACACACACACACACACACACACACAAAAAAAAAAAAATTAGCAAAGGACATGTTTTATGTTTTCATAGGATCCCAGATTCTTTTGTTATGTAAATACACAGGGACAATTGTGCCAATTAGGATTGAACTAATCCTTTAACTGTAGAGAAGGTTTTAGTTGTTGAGAGACAGTGTTATAGGGAAATGCCCCGATGGGACTCCACATTCAATGAGAAAATACACTGGGCACCAAATACTGCAGGAGTCTTCTTGCTGTGTAGGACAGGGTTCCTCAGACACACTATGGATGAGGAGGTGGCAGGATTGCCAGATATGATTAACCTGTTAGGAGACAGAGTTCCAGGCCAGCCTGGGCTATAGAATGAGACCCGTCTCAAAATAAATTTTAAAAGCAAAATGTAAAATGTAAACAAGACAATTTTTCATACATAACACCAGAAAAAGACATACTAATTGTTAATATCTACATGAAGCTTTTGGATTTGCCAAGCTCTTTCTGGCACAGAGTTTGAAAAATTTACCAAGACTTTTCAGAATTTTTTAACAATCAATCTAACTGGTGTTTTCCACCTCCAGACAGACTGAAAGAGGAAGTCTGTGGATGCAGAACCACAAGATGGCTCAATAAGGCAAGTCCCTTCACATTCATCGTCCATGCTCTCTGGTAGTTCCCCTTATGAGAAGCCAGAGAGTACCTCACATATGTTTATTTGTTTACTTAAAACATCCAATGCAATGCACTGGAATGTGTCTACCAGAAAATATAAATATAGATGTCTTAGAATGATTTGCTACCACAAGATACTGCATGAAACCCACACTGGAAACTATTGTTTAAAAGAAAAGAAATTACCAGGGTTGGTGAGAATGTGGAAAAATTGGGCTCATGAGAATGTAGGATATCACAAGACTATGGGAAGAGTATGAAGAGTCACCAAAAGGGGTGTGTGTGTGTGTGTGTGTGTGTGTGTGTGTGTGTGTGTGCTTGTGTGTATGTCACTACCACATGACCTAGCAATTCTATTTAGTTTATAACCAAAGGAAATGAAAGTAAAGACTAGAATAGTTGTACACAAACGTACATAGCAATTTTATTCACAATAACTGGGATATGCTATCTATCTGTCTGCTTATCTGTGAATGCTATTCTTGGCTGTCAACTTGACTACACCTGGAATTAACTAAAACCCAAGAAGCTGGGTACTTCATTTGAAGTGGGAAGAACCACCCCAAACCCAGATATTTGAGGTGGGAAGACCCACCCCAAACCCAGATCTTTTGAGGTGGGAAGACCACCTTAAAACTTCTGGAGGCAGACTGTATAGCGAACATGCAAGAAGAAAGGGGCTAATGAGTTGTTATTGTTTAATGAGAAGACTTACAATTTTTGCAAAATTAAGCAGTGCTGGCAATGAATTGAGGCAACAACTGGTCAGCAATGTGAATGTTCTTAAAATGAAAATTTTAATATTACAATGAAAATTGATTTTTAGAAATCAATAGAATTCTAATATATCCTTCTTTCTACTTTGGGGAACACATGCACTCTGGAGGTTGCTTCCTTCAGTAAATAAGACCTTTGGCTTCTCATCTCTGCATGCCTCACTGCACAGCCTTGAACTTACAATGCATCTTCTGTTTAGATTGTACCCTGATGCATAGTGAGAATACGAGAGTTGCACCAGCCAGTTGGAACTCAAGAAAGTCTTGGATACTGTTTGTTCCAGTGAAGTTCTGAGGTCAAACTCCTCTCCTCCATACTGCCATTCCTCCATCGTTCATTACATCCTGTAGCCCAAGGTCCCTGTTGTCCTGAACAAACATAACACATCTAATTGCCTCCTCCAGTTGTGAGGCTTCTAATGCCTCAGTTTCACAGTTCTGTTTCCCCCGTTATTTATTAACATAAGATTTGGGTATGTTTTTAAAATAGCTGTGTAGTTTGGGATTGTTTGCTTCTTTTCATTGCAATCTCAGAATAGATAAAACACCTTCTATTTCGTCTTTTGCCTTGGCAAATAACTTCACCTCTTAGGACCTTATCTTCATCTATCATGTGTGGACTTAAATATGGCTACTTAAATTTGCTTTTCAAGTAAACCCTGTATTTCTTATCACTGCAAGAATGATTCAGTTATCATAACCAAAGATCATGTATGATCACTGAGATCTCCTTTGTCGGTGTAATCTACTGTTGCATAAACCTGAGACCTGATTAAAAGGACCAAATTGCCCATCAGGTGACAACAGCCTGCATCTCTTTCTTTCCTATACTGTGTGCATAGGATGTCAGGGGCTGGAGAAGGCAGCAAAGCTCTTTGCACATTGTAAGGGATTTAACTGAGATTCTTATGGAAATCTCCAAATTCTTTGATTTTGATTATTTCTTCTGATTAAAGTCGCAGCTGAAGGAGTGGTGGCAATGAGGTCATCACTTACAGGCTTAGATTCTTGCTATGCTTTGCCCCAAACACCAGTCTTCCTTGGCTCTAGAATATTAGAGCCTAGTGTCTCTCACCTTTGGTGACCATCTTCCCCTCCTCTTTCATCCCTAGCCTACGTCCCTCTCCCAACTTGGGCATGGGGATATAACATGTTTTAATTTGAATAGTTACTCCGGAAAATGTACTTTTTCTTTGGTACTATTAAAATTGAGTTCTTGTAGAAGGGCTCTGTTATCTTCCTGGTGAATGTGAAGCAGCTCTAATGTGTTCCCTGTCATGAACCAAGAGGGCAACTCTAAGTGGGAAGCACTTAATGGGCTGTCTGTAAAGCTCACCGGTATCTAGAAACTCAGACAAGTTCTCTTTCTGCCCCATTTCTCCAAGCTGTTTCCTGGGATCCAACCATTCCCCTCAGAGAAGAGTCAGGAAGCCAAGCGACAGCAAGATGCTAGGGAGGCCAGACAGAAGTGAAGGTGGTGGCATCTCTCAGACTACAATGTACAGTGCACATGGCTTCTGGTCAACACTCGTGGTCTCTTGTGGGTACAGTGAAGTTGTTAAGAATGCCAGCTTTGCCTGGTCCACTACCATCATCTGTATACCTGCTGACCGACTCCATGATGCAAGTGGGGCACATCTTTTGTGGGACAGAACTGGAGCACCCTCGTACTGGGAGGCAGGTCCTCATTGCTTTGAGTCCGCTTCTGCTGTGCTCCATGTGAAGAAGGAAACATTGCATGTGCCCTGGCTCATCAAGTCTATTAATTCTACAAGTTTGTTTGGTGTAACTAACCAAAAGCAACAGGGGATCATGAACTATCAGGCAGATCTGTGGTTTCTATCTTCTTGAAGACTCATCTTAACCCGAGAGCTCACAGCATGGGCTGCTGGACCTCTGCGTGCAGGAAGAGTAAGTCAGGGGTTCCACATGGGTGTCTGCCCCAAAGGCTTGGTGGCAGTGGAGGGAGCCCTTGTGTCATCTTTGATGCATTAAAGAATTTCTTATAGTGCTTTCTGTGTGGTTTGTTCCAGCATGTTCCAGGATGGAGGAAAACAGCAATCGGGGATTTTTTTAACCTGACACCCTCAAATTAGGACATCAATAAATTATTTTAAGCAATTGGTTCTGAGAACACAGAAAGAAACCCTGTCTCAAAAAACAAACAAAAAAAAAAGAGGCTAAAAATACATACAAGTATTACCACAGGAGACTGACTGCACAGCAGGTAGGTTTCACTGACTTCTGTTAATAAATAAGTGTATTTAAAAACCGTGAAAAGAATAAGTGAAAAAAATGCATTGGTAAACAGATTGATTTAGCAATTCCACAATGTGTACTTATGATAACATGTCATACTATATAATACTATATAATAAATATCTGTAGCTTTGCTTGCCAACTAATATGAACATACAATTTGCAGCAAATAAATGAATCAAGTGAAAGGTATGAATAACTGTGCCAGCTTCATACCTCTCTCCCTGGATATCTTTTGAAGTCTTACGTTTGTAAATATATAATATGCCGAGAGTTGCTTATTTATTATTGTTTTTAAGCTCAAGGACAATTTTAATAGAATTTCAAATAAAAACTATGGAGAATGCTAGCTCTAGATCTCGGCAAAGGAGGAAGAAATGGGAGAGAAAAGCAAGAGCCCCACCATCTCAGTTAGCATGGAGATCAACCATATGGCAGACAATAGAGAAAGAATGAAAATGCCCAAATGACCAGGGAAAACAGGCTTGGGCTCCAGCTAAAACCCGACAGAACAATTAGACAAGGGGAAAAACAGGAACAATCAAGACACAGAAAGGCAAACAGACCTAACAGAACCTTAAAGGCGATCTAGAGCAACTGTGTTAAGGGGTAGGGATTCTGGGAAGGAAAAATGTGTCGGCTCATTAAAGTATTGATTATCCCCACTATCTCTTTAGCATGGCTTAAGGTAGAACCATCTTCCTTTGGGCGATTGACATACTCAACTGGATTGTTAGGTCTCCATCAAGTCGGGGATTCGATTCCCTTGACCATGAAGAACTTTCCCATAATCAGCCTTTATTGCCACTGCAGCATTCCCACCTCTGCAGGGGCAACCTTAAGATCATTTAGGAGATGGGCTGAAATTGGAGAATAGGTATAATTTATGTTTACCATGAAAATCTAGAGATTTCAAAGCTGCTCGCCAGAAGGGACTAATGTCTGGATTAGAGTTTTAGTTCCCATCCTCATATCCAGCCTCTAGGATTTAGTGTATGTTTATATTCACAAGAATATAACCATCAGAAAGATAGGTACCCAAAATCCTGTGCTAATCCCTCCTAACAGACTGTATTGGGAGCTGATGCCAATGACTCAACATTTTTGCAAACACTTTACAAACACCGACTTGCAGATGTGGTAACCCGCGCTGACCTGCAAACATGGACTGCATTTACATTAGTTATCCATTGATAAGGACACATTGCACAGCTGATCCTGTTTGTCACAAGTTGTGAGACCACTTGTGACCTCTTGCTTTCCATGGTACTGTGTCTGGTAAAAAAAAAAAAAAAAAATGTTGGTCCAGCTGGCATTTTTTTCCCCTGCCTTACAATTCCCTGATTACTCTGTAATATTTCCTGCCTCCATCTCCTCTCCATTCCAACTTTGCATTGTAAATCCCAGCTAGGAACAGATACATCTAGGCCAAGTCCCTCACTGAGGCCTAACACAAAGGATCAGAATACCCCAGCTAATGTCCAGATGGGGACAAGAAGAGTGACCAAGGAAGATAGAAAATAGTTACCTCTACTCCAAGACTCCAGCCCTTCAGAGAAAGCCTTCTGATTGTAATTTGAATTCCTGTCTTTCCTCTGGCTTCTAACCACATTTCCACACAGAGCAGGCTCTTATAGGCTGTGTAGGGACACTGGGGGTATGGTGGATAATTTTATGTCACTATGACACAATCTAGAGTCATTTGGGAAGCATGACCCTCAAGTAGGAAAATAAACCCCATCAGACTGGTGTATGGGCAAGCCTGTGTGGCATTTTATTGATTAATGATTGATGTGGGTGGGCCCAGCTCACTGTGGACATTGCTACCCCTGGCTATGTGGTCCTGGGTTCTATAAGAAAGAAGCCTAAGGAAGCCATGAGGAACAAGCCAGTAAGTAGCATTCCTCATGGCCTCTGCATCAGTTCTTGTTTCCAGGTTCCTTCCTTGAGTTCGTCCTGTGACTATCCAGGAAGATGGACTTAGAAGCTATAAATTGAAATAAACCCTTTCCTTCACAAGCTGTTTTCTTGTCATGGTGTTTATCATAGCAATAGAAACCTATCTAAGGAGGCTTCCTCCTCGGGCCCAATGCCCCTGGGCCATCCACCTCCTCAGTGAACCTTTGTGCAACACTTTTGCTGTGGCTGGTCTCAAGCCAACCATAGTCCGCATCCACCTCATATTAATGAACTCGTTCACATCCTGACACTTCCCATTGTAGGCAGAGTTGTCTTTGGAAAATTGAAAGAAGAATCTTCAACTTTGCATTTCAATTTATTGTCTGTGTGTTGTTTTTTTTTGAGTGAGTTAGTCAACCTAGTTATTATTTTATTTCTACACCTATAAAATGTGGTGGATAAGCCAGGATGTTTTCAAAGATTCTATACATGAACAAAACTCTTTATAAATGTTAAAATATAATACAAATGAATTCTTACAATTTTCTCCCTCTGCCTACCTCTTCATTGGCAACATTCCTTTCTTTAATCAATAGTGATAACAGAGCAATGTGTGATTTAGACTTGAACGTGTTGCTGTCACTCAGACAACAGAATCCACACTCATATCGCTCATCCAGTTCCTTGATCCTCTGGTGTCAATTTCTTATTTTGCAGCAAACAGTGAAAGCTCTACAGGGTCCCCGGAAAGGTTCACAGTTTGGTGTTCCCTGCTTCAGGCAGATGCCTCCTCGGAGGTAGCAAGGTCTTTCAAAATGGAGTGCACTGCTGATAGCTAAAAAGCAAAAGAGAACATTTGTATGAAGTCTGGAAAAGCTGATATCGTTGCTGTGGTAAAAATGTTTGCAGGTCTCTGTCCAGGGCGTATGATAAGAGTCTTTGCTAATCACACACATTTACAGCAGTCACGTGGATAAGTTTGGTTGTCAACTCATCCCATTCGTTTGGTAGAGAGGCAGCTGACGATGACTTTCCGAAGAAGCCTGGCATGTCATGAAGACATGGGGGTCACATACCAAAGGAACCTTCATAGCTAACTTCCCTCCTTTACCTCTCTGACCCTTTGTCTTTCCTTCCCCCCCTTTTGGCAGCACCCGGCATAGTATCCTGTGTCATGCACGTGATTTGGGGGCCACAGAGGTGATTTCAGAGTCATCCCTTAGTGCTTTACTTTCCAATGATCATTAACGTTGGGAAAGGAAAAAGCAAATATAATGAGAAAGGCCGTGATAGTTGGTATTTACCGTGCAGTACCTGGAAGATGGCAAAGAGAGCCAGGAGGAACATGTGGAGTCTCATTGTTGTCGAGGTGGGTCCTGAAGACCAACCTGATGGTGACAATCAAGACACAGAGTTAGGAGTCTGTTTCTCTATCAGAGGAACTCATGGTGGCACGCAGATCATGACTGAGACCAGATTTTCTCTCCCAAGGCCCTGGTTGTCCTCACTCACTCACAGTGACTCACAGTGGCTCACAGTGGCTCACAGTGGCGTGGTCTTCCTGGCACATTCCCCAGGTCCTACCCATTGTTGCCTGCTCCTTCCCTCCACACTTTCCCACTGCTTCCTATGAAGATGAGGTTGAGCTGAGTCTGAGATCTGAATGTCAGAAGGCCACCATGGCCAGGAGTCAGGCTATTAAAAAAGGAAACCAAGAATGGTCCCTCACAAGCCAGACGGGAATCTGAAAAGATTTGAGGCCATCTGCTGGGTATTTCAAGTCTCCTTCAAAGGAACATCCACTGTGGTTTGGGACTGGGTACAATCTTAGTAGATATCCATGCTAAGAAAATAAGGATATCGTACTTGTCAAGAAATAGTGAAAAGAATATATCCATTTACTTCTGAAATTTGAATAGCATGATTTGCTTACTCTTAAATCTATCATTTTTATGATTAAAAAAACGTATTACAAAATCCCAAATGCTAGAGAAATACTAAAAATGAAAGGTTAAAAAAGAAACACTCATTGATTTCTACTTTTCAAACATTATTTATGTGACCAAAAGGGTCACATAAGACCGTTGGAAAACACAGATATGTACATTATATTTCATATCAGTAGCAAAATTACAGCTATGAAGTAACAATGAAAATAATTTTATGGTTGGAGGTCATTACAACATGAGGAACTATATTAAAGAGTCAAGTTGCAGCATTAGGAAAGTTGAGAACCACTGGTTTAGAATGTTTTCATTATTTTCCTTTGCTAATAAAATCATGAATATCGTTTTAAATTTATAACATATGATCAAACTTCATAGCCAGCTCACTTATATTTTTTCATTAAAAGGTTATCTTGAAAAACCTTTAATATATGCTTAAATATATCCATTTTGAATGTGTTTGTATCTTTAGAAATTTATATGACTATGACCTTGCATGAATTCTTAGAAATGGAATATTGTAGCAAAATATATTTCAAGATTTACTACATACTGTTAATTACTAGTTTGGAAATTGCCATTTATCTTCTTCTCTTACTAATATGTATGAAAGCACTTTAACTACTAATATTATTACCAAGACTGATTATTAGGAGTTCTTTTTGACATTTGTCAGTGAGACAAGTGAATGATAATATTTCTGTTTATATTGGTATGCATTTTGAATCTTTTTCTAAGATTGAATTGCTTTTCATATCCATTGTTTATTTTATCACTTCCAACTCATTTTTCTGCTATGCTGCTCATCTTTCTTAGTGACTTAAGAACTCCATGTGTATTTCAGGTCACTAATCTTTGCCATATGTGTCAAAGAAACGGTTTCTGATTTGTTTTTAACTGATGCTCTATCATCCAGTAGCTGCCGTTCATGGCTGTGCTCAACACTCACCTGTATGTTGTTCATGTTCATTTTCTCTTAAGGATATTCATTTTATTTGTGGTTTTATCTAATTGTGTCAGGGCCTTCCTTAGTTCTTCACGGCAGACTTGCATTTATAATACAACAAGTGGTTTTTGCCCCATCCAGACATACGGACTTCCCAAGCCCACAGAAATCCCATTACTGAGTGTGGAATCACATATAAAAAGCACAGGCATGGCTTTGTACTAGTTTTCTAAGGAATTGAGTCTGATAGACTTTGACAATAAATCACAGTGTTGTGAGGAATAAAGATGTTGGGGATGCTGGCAACTGGGGTGCAGCAGGGCACTGTAGAAGGACATTCCTCAAGCTCATGGGCTACCAAATTCCAGAGCTCTTAATTTCATCCTTGCCAGGTGTGTGATGCTCAGATAGCAGTGGTGACTTGGGAACTCCATTATCCTTATCCCTCAGGTCATCTCTCTTCCTGTGCCAGCCCTGCATAGTTTAACTCAAATAGGGTATAGTGGGGATTGAACGAGTTCACAATCACTGTCCATGATTCACTCTTACCTTCTCAAGTTGGAAGCCATTGCTTTGCTAGCATGTTAAAATGAAATTGTAGGTTTTGTTGAAGAAAAACAAACAAGTGAAGAACTCCATCATAAGAGTTTGCCTTAAAAACATTTTCTTATTTTAGCATCTCTCCTTGGTTCCATGTGATAAGATTTTCCTACAGATCTAGAATGTTTTCACAACACAGTTGACAGTTATTGTGAACAATTATATTGTATAGCTTCTCTGCATGTGATTGGCAAGGGTTTTTTGTTTGTTGTTTGTTTTGTTTTGCCTTCCATAGATAATGCTGGTGATGTTTTGCTTTCTAATTTCCTCACTATCTCACAGCTGAACTCTTACGATTCTTTTCCTTTTTGTAGTTATCTCCCATTTGTTACTTTTAGCATTTGCTGTGAGAATGCCTGACTACAGCAATTTGGGAGAGGCAGGACTGATTTCGGCTCATTCTTTGATGGATATAAGATGTTATAGCAGAGAAGACATGGTCCATGCCATTCCTTGATGGTTATAAGCTGTTACAGCAAGGAAGAGGCTCCATGGAATCAGGAGCCGGTGCCTGGGACTACACACCTTCTCACAGTCTAGTGCAACAAGAGGCAAAGAACTCACCAGAAACAGGTCCCAGTAAACCACAAGACCCACCCCCAGTAACTCACCTCCTCCAGCTAGACCCAGCCTACCAAAGGCTCCACAGCCTCCCAAGTACAATTCAGCAGGGGCATTCAAACATAGGGCCATAGGGGGACACTGTAACTATAACACTGCCCAGCAGTTTTTCAAACATAAGTGTGTAACTATGTAAAGAATTGTTATTTTGCTTCCTCATCTAATAGCACAGTCTAACAATTCCTAGAACCTTCAGAGATGATCCTCCTAACCTTACCCATCTTACCCTTGGGAAACTACCATCAGATGAGAAAAAAAAAACAAAACTTCACCTTACCAAGCAAACTTGTGGTAGACACCCCTCAACTCTGAGGAACTTTTTCTCAGTTAGTAGAGCATGGGAAACAGCCTTATTTCTTCCCTGTTTTCTTTCTTGTCCCTTGAAACTTCGCATGGGAGGGACCAACTTCTTTAAAATCCAAGATCCAGAGGGGAGATCAACTCTTTAAAAATAGATGCTTTGGCAGTTTTCTGACATGTGTGATACCTTCCGTAAAAGCCTTTGATTCTTCTTCCAGAACACGATTAAGAATTTCAACTCATGCATTAAGCACAGGTTGCAGTCTTTGTTCAGATGTCCTTAGAGATCAGAAATGAGTCTGGGTCTAGCAAAGAAACTGAAAGAATTTTAATGACCACACAAAGCCTGATGTCTCTGTGATCCTTCACCAGAGTATGCTTCTTTTAGGGTCCCAAACTGGTATGATTCTGTTCATCTCGAGAATTGAAGAAGGCAGAGCCAGAGGGTGTTTGTCTAAGCATACTGGGCATTACCACTGTTTGAAGCCCTGAGAACAGTCCTTGAGAAGATAGGGAAAGTGAGAAAAAAGTTAAGCATAATTCATGACTTCTAAAGAAAGCAAAGTGAGGAGGAAGAGAAGGTAGAAGATGAAGTTGGTGAAGAGAGGAAGAAGGAAGAAGTGGGAGGAGGGAAAGAAGGAGGATGAGAGGAAGGACTTTATGAGAGTCTTTGAAAACTCTTCAAGGTCTCCTGGCAGTGCCCTCTGGGAAAGCCAGCCTCTGAGCAGACAGCTTGAGAATCAGAACACTGCCTATTTCATCTCTCTTGGAAACAAAACAAAACAAAACAAAACAAAACAAAACAAAACCCTTTACTATTCTCTTCTCACTACAACATTCTGGCTTGTAGAATCCCAAGCGTCCAAAATCATCTGTCAAGTTCACTGAATCAACTTCCTCTCTCACTAGAAAATGTAACTGCTTCCCTGTCATCCAGAGCCAGTTAGATCCTCTTACATGTTAAGTCGTCATTCTGAGGCTAGATCTTATTATTTTTTGTCTTCTTGGCATTGAACTACTGGGAATGAAGCACATGGAGGATGATGCCTTTCTATAACAATGAGACAGCTTCCATAAAGATACAGAATCCTTCAGCTCACCTCTGTCTATGTACTGACTTCACAGATCTGGACACTGATTGTGTGACCCCAAACTCCCTCTTTAGCTAAGAATGTCCGTCCCTCAGCAGCATTTTTATCCACATCAGGGTGCTCTGGCTCTCATTTACCAATGCCATCCTTGAGATAATGAAATAAGAAGGTGTATTTTACTTTGTTCCTAAAAATAAAATACAACCCCGGTGTCTATGCAGACCTTCCTGTCTTTGGAATAGCTGTAATGTGAAAACAGGTGTCTGCTGTGCCCAGTGGTAACTACCTGACCTTGAGCTCTGAGAGGGAGAAAACTGTGAGAGAGAATAAACATGTTCTTTTGGTCTAATTGGATCTTTTGGAAGGATGTAATAACTAAAACTAGGTTATTGGACCATACAGCCTAGTCCCAAGTCCTCCCCAGTCTGACTTTGCTCCTCTGGGCAGCACAGTATTGTACTCAGTCTCTTCACTCTTGAGTGGTTATTGCTGCAGGTTACAATTATGCCCTGATCATGTTCTGAGCACACTGGTGTTAATCAGCTGACAGAATCATTGAGTCAATGATTTCCAGGCCATTAGCATATGCCCTAAGAGTATTTAAAGATATATTCCTTCCTAAAGCAGGAGTGGCTACTGAGATGGTGAATCTTTACTGTCAACTTGGCTGGATTTAAGAATGACCAAGGAGACACATTTTGGGGTATGTCTGTGAGTTGTTCCACAAAGGTTTAACTAAGGAGGAACAACTCACCCTGAATGTGGGCCACACTATGCCATGTACTGGAGTCTTAGACTGAATAAAAAGAGAAAAGGGAGACTGCAGAGTGAACACCCACATTCAACACTCTGTTTCCCGACGGCCAACATGGGTTGGTCAGTCTAGAAGAAGTCTGTAGAATGCCCTCATCTTCACTCTTTCTCTCATTTCATTGTTCTCCACTGTACTTAACAGCTCTTAAAACATTTGTGTGGCTCAATTAGGACTCCCATCACAAAACAGCACCATTTGGGTGGTTGAAACAGTTCATCTGTTTGCACACAATTATGGAGGTTGGAAATCCAAGACCAAGGAGGTGGCTAGGGCGCTTCATCCTTCCTTGGTGCCCAAGATGGCTAATTTTTGCTATTTCATCAGGTAACTTTTCTTCTGTGACCACAGCCCTCTGGAGTCACTTCTTATGAGAGGACCAACTCTCATTGGCTAGGATGTACACCATCAGGTCCAAAGGAAACTCCATTTTCACCAATTCTGGTGGTTAGATTAAAGCCGGCATGCCTTAGGAACTTGTGAGGCCAGTTCCCCTCTAATAAAAGAGCCATTTCCCTCATCAGTGGCAGAAGGGACAAATGGCTACCTGTGGTGCCTATTCACATACCAAAGTGTATGCTGGCCTCCAGGCTCCCTCTGTATCACCAGTGCCTGTTACACATTTCAGAGTCAATGCTGGCATCCTAGATCTTCTCACCTCCTGCCCTACCCTAAACTTCTCCAGCACTTGGGCTTCCCTCCAGCTACTCATTTTCCTTATAACCCTGCTATTTTGGCGATGATTCCTCTTTTGCCTGCACTTCCTTTGTCTTCACATCTCACTCACCCACACCTCTCCTACTCCTCTCTCCCTCTGCTCTGCTCCTGTTTCTGTCCTGGCCAGGTCCAGTTGGCTGGCCATGTTTAGTCTACTACCTTCTCTCTCTCTCTCTCTCTCTCTCTCTCTCTCTCTCTCTCTCTCTCTGCTCTGGATTTTAGATGCCTCTGGAAGTTCTCTCTCATATCTACAATAAAACCCTTCCCCTTTATCACACCATGAAGCAGGCATGTCATCAGGTAATACAGCAACAGCCTTATTTTGCCTTGATCACCTCTTTGAAAACCCTGTCTCTAAAAGCAGTTGCAGAGACCCAATTCTTCCTCACTCTGACTTTTCCTGTGTTCTCTGCAGGTTTGTGTGGATGACAAGTCCTCACTATTTTCTGTCCCCCAAAGTCTGGCTTTTTCCAGAACTTCTGTGTCTTGGGTCTCCTGAATGTCCAGATTCTGATGACATAGTTGGTCACCATCCTGACATCTACAGCAGGATCCACTCATGTTACCAGGAGACACAGTATCCTCTGTTCTATTTGGAGTGTTCTTGAGCTGACCAGATACACCCAAGGCATGCTATCATTCATTCTTCCCATTCAAGAAAAACTCTGTTATCAGGTAGCTCCAGATTTTGTTCCTGTGTGCTCGCCAAGAGTGTGTAAGAGGAAACCATGATTCTTGTGCCTTTTCACTTTGCTCCTCTATTGTCCCTGTCAACTCCAGGCTTTTGGGGGTACTTAGCTCTACCCTTTTACAGGTTATAGGGGGGAATTCCACTCTCCATGTACCCTGATGCTGTGCCTGGACCTTCCTGGAGAAAGCAGATCTCTTTCTTTGCCAGTACCTAGAGGGCACTTCTAGGTCCTTTTGGGGCCTCCAAATCTTTTTTATTTTTTTTAAGAAGTCCTTCTTATGGGAGGACAAATAACATTGGAACATGGATTTATACTAATCACAACAACAAAGTAATATTGATAGACCAGAGTAGAGAGATGAAGGCAGAGTCAGTAGGAGTGATCCTCTTTGTCTCAGAAAAGTAGGTACTTATCTATTACAAGTGATGAGGATTCTCATTCTGAAGCCAGAGGGTCATGCCTGAAAAGAAAATGACTGCTATCTGGAGCCAGATAACATGTGTTTTAAAAACAAAATTGCCCTCCCCAACAAGATAAATGGATAGAAGTAAGGATACTGTCACCAAATTAATTTGAATCACAAATCAGAAATGAGAATGTCCAAATCCTGGCTTTTCCAGGTTCATTTATTTTGGTGCATTATTAATTGATTTCATAATCTTACTTGGATTTTTAACTTTTTTTTCAGTTTTTCAAAATTGTGAGATGTTTTGCTATTTTTGCTCTATTTTTCATTTAGTGCTAGTCATTAAGCAATCCTAAGAAAGGTTACAAACCAATGTCCAATAATAGAAGACAGTAAATAAATCACTATTGGTTTCAAAACAATATATCTAGTGTGATGTCACTTTTACTAATTATAATGAGTGTGTGTGTATGTGTGTGTGTGTGTGTGTCTAAAATAGTGAGGAAAATCATGAAATATATTTTCTATAACTATCATTCTCTAATGGTAAATATATATTTAGCCACATAATTTTCTTGGTGATGATGTCTGAGGCAGCAGGAGAGATACATTGAAGTATTGCTGTCAGTAGCCTGAGAGGTTCTGTCTTAGGGACTTTCACTCAGGAAAAGCAGGATCCTTGACTATAACAGAAAATAATTTCAGGACCAATGCATATGAAGCAGAGTTACAGTTTATTAAGAAAAAGTCTTAACATTGAATTAAGCATGTGTATTAGTGGTAGCCCAGGATAATGACAGCACACCCTAGACATGGGGATGGGCTTCTCAAGAGAGAGTCATACATCATATTTTTTGCAATAACCTTATAGATAACCTTGATAACTTCTGGAATTTTATTGTTCAAAGAAACTTTTTTTTTCCAAATGAGATCATAGACTTATTTCAGAGGTGTACAGACAAGAGTACAGCCAGATAAAACCATAGGTCATGATGTTCAAAAGAGGCCTTTTATGCTGTTATAGGGGAGTTCAAATATATTTTGACTGTAAACAAAGTTCATCATCTTGTTTTAATGAACTTCTCCCAGAATTCCAGATATAAAGTTGAGAAAGGAGTAAAGTCAAACACAGAGGTCACACATACTCAGGCCTTAAGCTGGTTCATACTGATTTATCATTCTTATTTGGAGTGTCTTTTAAAAAAAAATATTGTCTGTGTGCAGGCAACCCTCACAGTAAATTTTGTTAATTATATCAAAATTCTGGACTCTTGACCGGCAAGGACCTCAAGCAGAGACTTGAGTGAGTGGCTGATTTCCTTTCCTATATCTCCTTAATCTTCTTTAGTTTGTGACAGGTGTTTGAAGACAGTTTAGGTATAGAATAAACATACTGCTCTCAGTGATAGGAACACACACACACACACACACACACACACACACACACACACACACACACGGAGAGAGGGAGGGTTGGGGGCAGAAGGGAGGGAGGCATATTTGAAGAAATAATGGTAGAAATAGTAACAAACAGATTAAAATGACAGAGATGAAATAAAAATGAATTTATAAACAACAACAACAAAAAGTCATGCTATACCAGGAAAGAACTGCCTTCCCTTTGCTGAGCATTGATAAGCAATGTAAACAAAGCCTTGCCAAACTCAGTTCCCTTTGCCCAGTCCCTTAACAGCCTTTGCCATTTACAAAGCACTCTAAGTTCCAGGGAGAGAGATTTGGTGGTGCTTCCTCACTCCTTTTCCTGTTAATCATATTTAAAAAAAAGAAGAAGAAGAAGAAAAGAAAACTTAGTGTGTTAACAGGGACAAAGGAAGTTGCTGTTCCAAAAAAAACATGGAGTATTTACTCTACAAATCCCTCAAGGAATGTGTAGAAAGACAAAGAACATCCCCAAACCCATAAAAAGCCAGAAGACTTTCTCCCTTTAAAAAAGTGGGGACTGGTTTTTATACAACATTGATAGTCTCTATCCTACTTTGTGCCCAGACTTGAATCGAACTATATGTCAGACAATCTCTGCCTCCCAGTTTGTTTCTGAAGAAATATAGGTAGCAGGATCTCCCAGCCTGTGTAACAAAACTTTCCCCAAACAACCAATGACTAGCTACAGCAAACACTGAAATCTGTATTCAAACTCAATTCAGAGATGATTTCTCCTAGAAGCACTATAATAAGACCATCTAAAAAAAGGGCACAGGCTGGGGAGATTCGGCCCAGTGGGTGAAGCCATGTAAGAATGAGAATTTGAGGTTGGAATTCCAGGACTCAAGTAAAGCTGAAGTAGTAGTGCATGGATGGGAGGTGGAGACAGGAGACTTTCCAAAATCTCATGGACCACGTAGTCCAGGAAACATCAAGAAATTCTGTTTCAGACAAGGTAGAAGGCCAAGACTGACACACAAGCTTGTTCCCTAATCTCCACACATGCGCTGTTGCATTTGTGTGCCCATATCCACAAACATGAATGCATGTATACACATATACTCTTGTGTGCATGCAAACAAACAAAACACACCAAAGTTCTTTTGTCATTGTTGTTTTTTTAAATCAAGGACAATACAGTTACAAGAAAATCAATACAAGAGTCAACAAATCACATATGAAAGAGTCACAGATATTCAATATCAAATTATCAAATTTAGGCAAGATGGCTACTTGCAGTTGCCCCAAAGGTTCCCAATAAAACAGCCCAGGAAAACACACTACGTGCTCTAAATCAGCTAAAAACAAACAAAAAGAAGACTATTCCCAATAGTGATTATTAGTACTCAGTTCATACTCTTTAGGGTTTGGTTTTATTTAACTCCTTAAAACTTTTGCTAAAGTATAAATTTCATCTCAAGATTTGTAAGACCATTGTGTAAACTTTTTGTGCTTCAAGATTTGTAAGTTTATTGGGTATGGTTAAAAATCTATAGCAAGCCGGGCGGTGGTGGCGCACGCCTTTAATCCCAGCGCTCGGGAGGCAGAGCCAGGCGGATCTCTGTGATTTCGAGGCCAGCCTGGACTACCAAGTGAGTTCCAGGAAAGGCGCAAAGCTACACAGCGAAACCCTGTCTCGAAAAACCAAAAAAAAAATCTATAGCAAAAATTAACTTAAAACTTGTAACAAAAGGATTAATAGTTAAAAATCTATACAGAGGTATATACCTCTGTATAGATTTAGATTAGACACATATATATGTTAAAGGGATATGTGTCTAATGGCCTCACCTTGGAATAAATAACAACCATGTGACTGGCAGCCATTTTGACTGATGACCTCATGAGGATGAAACCAACTATGTGAATGGCAGCCATCTTTACTAATGTTAAAGAGGGTACATGCCATTGACTTTACCACCATCTTCATTAAGGTGATCACGTGTTATAAATCAACTAAGCAGGCAACATCAGGTCTCCAAGATATTTTGGATTAGGATGGATTTTTGTATGATGATTTTTGTCCCGAGAGTAATAAAATTTAGATTGAAAACAAAAAACAACATATGTTTAATAAATAAAATATGCCTAATTAAGATTATTAATTCCTAATGGTATAAAAGGTCTATTCAGGTTAACAAAAACTGACTTAGAGATATATGTCTACCCACTTAAGTTTTTATTACTGTGTTCAACACCAGACTTTCAGAAATTTATAAAAAAGAAACAATGTGTTTATGACTAATAAGATTTGTTTGACAAATGAGGTTTATAAATTCCTAAGAGCTGTTCAGGCTGTCAGAAAGAGACTTGGAGATACAGGTCTAGCTTCTTTGTTTTTCCTAACTTGGTTAAGCTTTAGCTATTTGGATGAACTGAGCCATACAAAAACCCATGATATTCTGTAATGGTGTACTATGAAAGAATCAAGAAAATAAGGTTTCCAGTCTCTCTGTGAACTATATTTATGTTTTAATAAAACTTCCAGTCTCTCTATGGGCTGCATTTAAAATTTAAAGTTTAATGTTGGTACTAAAAGATCTCTGATTCAAAAATTGTAATTCTTAAGGCTAAAATTTAACAAGGATAAAACCATAAAATGCTAATCTTGTAAAAACTGATAACTTGTTATAAACTGTTAAAGATAATTAGGACACGCAAGTTAATAGTCACCTTATAAATGATCAAATTCTTTAATGTGCTCAGAACTGTGCTTGTAGTCATGCTAAGTACAAATGTAATTAACTTTACAGGAACAACCTTTATTTAGCTTCCTGTATATGTTTTCAAGGTTAAACCTGAAGCAAGTAACTAAAAACAAATAAAGTTTGTTTAAAATCAGGTATAATTAATTAGTGGCCCTCAAAACTCTTCAGATCTGCTGAATATGGCATTTAAAATGTTTGCTAAGGCTCAAGGTGTGAATTTACCCAATAGTTTACAGACACCTGTCAACTGTTTTTTTATAATGAGGATTTCAGTGCAGAAATACATGTAAGGTTCAGATAGTCATGAGTTTAATCCACCTGTTATGGGTCAAACAGACTCCAGATAAGTACTCCTGTCATGTCATTTAACAGTTTAAGCTTCCATACCTACTGCCTATGCCTGAAGACAGATTTTTTCCCCCTGTTCTTATCAGGACTACAGGCCTAAAAAGTTTCAAATAAAAGATTTTCTCCTAAGCTCTTTAACTTCTGTATCTGGTCTGTGTCTGTCCTAGCATATTTCCACTCAGCTGACAGACACCATCTATCCAGGGATCAGCTGCAGACTACAAACTGCTCCAAAGTAACCTACATCACACCAACACTAGGCAGTCCTACAAAACCGGACAGCCCTGAACTTGCTGAAAGCTGATGTGAACCAGGCTAGCTGATGTTATCAATCCCTGTCTCTTCAGAGTGGGTCAGCTGACCAAATGCTTCTGATGAATGTCTCCCATTGCCTAAATCCCCTCGAGGCTCGACCAGCATTCCCACCTTCTTTGTCCCTGACAATGATATCCTAATTTCAGCAGAGAAGCAGTTACTGAAGAGAGTATATCACCACTTACCCTCAACAAAAGGCTGGAATGTTAGGTCCAAAGGAAACTAGTTCACTTCTACCAGAAGAAGTCACTTCCCTTCTCTCTTGCAAAATGGCTACCTGGGGTGCCTATTGACATACCAGGGCCCATGCTGGCCTCCACATTCCTTCAGTATCACAAGTACATATTACAAAAACAAAACAAAACAAAACCCCAACTTGGAAAAGGGCTATTCAAAATGGAGGCTGGGATCTGATTGAATGGTTTACTTCATGGTTATAAATTTTACCTGGGTAAAGCAGATGTTTATTTTCTCTCTCTTACTGCTTTATACATCCTAATGCTCATTTGTGGATATCAAGGACAAACACTATAAAAACACTTAAAATTAAATTTCCCAGATTTGACTCATTCTTCTAGAGCCAGTGGAAACATAATAGGCTACTAAACTGTAATTATGTTATCTCATAAAATAATCAACTCTGTTAAAATATTAGCCCTACATGCTCAGTATTAACCTGTATCAACAAAAATCAATAATTTGATTCATATGATCTAGAGTGTGAAGGCAATACAGACTCCATCTTAGACCACCTGCTATACTCAGTTCCAGGAAGGACCTCAGGAATGCGCCATGACAACTCAAACAGATATAGGACAGTATGCTCCTGTAGACATTCTGTCTGAAGTTTATGGCCCTTGAAGATATCTAGATAATCCTGTCAAGCAGCCCAGATAATCCTGCTCAACAAGTTGTGGTTCCTCACCAAAAAGTCCAACCCAATAGTTTCGAATGTGGTTTCGTGCTGAACGTCTAGACCAATAGTTTCAAAAAATTACTTTGCCCCATATCCCTTCTATCTAATCCCAAGTTGCCAAAGCATATGATTCCTGGCTTGAGGTTTTTCCCTATAAAAACCCTCTACCCCTGGGCCCACTGCCACTGCTGCATTTGCCCCCATCTGCCTGGCAGTGGCCCAGGTTCGAACCTGACAATAAAAGGACAGTTACAACAAGACTCAATGGGGAATATGATGGCTAAAGAAACTTCATCTGGAGGCCAGCCTTGAGAGCAACCTGAGGCTGCTAAGACAACATCAGAAATCCCAGGAATGCAAGAGACCCCAGATGTTCTCTCAGACCTGAAGAAACTCACTTCACAAGAGTTCATTGTAGCCTTTGCATTTAAAAGCAGCCCTCCCCTTTTAGCTGGGTCTCAGTTCCAAATCCAACCATGGGAACTGAGGACAGCTGCAGCTTGAAACACAAATTCAGCTAATTACAATTTAAACTGAGTCAGTGCTTTCTGCACCCATAACACTTGGAGCTAGGATTTTTTCTAAAAAGACTTTGAAATAAGATTCTGAGGCTTGAAACCAAGTCTTTACAAAGACACAAAGTAAAATCAAATGAAATAGTAGGAATTTTCTAGAGGGGACTTTGAGTGTTAATGCAGACACTGCATTAGTAATTTCCTTGTAACAAAGAAGCAAATTAGGACTTTATGGTTTTTCTACTTTCCTTACACAATACAGACACAAGTTTCATTCTGTGACACATACAGGTCTTTATTCTTCTGGCAGGTACCTTTTTATGAAGAAATGTTCCTTAGCTGGGCAGTGGTGGCACATGACTTTAATCCCAGCATTTGAGAGGCAGAGGCAGGTAGATCTCAGAGTTTGAGGCCACCCCAGCCTACAGAGCAAGTTCTAGGACAGCCAGGGCTAAACAAAACAAAACCCCATTTCAAAAAAAGAAAAAAGAAGTTCCAGTCTTGGACCTAGAGATACAGAGAACATTAGACACTAAAAATAGGTCTACTATCCAATAGTGGAGAATCTGAGAAGCCCCAGGCTGAGTTGGGTGGGTGTTTTATGGTGGCTACATCAGCGCAAGCAGCTTGAACAACTCTGCTGGTGGGAATTGATATCCAGAGGAGTTGTTGTTCTTTCCAGGGTGTGAGAATTTTTCTTACTGCCTTTTCTTGTTGGTGTTTCTGGACCCCAACCCCAGCCTATATGCTTATGCAGACTCTCACATACCTCCAATTTCTAAAATCTCTTCTAATAGGTAGACTGAAATAAGCTCTGCAATTAAACTTTATGTAGCATGGTGCCCAACGAGTTGACAAAAGTTCCACCTAAAACCTGAGAAAAGATTCTAAAATGGAGCTAAAAACAGCTTCCTAATTGTCTCTCTCAAATGAGCAGCAGCCTGCTGGTTTGAGCTACTTGCGGGTTTCTAGTGTGTGCGCTCTGCAGTATGGTGGGAATGAGGCCTCTGCAAGTGGCACATTAAGCTGTGGGGTGGATTTAGCTTTTCCTAGTACAAAACAAAAAAAGAGGTTTCTGGGCTACATGCTGCTTGGAAAAAAGCATAGACCCACGATAGCTCCCAGAGCTCATGGTAAATGTACCACCACCATGTTGGGAAGCTGAGGTGGGTGGAGCCAGCAGCCATAGCGCCGGTTCAGTCTTACAAATGCTGTAGTTTAAAGCAATAGATTCACAATAAGACAGATTCAGATGTAATAGTTTACAATGTGTGTAAAATATAAGTAGGCTTGAAAGAGACATAAAAGGTGGTATATACAGTTACATAAACAAATACATAGTTTTAAAAAATAAAGTCTTTAAAGAGACAGTAAAATTAATAAAAAAATAAGCCATGTAAAGATGAATATAACACAGAGAATTTGGATTGTGTTGTCTTTGGGATTTTTTTTTTTTTTTTTTTTTTGGTTTTTCGAGACAGGGTTTCTCTGTGTAGCTTTGCGCCTTTCCTGGAACTCACTTGGTAGCCCAGGCTGGCCTCGAACTCACAGAGATCCGCCTGGCTCTGCCTCCCGAGTGCTGGGATTAAAGGCGTGCGCCACCAGCGCCCGGCTTTCTTTGGGATTTTTAACTGCAGAAAAACATTTGATCATAAAAGATGTTGAGTTAAACCAATATATATATTTTAAAGATACCTTGACTTCAAAATTTGGATGTAAGGATGTGTTGCTTTGGAAAGGAGGCTCTGCTTTTGTTTCCACAGAAAGCAAGAGGCTATGGATTTGTTCCAGATTAAGATACATCAGGTTTGACCAGCCAAGACCCCCTGAAAGGTCTCCGATGACACCATGGCTCAGATGATCCAACATCCAGAACAGTTTGAAGGCAACAGGCTCAGACAATACAGCCTCATGGACTATTCCATAATCCTAAAATTTTCTTTGTGTTCCCATAAGATACAGCGCCCCCCTCCAGCAGGAAGTAGTAAGAGAAGCTACGCCCAAATTCCCAAATTATATGTAATTTTACTTTGTTAAGGTTAAAACCTTCCTTTTTGAAAAAAAAAAAAAGAAAAGGGGAAGTGCTGTGTGATATTCTGTATGGCAAATGTGTTGCTCTGCTTGGTTGGTAAATAAAACACTGATTGGCCAGTAGTTAGGCAGGAGGAAGTATAGGTGGGACAAGGAGGAGAAGAATTCTGGGAAGTGGAAGGCTGAGTCAGAGACATTGCCAGCCACCGCCGTGATGAGAAACAGCATGTGAAGATGCCAGTAAGCCACGAGCCATGTGGCAAGGTATAGATTTATAGAAATGGATTAACTTAAGCTGTAAGAACAGTTAGCAAGAAGCCTGCCACAGCCATATAAGTTTGTAAGCAATATAAGTCTCTGTGTTTACTTGGTTGGGTCTGAGCGGCTGTGGGACTGGCGGGTGACAAAGATTTGTCCTGACTGTGGGCAAAGCAGGAAAACTCTAGCTACAACTTTATACTTAAATGTAATATTAATTACTCATAGTTTGCTTTCTTCTAACTTATACTAAGAAATTTTCCAACATATCAAAAGTTTATGGTAGAAATAAGTCTCCTACACTTATTTGGTTTTCGTGCTTGAACATATAGGTGAGATAAAATAAGCTAAAGAAGGCCAAAGATACATAGATATGTAGCTATAGACATAGATTATATAGATATATAGACATAGATGAAAAGATATATATGTAGGTGATATTGATAGATACAATCTTTCCAGAACTTTTTATGTAGTCTGTATCTAGATCCTCCTCTCTAGATATCTGTCTCTATCCTCTTGTGGCCATTCACCTGTTCTTTGATCATGTCATGGTTTTTTATCTAAGATGTTCCTGGCATAGAGATGACTCAGGTTTTTCTCAGAGAGGTCCATTCTGGGTCCCTGAGGACCCCCAGGAGAATGGCAGTGAAGAGGATGAGTGTTACCTGCCAGACTAGAGAGCATGAGCCAAGTGTGTGTGCAGAGTGAAGGCTAAATATATGTATAGGTCTGTTATGACCCTGTCAAGGAAAAGGTTTCTTTAAGCAGTTTCTTATTTGAGTCTCAATAGCAAGTTGGAGAGTTTACATCTCTCACTCAAAGTCATTGAAGATTAAGCAACACAGCTGTTGCTTAGCACCATGTACTTAACTACTACCCTATATTCTCTATTAACTGCTCAACGTGATACAAAACTAGCTGTTCTCAATGTTGGGAACATTTGTGTTCTGTGCCCAGAACCCAACTGCTGACTGATGTGCTTTCCATATCCCTACCATTGAGACAATGAGAATCTGTATTCTTTTATCTTTAAATAGTTGAAATAAAACTAATTATCAGGCATCTCAAGTCATAATTTACATATATGGCCATTATTTAGTAAATGGACATGGTCTGTCCAGGAAATGGTGGCTGGAGTTCTATTGACTATCCACACTGGTCTATAGCACAAACAAAGACAGGAACAATTGGCCATTCAAAGGCTCTGATGTGAGTAACTAACTTTCCACCAGGCCATGCTGGCATCCACCATGTCCACATGGCATGCCTCACCCACCGTGGGGCACCTTGGTCCAAAACCTGCCAAAGCCTCTCGTGCCTTTTCTCAACATGGTGCTGCATGACATGGATAGGCCTTTCTGACAGCCCCTCACATGCCAGGATCTTGGACCCAGTCTACCCACAACAGGCTCTGGTTCACCCAATCACTCACCACTCCATCCACCATCAGCAATCATGTAAGTTTCAATTGGGCTGTTACCCATCCCCTCTGGAGTTGTTTACAACTTCTTTATGCCCTTCTGGCTTTTGCAACACAATTCCTGACCTTTTCCTGTCTCCAGAGCCCATTTTGACCCCACCCATTTTTGAGGGTATTTTGCAGTTTCACTCCTCCTACCAGACTGGTGCAAAGGCCAACCCACAGGGAATCCTCCAGATGTGCCAGCCCCTGCACCATCTCTGAAGATGCCAACCACTGACTGAGGATGCCAACCAGAAGAATACTGACAGGTTAACTTCACCCACGTGCCCATTCACAAAAACTCTGCTGTCTCCTAATTTGTTGACACAATAGAGGCATTTCCACCTCCAGAGGAACAGCAGATGCGATGGCTCCTGTACTTCTGATTTGGTGTGCCATTCCCCCAAGCCCCTGGAACATCACTGCTGCAACCTGCCTTCTCAGCTCCCTCAAGGAACAGATGCCTGAGATACGCATTTGAGATCTCCACGATGACAGCTAACTGAATGCTTCTTCACTCACACCTCCCACCATGACTCCCAACTTCCCCCTCCCCACTATGCCCCTTGTCAGCAGGAAGCAGTCTTGAGAATTTGAGGCCCTCATTTCTCCATATTTGCTATCCATAACTCACTTTTTATAATAATTGAAATGGAGACATGTTAGTATTCTGGCCCACTCATTGGGGACCCGCCCAGCATCCTGACATCATCTTATGTGAAGTCCCCTTTAAGAAAAAACTCCTCCCCCTTCACTCTCTCTCCCACCCCTCCACAGAGGTAGCATGCATCTCTCTCTCTCTCTCTCTCTCTCTCTCCCTCCCCCTCCGTCCCTCCCTCTTTAACAATAAAAACTTTACAGGTGAATGCCTCATCAACCACATGAGTAGCTTTTCACAGCACCACACTGCTGCCCACCCTGCCCACATGGCATGTCTCACCCACCACGGGGCACATTGATCCAAACCCACCAAAGCCTCTCATGTCATTTCACAACATTAACAGAATGAGAGACAAGAAAATAGGAAATTGACTCTCAAAGATATATTAAGGAAAGAAATGTGGGGGTTGTAAGATGAGTCAGCAAGAGCCCAGTCCTGATGACTACTGCTGCCCTGGGCCTCTCTTTAGGGAGTATCTGCAAATTCCCTCCTTTCAGTCTCACAGCCTCTCCTTAGGATATCTCTGCAAATTCCTTCCTTTGGGTTTCACAGTCTCTTCTTAAGGTATATCTGCAAATTCCGTCTTCTGGGCTTTGATATGAAGCCCATGGAACCTGACTTTCTATGTACACTCTAGAAATAGTAAAAACAATACTTACCACATGGCACCACCAATAATCCAAATGTCTTATGAAAGTTGAGTAAAGAAAATTATTCCCTAAAAAATATTGATGTAAATTAACTCAAAGGTATTTTTGTCTCCTATTACTTTGTTTGGGCTTAAAAAAACAACAATAAACAACAACAACAACAACAACAACAACAAAACCTTACTGGTCTTTTGCATGTATATTATGGATTCCAAAGCTGTGATTTTTTTTCATGAGTTTTGTTTGTGTATGTGTGTGTCTCCTCATGTGTATGAGTGTCTCATGCACTTTGTTTGTTGGCTAATTTTATTCTTGTTTATTTGTTTGTTGTTTTGTCTGCTTGTTTTCTAAAGAGAGGGAGAGAGAGAAGGCATCAAGTTGGAGTGGTGGGAAGGATCTAGGAAGAGATTCGAGAGGGAAAACCATGATCTGATCACATGTATTTGGTCAAATGCTCCATTAAGGGAGTGGTTGGCACATTCATTTTACTCTTTTAAGAGAAATATTTACTTATTTTTATTTTGTAAGTATAAGAAATTTTCCTGTATGCATGTGTGTGTGCCTATTCCTATGCAGACCAGAATAGACAGTCAAATCCCCTAGAACTGGAGTTACAGAAATCTATGAGCTGCCATGTGGGTGCTGAACACTAATACTCTGCAAGCACACTAATACTCTTAACTACTGAGCCATCCCTACAGACCCATATTTTCTCTAATTAACCTTTACCTGTTGTTCATAAATTCTGGATATTTTACCTTTGTAACATGTTACAGATCCTAAATATTATTATTTTTCTTTTTCCTTTTTTGTTTGTTGTACCAAACAACATGGTTTTTAATTTTATTTAATATTGTTTCTGAGTTTTCTTTCTTTCAACTTAAATTTGTAAAGCTCAAACTTGTGTGTTAGAGTGATTTTTTTGCATTAGCAAAATTTTTGTCATAGCCTGTGATTGAGACAGAGTTGTCTTTCTTACTGCCACAACTGAGGAAGTTTCATCTTCCCAGGAAGGGTTTTCATGATCATTAATGT
This sequence comes from Peromyscus californicus insignis, assembly GCF_007827085.1. Classification (NCBI taxonomy): domain Eukaryota; kingdom Metazoa; phylum Chordata; class Mammalia; order Rodentia; family Cricetidae; genus Peromyscus; species Peromyscus californicus. The sequence continues at coordinate 14,102,147 of NW_026294534.1, read as the reverse complement.
TCTGGCATATAATATCACCTATGGATGTCCAACAAGCAGTTAGAAAGTAGAGCTGTGGATGGAGTTGGTGGGTCAGAGACATTGAAGTGATGTTGGAGAAATGAAGGAACTCTTCATAGTTCACTGGTGTTTTTCCTACACTCCACTGTACTAGATCATGTCCGAGTACCATCACTTATTCAAACATTGCCTCTAAAGAGTGGAAGTTAATCTCCAGTGGCTTCTGAAACCTCAGATATCACAGGTGACCCACTTATCCATTTGTGGAGGCTATTCCTCTTCCTTCCTCACAGGCACTCAGACTCTATTGACCTGCAGGAGGTACTGGGTAAGATGAGTCACAACCTTGAGGACATTTTCTTCTGAAGATCTCCTGGACTCAAAGATGGGGAGAGGTGTGATCATTCTCCTGCACTTGTTTTGTGTCACAAACCAGTGTGCAAAAAGTCAATAGAGAGTCTGAGAAGACCAGCACCAGCCACAGCACCAGCCACAGCACCAGCACTATGCCTAAGATACTAGAATACTGGAATGTCCGCGGTCTGATTCACCCCATCCGCATGCTCCTGGAATACACAGACTCAAGCTATGGGGAGAAAAAATACACCATGGGGGACACTCCTGACTTTGACAGAAGCCAGTGGCTGAATGAGAAGTTCAAGTTGGGCCTGGACTTTCCCAATCTGCCCTATTTAATTGATGGTCACACAAGATCACCCAGAGCAACGCCTACCTTGCCCGCAAGAACAACCTGTGTGGAGAGACGGAGGAGGATTCGTGCCGACATTGTGGAGAACCAGGTTATGGACAACCGCATGCAGCTCATCATGCTCTGTTACAACCCTGACTTTGAGAAGCAAAAACCAGAGTTCTTGAAGACCATCCCCGAGAAGATGAAGCTCTACTCTGAGTTCCTGGGCAAGCGGCCATGGTTTGCAGGGGACAAGATCACCTATGTAGATTTCCTCGCTTACGATATCCTTGACCAGCACCGTATATTTGAGCCCAACCAAGTGCTTGGATGCCTTCCCAAACCTGAAGGACTTCTTGGCCCGCTTTGAGGGCCTGAAGAAGATCTCTGCCTGAATGAAGACCAGCCGCTTCATCTCAACACCTATATTTTCAAAGATGGCCCACTGGAGTAACAAGTAGGCTCCTGCTACACTGGCTTTCATAAGGAGGACCAGTCCACACTGGGGATCCTCCAGGCCCTGGGGACAGCCGGCCTTCTGCCCTGCAGCCTCCCTGATCTCACTTCCTTCTCCTTCCCACCGCCTTCTCCAGCTTTTCAGTCTCCTCAGCTCAGACCCTGGTCAAGCCCATGCAATCTCCATCTCCCCACTTTCATCAAGACCCCTTCCTCATTTGTGCCCTAACCCAACCACACAGTCCTCTTCTATGACCTGATGTCTGCCCTGAACTCTGCTCCCTAGGATTACCCTAAAGGTCAATACTGTCTCAAGTCCCCCAGTGGGGGGGGGGGGGGGCTGCCCCAGGCCTTCTCATTGCCAATAAAGCCTGAAACACACTAAAAAAAAAAAGTCAATAGAACCGAAGTTACCTGTAATAATCAACTGTATTTCTTTAGCAGTGATCATATGTGTGATTTTTTTGATTTGTGAAAACTGGCAACAAACCTTTTCTTCTGGTATTTCTAGAGTGTGGGTTATTTATTCGTGGGTTCACATCAAATCCCAGAGGAGAGAATTTACAGACGTAGAGACCAAGGAGAAGCTGTGGAGAGACCATCTACCAACAGCTGTCTTCCAACCGTGAGCCACTGTCAGGTTCTAAGCAAGAAAAATAAATAATCCCATTAAATGACAGAAGTTAGCACTCTAAAATATGGAAGTTAAGGTGGAACATTGGCTTGTGGTGAAGTACAAGGGATTTGGCCACAGCCCTGTTACCGAATCTTTAGTGTCTCTGAGTAAGGCAATTAACCTCTTCAAAGTTCCTGTACAAAGCCACAAGATATTGGTCAATAAAAGCAGCTACTTTATTGAGTTGTTATGAACACCTGTTACTGGAATAGATAGAAATATCTTAACAATCAATAAATATAAGCTAATATAAATGTATTGCATATATTATATACTTTTAGAATGCTACCCGGTATCATCAGTTTCAAATTATCATGGTTTCTATGAAGTCACATAAAGCTGTCCTGACTCTATAAAAATGAAAATTTAGTATTCTCACCTTATGTAAGAAGTTGTTAAGTTTATTATCATCTAAATGTTTTATCCAATAGTCAATAATTTATATTTGTTAAACTCGCAAGGATCATATTTTCTAGTTTCAAATACCTCAAGAACTTTATGGCATTAGTAATCTCATTGATAAAGAGAAATCACACAAAATAAGCAGTTTTCAAAGTTAAAGTCAAAGTTGTTAAGTGTAAACAAGAAGAATGAGACATCAAGTCTCCCTTGAAGATGGGTGAGACTTGCATGAGAAGGGAAGTATATCTGAAATGTTAGTGGTAGTGGGAAGAAGAAAAATAGGGAAAGTTCAAAAGAGTAATGTGCAGATATTTCTGTCCAGAAGACCGTGATGTTAGGATGATTAATGGAAAGAAAGCTGAGCTTCACATTAGGCTGAGGAGTTTCCTGAGACCATGGGGACAAACCTCCCTGTTCTGAAGATGAGTGTTCAGGAACCAGAGAATTTTAGTAGAATTTTAATTGTGAAGTCTATACAGGACTTCTGACTCCAGCCCCAGTTTACACACTTTTCCCTGTGTTTCCATGCTCTACGAGGAGTCTAGGTTTCAATAACAAGCCATAACTTGAGCTTGCCCCAGAGTTGGCTGGTATGAGCCAGTAAGCATGTGTTGTCCATTAGAAATTCCTGTGATGAGTGGGATATTTCGAAAGATCTTAGGTTTGTTTGTTTTTTTTTTTTTTTTTTTCATGATACCAAAGGTTGCTTACTGGAATTTCTTCAGAGTTTCATTATAGTGGTAAGTGATGACATCTGGCCCAGTTGGTGGACGTGTTGATGGAGATGTGACTTCAATAGGGACATGTCTTCTGAGCATCACAAACTAAAGTAATTCTCAATTAGTACATAAACGGGTAGTTCTTCAATGTTTGTCCTAGGCCAAATAAAGGTAACTGTTTGAGACTCTTTGGGATTAGGCTAAACTAGGTACCCGTCTGTGAGACAAAAGCATACTTTCTATAACTGAACCTCGAACCTCAGAGGTGTACCAGGCTTTTTCCTTGGATCACCTACCAGCTCCCAAATCATAACAGGGAGACTTCTTATTAGTTACAAACGCTCTGTCTAGTTTAGGCTCCTTTCTAGCTAGCTCTTTCTTTTTTTTTTTTTTTTTTTTGGTTTTTCGAGACAGGGTCTCTCTGTGTAGCTTTGCGCCTCTCCTGGAACTCACTTGGTAGCCCAGGCTGAGCCTCGAACTCACAGAGATCCGCCTGGCTCTGCCTCCCGAGTGCTGGGATTAAAGGCGTGCGCCACCACCGCCCGGCCTAGCTAGCTCTTTTAACTTAAATTAACCTGTTTCTCTTTATCTACCGTTTGCCTCAGGGCTTTTTACCTTTCTTTATGTTTCTTTCTGTATGTCCTGCTCAGTCTCTGCTGTCTGGAGGCTGCCTGACTAGTCCCTGTATCTCCCGCTCTTTCTTCTTTGTTCTCTCCTCTTGTTCTTCTTTCTTTTCATTCTTCTGGAGTCTGGACTTCTCCTCCTGTTTATTCTTTCTGCCCATCAGCCCCACCTATCCATCTTCTCCGCCTAGCTATTGACCATTCAGTTCTTTATTAGAACAATCAGGTGCCTTAGGCATGAAAGGTGAATCAAATGCAGCACATTTTTACATAATTAAACACACACATCCTTACATTGTTAAAAAAATGTAGCATAAGCAAATGTAATACACCTTTACAGAGTTAAAGTAATGTTCCACAACATAAGCAAATGTAACACATCTTTGCCCAGTTAAAGAAATATTCTGCAACATGGGGGAGTCTGTCTCATGAAAATTTGTTTTACATTTATGTAACTATTGTATGTGCAGCGAGAACTCATATGCCACAGTACATGTGTGGAGGTCAGAGGAGAGCTAATGGATCTGTTTGCTCCTTCCACTGTGTGGATCCTGAGGTTGTTCAGGTGTGGTGGTAACATCTCTCCCACTAAGCCATCTCATTGGCCCTCATTTGTTTAATTTCTATTATTAACTGGCTTTCTTTGTGCATGATTTGTTTCCTTGGTATTTTATCTCTTGACTAGCCTTTCTCTTTCTTTTTCCCCTCTGTTTCTCACTACGTGAATTCACTGTTTTTCCTTCTTCAGACGTGTTGTATTCATTCTCTCAGAATGAGATTCTTTCAGAAGACGACATGAGCCTATTGTAGGAGAGAGGCGTTTGTGACTGAGTCCAGTGTAAATTAAGACAAGAGAGAAGAGGTATGTAACTCGGCCAGCAGAATCATTTGAGCTTCTTTTTTTTACTTTGTATCTGGAATCTGTGCTCCTTTTTGCAATTGCTACAAACTGGAGTCAGGGTTTTGTCTAAAACAGTTTCATTTAAGAGTCAGACACTTACATTCAAAAGACTCTTGACTAAACTTCACAGCATCATGGGTAAATATCATGTAATTTCTAGTTCTCAAAGTGAATAGTACTTTGGTTTTCCCCGTTCTGGGTACACAGAATATGCAGCATGTATTATCCCTTATATGTATCCAAAAGATTCAATTTCAGTCAAGTAAACTGTAGACTACTCCCATAATGGCAGGACAAGTCTGGGTTAGGCCTGGAGATGCAGAGAGAGTATAAAACACTGATTAAAAATAAACAATGAGTGACACATAGTCTTGGAAAGATGTTTGAAGAATCCAGAATGTTTGCCATATTGGCGTCATGACAGTCGGCAGTATGATCAACTATCACAGGTGTAGTATGGATGGGAACAGTGGAGCATATATGATATTTTGTGTATCACTGGGGTAGAGTAGTAATACACCCAGCATTTATGCTTCTAGATATGTAACCATACAAGTGTTGCTTTTAGGCTATATGGTAAATTTATATGTATTTTTATTATACATGTATCCATATAATAATATACATTGATATTTTCCTACTTATTAGAAAAGCACAGAAATAACTAAATTCTTCCAATTCGGAAAGGATCTCAACTTTAAAAATGAATTCAGAGATAGCATATACCATGAATAATTTAAGGCAGGAGAAAAATTTGATGCTTTTTTTTCATGCACAACATGAGTAAAAATAATCTTACTGGGGAAAAGGTAACAATTCAGTACAGAAAAGTGTCCTGGTGGATATTGGTGGTTTCTTGGAGCACCAAGAACAGAACATTTACTAGCTTGGCTGAGGATGAGAAAAACTTGCAACAGCCTTTACTGTGTAGGTTTTATTTTTTGTGCCTTTATTCTCATCTCCTAAAAATAAAAAGTCCAAGGATCTCAGACATGAGCCACAGCACATCATTTGATGGCTCCCAAATGTGAAGAGGCACCTGGAACGCACTCATGAGATGTGTTCAGGTCCCACTGGCTTCTTCAGAATAACCTGCTCTAGCTTCACCCTGACCAACTCTGCCCCTTGTCTCCTCTTGAGCTAGATTCACCAGGGGTCATCTTTCTTTCTCCATAATGGCCCCAAAGGAAGGGATTCACAGAGTCTTCCTTCATGAGGGTGATTATACCCCAGCATCACTCAAAGAACTGACTGTCAAAGCCACAGGTATTCAGGTCTGGTCCAGGGTCCACACTTTCTGAGAACAGCGGGTTCCAACTTCAGAACACAAAAATCCTTGTTTCTTGAGCTCATGAACTTGGAATTTGCTGCCTCTTTTCTTTCCTGACCACAGAAAGGTAAATACTCAAGCAGATGGGAAACAGGAGAAGATAGCAAGGCCTTTCATCATTATCAGCTGGAAGGGAGGGCTGTCACTGAACACACAGACCAACATCGTGATGGCAGCTGTGAGAACAGAGGAACATCAAAGGGATCTGGAGGGCAACAGTCTCTCCCAGTTCCCATCAGTGCATGCCTTCTCTAACAACAGGGCCTGTCTCTGCTCCTTCTCATGACAGCCCTATAAATGCAGGCTGGCTCCTCACTCCCCACACACTGGGCTCCTGCTCACCCTTCCTCCAGGTGACTCTCAGCCATGAAGACACTTGTCCTCTTCTCTGCCCTTGTCCTTCTGGCCTTCCTGGCCCAGGCTGATTCTCTCCCAGAAGCAAATGAGGGGGCTAAAAATGAGGATCAGTCAGGGGTAGAGGACCAGAATATGTCCATCTCCTTTGGAGACCCAAAAGGCTCTGCTCTTCAAGAAGCAGGTGAGTGGTGGTGCCCAGTATGACAGTGGGTTGGAATATCCTGAGACACAGTTGAATATGTGCCCTGGAATTCTGTCTAGAACTGTATGATTCAGGTAGGTATCTTTATTGATTATTTATAACTTTCACTGTCTTATTTGTAGAAGTAACAGTGAGAGTCAAAAAAGTGTAATTGATTTTCCTTAAGATTTTTTTATCTAAAAATTTATCTGTGTAATAGTTTTAAAATATAAAACATATTGATTAGCTCTTTGTTTATCCAACTGATAATTTTGGTATAGAAAGAAAAATCTGCTTTGCTTAAAAGAATAGATTTAGGAACCAAATGCCAGTGTGTGAACATGTTGGGTCAGGAGACAGAAAATGGTGAAGGAATGTGAAATGGGTGTCAAGTCGTGCATGTGATTTACACTTGTTCAATGTATTATTTCCCAGTGTTTGGAGTTGATCATGGTGCTGGGTGTGATGTCACCATGTATCAATAGAAACAAACTTGCTCTGGACCATGTATCCTGATCTTCATAGTATTGTACACTATTGCATACTGCTGGCTACCTTACTTAATGCCTGATGTTCTCTGATTCCTCAGCTGCAAGAAAGGTGACATGCCACTGTAGAAAACATGCCTGCAGACGTTACGAACAAGTCTCAGGGCTCTGCAACAAAGGTCCAGTACGCTATGTATTCTGCTGCCGCTGAGACCAGAGACAAGATTACCATGTGCTCTGAGACCTCATCATCTGTCACTACTCTTGTACTTTGCCTCAATTGTTTTTCCTTCTCCAATAAATTTCCTTGCAGAAAAAGAATCTTTTTTTATGCTTCTTTGATGCTATGTGTCTTAGTCAGGACTCTTCTGAGCTATCTAGTAGAATCTGCAATGAATCCCTTATAAAAGAAGTCTGGGTTACATTTTAGTAGTTATATCAAAAGTGAACAGGAGGTTAGATTCAAAGTCATCTCTCAGTGATTCTGCTCTAGCTACTTCTCCAGTCTGTCAACTCTCCTGTCCTTTAGATGGGACTCACCCTCAGAAACATGTCCCATATTTACACAATCCATTCTTCCATTGAAGGACATTGAGGTTGTTTCTATTTTCCAGCTATTCCAGTGAATACAGCAGCAATAGACATGACTGAGCAAGTATCTGTGGAGTAGGATGCTGAGTCTTTTGGGCATTTGCTAAGGAGTGATACAGCGTGCCACATGGAGATTTCTTTATAGTCTTTTGAGAAGTCTCTACACTAATTTCCATAGTTCCTGCACCAGTTTGCAATCTTGCAATCCCGACCACAGTGAATGAGGGCTCCCCTTTCCCTACACCCTCACCTACATATGCTGTTAGTTGTTTTCTTGATCTTAGCTGTTCTGACTGGGTTTAGCTGAAACCCCTGAGTACTTTTAATATGCGTTTCACTAACAGTTAAGAATGTTGAACACTTTTAAATATACCTCTTAACTATTTTTATTAGTTCTTTGAAAGTTTCCAACAATCTGTTACCCTGTTGGGAGAACACTTATCTCTCCCCAAACTCTTCCCATATCTACCCTCTTCCCTTCTTACCCAAGTTCATGTCCCTTTTTTAAAATCCATCTAGACAACTATGTGCTGCCCATCTGTTTTTACATGTGAGGTTTTTCACATGGCAAATTTACCGTGGGATATAATGAAAAGGACCATTCCCATTTCCCTGTCTTAGTAGCGAACAACTGGCAATACAACCACTGCTAGGGGTAGGATTTTTCTGCCCAATTCCTAAGTTCAAGCTGGAATCTGGTCTGACTTGGGCTTGCACACAACATGCATACCACCCTGAACATTCGTAATTTCATTTTAGGCATTTTAATTTCTTTTATTCTGAACTCTCTGTTCAGATCCATAGCTCATTTTAAACTGGATGATTTTCTTAACTGTATTATCTTTTTAGTTTTTTGTTTATGCTGGATAATAATCCTTATCAGATGTAGAGCTTGCAAAGGGTCTTTACCACACCGTGAGCTTCCTCTTTACTATACTGGTTATTGTTATTATTATTTGCTATAGGGAAGGTTTTTAGTTTTATAAGGTCCTATTGTCAGTTGTTGGCCTAAATCCTAAGTGTCCTGAACATAGACATATAAGCAATGTTACATAGACTCTGTTATACATACATGTGTGTGTGTGTATGTATGCATTTAAAATTTATGCCCATGGATATATATGTAAAATAATAACTAAAGAAGTGGTAGTAAATTTGGGACAGGAGGTGGGAGGAGCTGGAAGGGTGGAAGAAAACTCGAAGTGGAGTAGATGCCGTGTTGCTCATGAATGTGATATTCAGGAAAATGTTTAAAATGAACCTGGAATTTAAAACATCATATCCCACATGAGTTATGTTAGAGACCTCATCAAATTCCACATGTCTCATATTTACTGAGCCCAACGGACTGTCCAGAAGCCTTGACATGAGCCCTGTCCACTGTCTTTTCCTCCAGCCTGTGTTTAGTGCAATTCTGGCCACCTGTGATTCCTAACAACCTGGAAGACCTCCTGCTTAGAATCTACAACAAACAGAATTCTGGGCACATAAACAAACACCCTCATTGGATAGTGATGAGGATACCCTTTTAATATTAAATACATTTGACTTGCCATATCTTCATTTTCCTATTGTTTACACTTTCTTCTCTCTTCCTTCCTGTATTGTGGGGTCAGGAGCCCTGTACCAGCTATCTTCTCCATGGAAGAGCCAGTTGCTTGATGTGCATGAAGGACCAGATTGAGGTGGAATTTCTGTGTCCTCAAGACCACAGTTTCAGATACTTCACTGACACTCTGCCTTGCACATGTAGGGATTTGATGTGATTCATTGGATCCCTCCAGTCGTTGGGGTTGAAAACAAAAAATGTGTGTTAAATATATATACATTTGGTTTTAGAGACAGGGTATCTCTGTGTAGCATTGGCTGTCCTAGAACTCACTTTGCAGACCAGTCTGGCCTGGAACTCACAGAGATCAGCCTAACTCTGCCTCTCAAGTGCTGGGATTAATGGTATGTGCTACCATACTGGACTAGATAATTACAAAAAAAATACTTTCTAAGTTGATAGGTAAAAATTGGTATTTCACTGAAGTGCTACTTGCAATTTTTTGTATGAGTCAGTGGTCCATTTGCATGGAAGAAATAATTTCCAGTTTCTGGTATACTCTTTTTATAGCTCATTTTGCATTTAATTAATATGTAGTATTAATAGGTCTTCATAAATTTAACAAATTAGAATTGTTTCCTAGGTTTTACATAATTTTTGAAAGCTTATAATTTTCTCTGGCATTAATTCCATAGGACACAAGTCCTCTATCATTCTCACTGACTTTTGCAAACCTGGAATCTCTGTATTAGTGATTTCCTGGCATAAACACATGCCTTCCAAATCATGTCCTGAGTCAAGGTCTTTCTCTCCAGCAGTATTTCATGAACGCTGTCATTCTGACATAAACATCACGTGCATTCGCCCAGCAAGTGCAGAGGAAACAGGACTGGAGATGGCACTGATGAGTCAGGGATGGCAAAGTGATTTGGTGACACCTTCCTGGGCTGTTCCTGCTTCTTCTCTGCCTTTCCATGTCACAACCTTCTTTCCATCCTCAGCCAGCACATAAGTCTTTTCATCAAAGATCCAAAGTTGATCCTGGACTATTACCTCTCATCTGGACCTGACCAATTTGTGTGCTCAGGATGCCAGATTATTCCCTGTGCTTCGAAGACCTTCAGAGTGTTGCTCACTGCAGTGTGGAACCCCAAGATGGGTCACAGCTTTCAGTACTTGATTCTCCTTGCAGTCTCCTTGTAGACACACCACCAATGTTTCTGTCTTTGTTTCTGAATTTTGATTGAAATTGTTCTTTTCGTACAATATATTCTGATCACAGAATTCCCTCTCCAATATCCTCCCAGATCTTCTCCACCACTCCAACTTGATGCCTTCTCTCTATCCCTCTCTTTAGAAAACAAGCAGGCAAATAAAACAAATAGACAAACAAGAATAATTATCATTATCAGCTGGAAGGGAGGGCTGTCACTGAACACACAGAACAACATCTTGATGGGCAGCTGTGAGAACAGAGGAACATCAAAGGGATCCTGGGGCAACAGTCTCTCCCTGTTCCCATCTGTGCATGCCCTCTCTAACTCCAGGGCCTGACTCTGCACCTTCTCATGACAACCCTATAAATGCAGGCTGGCTCCTCACTCCCCACACACTGGGCTCCTGCTCACCCTTCCTCAAGGTGAATCTCAGCCATGAACTCAATTGTCCTCCTCACTGCCCTTATCTAGCTTGTCTTCCTGGCCCAGACATCCTCTCCCAGAAGCAACTGAGGAGACTAAAAATGAGAATCAGCCAGGGGTAGAGGACCAGGATGTGTCCATCTCCTTTGGAGGTCCGGAAGGCTCTCCACTTCAAGATGCAGGTGAGGGGTGGTGCCCAGTATGATAGTGGGTTGGAATCTCCAGAGAGATGGGTGAAGATGTGCCTTGGAATCCTGTCAAGAACAATCTGGCTCCCTTGATAACTCTGTCTTACTTCCTTCTATTTCATATTCACAGCATTAACAGTGAGAATGAAGTAAAGCTTTTTTATTTTCATTTTCTTTTGCATTAGTCTTTTGCTCTAAAAATACAATTTGGAATTTTACCAGAATGTAGAGCAATATATTGAATAGATCCTTATAGAACAAAATGAGTAGTCTTAGGTATGAGGAAAATAATTTTATTGCCTAAGAGAACTTCAAATCAGTGTAAGAGTTCATTCAAGTTTATAAATTGTAAGAAAAGGAGCATAAAAATTAAAGATGCATCAGAATGTATCTGAAGTCTGGCATTTTATCAACACTCCTCATGTACATTATTTCAATTTGTGTTGAGTTAACCATCCTGCTGGCTGTAATGTTGCCAACAAAACATACCCATGCTTGTAGCACACATCTTCATAAGACTGTATACTATCCCACCCTGCTCTCCTCCAAACTCGATTCCTGTTTCTCTCTGTGTATCTCCAGCCTCAGAAAAGCTCTTGACATGCTGCTGTTGAAGCTGATCCTGCAAAATGCTAGAACACATCAGTGGGATTTGCACCAAGTGTAGTAAAACCTATGTGTTCTGCTGCCACTGAGCATAGAGACCAGAAACAACAAGATGACCATCTGAGGCCGGAGAGAGGCCTCTGATTTCCACTGCCCTTGTGTTTCTCCTTTGTCCCAATAAACTGCTTGCATTATGCTCCCCTTGTGTTTGCATTCTTTGGTATTTACTATAAGGCTCAGTCAGGACTCTGGATATCAAGTACCAGAACCTTCAAGGAAACCTTTGCAATTGAATAAATAATTTAGTTTTTATTTAAAAAATACTGACTCCAAATACTAACCATTTTAAGGATGATCCCAGGGTTCAGACACAAAGTGTAAAGGAGTTCAGAGTGCTGATAATCTTGCTACATTTCTTTCTTGACTTTTGACTCTGCCTTCATGTAGATTCAACTTACTCTCAAAGACATTCCTACATGTGAAGAAAAACTACAACTTTGGTCTTCAGGTTTATAGATTCCTAATATCTTAATTTTACAGAGAGCCACAGTCTCCTTAAAAAGGGTTGAAGTTTCAATGAGTAGGCCTGGATTGTGCCTCAGCCTTCTAAGCCCTGGGTTGTTTTCAACTCCATAGCGACAACTTTTTCCAATATTAGAAAAAGTTAATACAGAGACACAATGGGTAGGAAGAAAATCAAGTCATTAGTATCTATGATGTGCATATTATCTGCAGCACTTATGCTTATATACCACAAAATGTATATTCTATACAGAAAACTGTTCTTCACATACAGTGCCTAATGACTCCAGTGTGCTCTGCAATATACACTCAAGAGCATTAACTTATAGCTTTGGTGTGCTTAATGCAGCTTGGAAGTAATTCCAAGAAAAATAAAGAAATCAGCAGACAGTTCTCCCTGCATCTTGGAGTCCTCAGTGGTGCTACAGGTTGTTAAGACTCAGACTCCAGAACATTGCACACTCCTTAAGGTAGTTATGTGTGTTATCTGATGAAAAGATGGCAGTGGTGACCTCTTAGACTGCCGACTCTAGTAGCACAGATAACGTGGGTTCACATGATACATCCTTGTGGGCACTCAATAAGGAAGGAAGCATACTGGGAGAATGGAATACCGCATCACTCTGAGGAAGAAAGGATGCTAGAAGCATCTCATTAGGTAGTTGTTATAACAATCTGTGTTGGGCCATGACAGATACCAACTCCACCAAATGAACTAGTAGATAAAGTGTAACTCTAGCCAGTACAACTTTTTCTGTCTCAAATATCACAGGAAACTGATTAGCGGATTGCAAATGTAATATGTAGTTACCAAAGTCCCATAATACATTTCTGTCTAAATAAGTTACTCATGTTCCAGGATAAATAAATTTAATGATTTAATCAAATGTGAGGTCATCCTTCTGAAATGTAATTATCTAAAAATGTAGGTCCTCTGTGTTCAGTTACAATTAGTGTAACTCCAGTAACTGTCAATGGGCAAATACTTGACACAATCACATTGACCAATCTCCCCACTAACGTTCTCCAGGGCTTCTCCACCAGCTCACAAGGCTACAAGCCTCTCTTGCCTTTATTTCCAGAGAGTTCATTCCAACCTCTCTCCCTATTGCAAATTGTTGACCCTGGATGCAATAATCTCATGTATTCTTCCTTCCCACTTTTGAAGTTTGGGGTGAAATTTTCTTGTAAAATGCAAGAGTTTATTGTTTTTAAACTGACCTATTGTAACAGTGAAAATTTAAGGTGTATAATGGTAAGGATTGATACATGTATATGCAGATTGTGAAATGATTAAATTGGGGAATTAGCCTGTCTGTCACCTCAGACATTTATAATTTCTTTATGGTGAAACAGTAAAATTCTACTGTCTTAGCTATTTTGAAATATGTAACCCATTATTATTTACAGTCATGTTATTGTGTAATAGTTGAGCAGAAGTCATTGCTCCTCCCTAAATGTAACTCTGTACCCATTGTACTCATTGACCAACATCTGCTCCAAATCTCTTGGCTTGCCAATCTCCAATAGCAAGTATTTTACCCCACATTCCATTGTGTTGATTTTTATCTTGTATATGTGAGAAAATGTTGTCCTTATATTTGTGCAACTGCATTTAACACATTAAGTGTCCTCCAGGATCATCTCATTTATTGAAAATTCCATCTTTTTGTGGTTGAAGAGTGTTCAGTGTGCACATGCGCACGCGCGCGCGCGCGCGCGCGCTCACACACACACACACACACACACGCACACAATGTTTATGTTTACCACATTTTCTTTACCCATTCTCCCACTGTAGAACATGGAGGTCAATGCCATCTCTTAGCAATAATATACAATAGTGTACAATAATGTACAATGTACAGAGCTATAATACACAAAGATATCTGTCCAATTTGTGTTCATTTCCATTTGAAAGTTTGGTTTCCTGATCTCTTTCTACAACCAGAAATAGGATATAAAGGATTGAGAAAATATATTTTTCTGTGCTTTGAGAACTTTCCTTTGCCACTCAAAGCTCCACAGATCATTTCAGAAATGTACTGGTTAGAGAAGAAGGTTCTCCAGTCTAATGTGGCCCAGATATTCACCTTCCCAACAACTTGGAACTCTGACACCCTAGGTGACAGTGACTCTCTCCTCACTCTCTTCAACCCTCCAGCCAATGACCATATGCCCACACATTTGCCATTGCCTAGATACACCTTCACTTGAGTGTCAACCTAAAATGCCTGGTTTATAACCTATCCCACTGCCTTCAGGTCTTCTGATGTGAGTGACCCCAGGTTCTTTGATGATTAGCCTCAGTAAAGTTGTGTTTGCCCAGTCTATACCTACAACAGTTGTAACCAGCTCTTTCATGTTGAATGTTTTGCATTAGGTTTGGTCGTGTTTCCCATGTGTATTACCTGGAGTCTTGGATTCAACCTTAAGGAACCACCTCAGCCTGACGCAGCATTTTCACTCAAATTCTTGAGAACTGTAAGGAGGAATCTTGCCTAGAGAAACTGTTTGGTTCAAGGAATAAAAATGCTGTCCTGGCCTGTCATACTCTTTCTTTTTCTGATGACTCTGATGTGATGGTAGAGTGAATGAAGGGCAGCTCAATGGAACCTTGCTAGCTTAACTTCCTAGTTAAAAAAAAGAAAACCCGACAACTTTCTGGTCTCCCTCATGTTCTAGCAGTTGCCAAGACCATATACTTCCCACTAACTCTCTCCCCAAGGACAGAGACCTGAACCACACTTTGGTTATACACTAGTCCTGCATCTGCATTGCAACAATTTAGATGAAAAATGAAAAGAACTTGTTCACTAAAACACTCCAATGAGTACAGAACTTGATGCCCTTTATTTATTATGTGTTCTGGGTTATTCTTGAGAAATTAAAGAGAAAAGATGAAGTCCCACTTCATAAATACATTGACAAAGCAAAAGTTTATGTTTAAAATAATCTACACCAGTCACAGGTTCACTCACTGTGTACCTAAGCACGCTCTGCTCTCCTACTGCTGTGTAAGAAACCATTACAATAAGAAATGGATTTCATACAACACCCGCACGTGTTCTAACTCAAATTGACCACTTGGTCATTGGTCAACACCATGGGCAGAAAGAGGAGTGGTTCTCTAGGATTTAGAGTTTACTGCAGAAGCACTCTCCAGCATGGTATGCAAGTGGTACTGGTGTCAGGAGGAAGCTTAGCAGGGCTGTGAGCTGAGACAAGATGTGCAGACCACAACTATCCATCCTGGCTCAGGAGAGGAGAATCATTAGACAGTTGTTCCTGTGTGAACTGAGTGGGTTTAAATGATGGATATTGTAAATATTAGAAATCAAATCATTTTTTCATGAGCAACCTGGCAATAAATATTTCTGATCTATAAGAGGCCTCGGTTCTTCCCCTCTGGTCTTCTCCACAAGACATGGAGTTTCTCAAAGTATGGCAGATGGGTTCCAGCATGAACATCTGTCTTAGTCAATTTTGACTGGTATATGACAACACCATGTATCAGATCATTGATAATCGTATTATATACAGCAGATGGGACCAATTTCCTGAAGTTATGGAGGCTAGGAAATCTAAGATGAAAGTGTCAAAAGTTTTACTCTGTGGTGATGGCCCATTTCCTGGTTGACAAATGATACTTTCAGGAAATAACCCCAACTTATAAAAGGGACATGGAGGTTCCCTCAGCCTCTTTTGTAAAAGAACTACCTCATACTTGGGGGTTCTTCCCTTTTAACCCAATCCCCTGACAGAAGACCACACTCATAAATTTCATAAACTCTAGGAGGAAAATTCCCACACAGTAATTTTAGTAAGACTTAAGCATTCAGACCATAACATCATCCAGTAAGAAGAAAGTGAAAATATTAATATTTCAAGTCTTGGAAACAAAAATACAGCATGCTGACATGTGTGAGATTTTGCTATTGGTCAAGAAATTACCATATATGCTCAAGAGGAGTTTGGACAAGTCTGCATTCTGACAGCAAATGTCACAGGATTTGAAGTCATCTTAAAGCACTGATTTCAATCCTAGGGACTGTATGGTGCATACAAGAAAAGCTGGTGCATCTCCAGCATGCAATGTCCATTTTGGTCATGCTTGGTCTAATACAGCCCTTAGAGATGACCAGTATTGGTTTAGGTATAATGCCTCTGAACACACATCACTTGGCAAGACCATCTACTACCAATCTCTCTGCTATATGTCCAGCCTCTGGGACATCCAGAAGCCATTATGTGTCAAATAACCATCTCATGACTGTTTTGCCCATGTTGTTCTAGATAATTGTTTATCCTTAGCTAGTGGCCAAGAAAGGTTGTATCTTGTCCCTCCAGGGAATGGCATAATGCATACATATCAATCATGCGAGAGAGTCCATTAGAAACTGTACAGCCACACAGCAGAACTAATGTACAATCTCATCTTAGTGTGGCATCCCTAATCCACTGAATGGCTTAACTAGCTCTCATGGCTGCCACCTAGGTCCTGGGGAGATTCACTGAGAACTCACTTTAAAATCCTTCTCTACACATTCATTAAATATTTATTCTAGTCATCTTCACCAGGTATAAAGCAGATTTGTAAGCCACATGTTTCCTTTGTGCTCTTTCATACTTTCTGACATCAGTGATTAAGCCTCAGCCACAGGCCTATACAGCACAGGCTCCACTGTGTAAGCAGAGATGGGGTAAACAAGTATTGTCTAGGCCTGGACAGCATAGATACAAGTTCCTTCTTGGAAGCCCTGGCTTGCCCCAGCTTTTCCAAATTGCCTAAGTGTCCTTGCACCACAGGTGTTGGAAGTACCCAATAGAAATTAGCCACAAAAAATTAGGACATCACAAGTGACCATTAAAAAGGGCAAGTCTGTCCTGCAAGGCTACAACTGCTGTTGCATCCCAAGATCTGGACAGAGGAGTGCTGTATCCTGCTCTGCTCTCCACACAGCCCAAGGATCTGTAAGTAATGAAAGTCCCTTTATTTTCAAAGGATGGATATGTCATTGTGGCCTAGCTGCAATTGACTTCCTAAAGGCAAGGGCACCCTGGAGGAGCCCACATATGTAGACACACATCTAGGGCTCTTCTGTTCGGGCCTCTAGTGGCTTCCAAGGATACTAGTCATTGGGTAAGGGGAAATTCACAATACTTTTTTCAAAAAACAGATGTCTTACTTATCCTTTAGGTAGGGAGAATAATATCATCTTAAAAATGTGTTTCTGTTTTAAGAAATATCTCTTTGGGTCATCTACCATTTAGTGTTTGACTTGGTTTTGGCTTCTGAGGTGCACACGTTGCATATATATATATATATATATATATATATATATATATATATATATATATATATATATATATATATATATATATATATAGTTTCTTATCAGGTGTCTGCTTTGCCAGCCTTTAGCACCATGTTCTAGTTATCATTTCAAGCTGATGATTATTTCCTCTCCTATGGAGAAGCTGTAGAGTCCAGTGCAATCCCACTTGCCCATCTTTGCTTTGTTCTCAGCACATTTGGTGTCATGAAAAAAAAAAATCACTGTCCAGATCCAGGTCTGAATTTTCTTCTAGTAGTTTAATGCTTTCAAAACATATGCCCAGGTCTTTGAATCATTTTATTTGAGATCAAGTTCCAATTGTGCATGAAATCATTGGGTTGTAAGGTTTAATTCTGATAATCTTAATTGTCACTCATACTTGCATAGAAGTGGAAAGAATAAATGTTTCTCCTTCTTAGATTCATGCTTTACTCAGAATCACAGGAGTTCATTTCATCCATAGTGTAATAAGGTCAAAGTGGTCATCACATGTGCTGTAACACATCTAACCCTAACAAGCCTTGACTAACAGGCATCACCAGGATCCAGGTCTGACACCAGAGTTGACAACAGAAGACATCAGAATCCATCTTCAGAGATTTAGAGGCATTATTTTCTTGAACTCAATGCATAAGAGTGCTGCTTATTCTATTTTAACTTTAAAAAGTAAGCACTCATTCAAACGGTAGGAACAAAATCCAAGCGGTAACAGGAAACAATAGCAGAGTCCCCGCCCCCATCCTCACTAGTGTAAACCAAAGGCAGTCACCAAACACCCAAATGAAGACATTTTGTGATGAAGCTGTGAGAACAAGAGAATCAAGAGGACCTCGAGGACAGATCCTTCGCCTTATCAATCCTGTCCAACTCCAGGACCTATCTCGGACCCTTCTGCTCACATACTACACACACACACTTGGTTCCTGATTTTTTTCATCCCCTAGGAAACCCAAGGCCATGAGGACACCCACTCTACTCATCGCCCTTCTGGTGGCCCTCCAGACCCAGGCAGAACCTCTCCAAAGAAGAGCTGAGGAGGTTCTAGTCCAGGAGCAGCTGGGAGAGGATGACCAGGATATGTCCATATCCTTTGGAGGGGATGAAAGCAGTGCTCTTCAAGGTGCAGGTGAGAGATGTCAGCAGGTTAGAGACAGGAGCAAAGGGAAGGGATGGAGATAAGCTCTGAAATCAGGTCACCTAGGTGACTTAACTACTTCTTTATTTTTCTCATTCAACAGCAGGAGCCAAATAAACCAATTTCTTTCTGCAAAGACTTTTGTTCCAAGATATGCTTGTGACTCTCACTGGGTTTAATACATAAAGAGATTAATAGCTAGTTTTTTTCTAGCTCTAAATGGCTAGACTTGGTCATGAGGAGAATATCTTATTGTGCCTATTACATTTTAGTAATTGGAGGCATGTGTTTAGATATTTATGTAATGGCAGGATGCACAAAAACATGTGATGGTAGCAGCACAAGAGAAGAAAATGAAACTACCATGTTTAACGTGTATATTTATTCATATTGATTGTGATTGCTCAGGCTGCTGTCAGTGATGGTGAATGTGGGGGACCCACTTCACCTAGCACATAATCGTGCCCATGATCACATTCACCTTGCTGACCCAGGCACTGACTGCTTCTTGTGGTCCCTGTCTCCCCAGATGTGAGGTCAGGCTTGACCTGCTATTGCAGATTAAGAGGCTGTGGATTTAGAGAACACCTCATTGGGTACTGCAGGTACCGGAACGTCATCTACCGACTCTGCTGCCCCACATGATCACTAAGAACAAGACGAAGAGGTTTGCCATATGAGTTGAGAACCTGAAGGATACTACTTGTCCCCTGCTGTGTGTCCTCGAATTTCTTCCTCCTTTATATCTAAATAAAGTCCTTGCAGCAAGTTCGTTATGTGTGTGCTTGTGCTTGTCTGGTTTCTCCAAGCAAGACTCTGAGAATGGAGTACCAGAATGCTATAAAGAATTTCCTGGCTCTGATGTGTAGGAATATCAAGGCTGTCACACAGGCTTCTGGAAAATAAGAAAGGTCAATGCTGTTGTAGTCATTCTAATCTCTCATCTCATAACTTGCCTCATTTAGATCAGAACCACTCTCAAAGCCATTGACAATGTGGGAGGTTGAAAACAACACAACTATCTTCATGTTTCCAAAGTCTCAATGACCTAACTTCTCAAAGAAGACAACATCCTCATTCCAAACATTAGGATTTGACCAAACAGGCCAACATCATATATCTGCCCATAAAGCCCTAGATTTGTATCATCTCCACAGACAAAACTGTAAGTAGCATTAAGAAAGGTTAGCGCATGCTACAACCCATAGCCCCAGAGAGGCTAGGTAACAAGAAGGGTTCAAAGAGGGATGCATGAATTTCCCTGGGAAGCAGAAATTGAAGAGATCTCCTTGGTGAAATTGGGGTGAGTGGGGATGAAAACATGAGGGCTCAGGGACAGGATGGATGGAGAGAGTAATTAAAGAGATATCTTGAGGGAAGGGAGTTGCATTTTGGGGCCAGGTAGAAAACTGGTGCAAGGGAAATGCTCACAAATCTAGCAAGTTGACCCCAGCTAAGAGTCCTAGCAATAGTGGATAGGTAGTCTGAACTGGCATCTCCTGTAATCAGATTGGTAACAACTTGATTTGTCATCAGAGAGGTTTAGTCCAGTAACTGAGGGAAGCAGATGCAAAGATCCACAGCCAAGCACTGGGCCAAGCTCCTGGAATTGTGTTGAAAAGAGGGAGAAAGGACTGTCCCAACCAATGGCGGGGGGGAGAGTCCAAAGTTATCATAAGGTTATCACAGAAACAGCTAACATGGGCTCATAGGATCACACAAACCCTGGACTGCTATCTAAGGAATCTACACAGAACCCATGTAGGCTTTCAATATATGTGTGACAGTCGTAGAGCTTAGTCTATTTGTGGGAAACCCAGCGTTGGTAGTGGGGTCTGTCCCTGACACTTTGTCAGGCTTTAGGGAAACTTTTCCTCATACTAGGTTGCTTTGCCAAGTCTTAACAAGGGCTGGAGCTTACTCCTACCTCAACATGATATGTCATACTTTGTGAACACCTTGGGGAGGCCTGCCCTGTTCACAATAGAAACAGAGGAGTAATGAATGGATTGGGGGGTGGGGTGGGCAGAGGGGAGGTAGAAGAGGTAATGGGAGAAGAAAAGGGAGGGGAAACTGAAGTCAGGATGTAAAATAAATGAATAAATTTAGTTAATAAAAGATATTTTAAAAAAAGGTTAGCAGCAAGGGTACTAAATAGGAAGAAAAACAGGAAGTCCCTCCCAGATGTGCTTATCACCAGAACTATTTGCCAACATCTGGTAAAGCTGGATTTGATATAGGTAGGCCAGGCTTTTAAAAACATAAAACCAATGTGCTCAGGTTCTTATCTATACCTTAAGATATATAGTGTAGGTGTCTTAAGATACCTTTATCTATGGCTCTCAATTTGTGCTGGGCTGTTAGAAATTGTGACTGATGTCACTTACATAAGAAGATATGCCACAAAACAAAGAGGTGCAGCAAGAGGGATCAGGTGCCAGAGAACAGTATCCTCAGTCACCACACCAGCTCATGCCTCCTGTACAGTTAACTAGATCCTGAACTGAACATGAAACTGCAGAGGGAATGAGAGACCTCGATCCTCCAATCCTTAACAACCATCTACCAAATTTATCAGACATATTAAAACATGGATGTGTGAAAATGCTCCCAAGATCATTCTTTTCCCTTTTTTTAGAAGCCACTTTAAGATACTAGATTAATTCTAGCAAAATACAAAAGATTCCCAAGCCTTCCAAAGTATGAAGTGATAACAAGGAGTCATGGTTGATTTTGTGAACTCACACCCTCACTGATGCTCAGAAGATCTCTTAACTCATAGATTCCAGCCACTTTTACAGAGTCTCTTTTGTTCTTCTTGGAATGTCTGTTTTGGAACTGAGATGGTAATGTTAAGTGTTCAGCAGGCTGGTGCTTGAGCATACTGCTCTGAGAGGCCTCTGAAGACTCTCTGAGAAAAGAAGAGCCTTTGGGACAGCTGTGCCACCTGCTGGCCACTGCCCTGCCATCTGTCCACTTCCCTATGGGAGCTGGCCCTCCTTTACTGGAATAGTGTGGATTCTTGGTCAGTGTCTCATGAAGAAAGACATTTCCATATGGAAGCACACTGGAGCAGCTGAGCATAGACAGGCAGACCTGGGTCTCAACAGGCTGCATTTCAGTGCATGGTCCTGGATGACTGGCTATGAAACTGGCTTAGCTGTGGGTGCAAGGCTGGGGTGAAGAATCAAACACAGGTCAGAGATAAGACATCGTGTCTGTCATCCCAGAGGCTCCTCTTCAGCCTGGTAACTTATGAAAGGGAGGAAGAAGCTTATCATGTTTGTATTTGGTCACTAAAATATGGATCTGAGAAATATGTATCCTTCAAAATAGAGTTAGATTTTAGTGTTTGTGTATGAGTAAGGGAAAGGCATGGAAATGTGGACAGGAACCACACAAAGCTCCTTTATTCCCCATGAACCCTTTGATGTTCCTCTGATCTGGGATTTTTGCTTATACCACATGCTGCATCTATTTGATGGCTGACTACGGTTACTTGATGAGCAATGAAAAAATAATAAGATTCCTTCATCTGCAACTGCCTAAATATTTATTAATAGCCATGTGTATTGTTCTCTGTTGTAATCTATTGCCTTTAGAATGGACCAGAAACATTCATTAGTCCTCAAAATGTATCATCCACTTCCAGTAATACATATCCCTGCAATAATACATATCCCTGCAATTTAAAGGAACATGTCCAAGAATGGCTATAGTTTCCAAATGTTTCGACTCTGCAGTAATGTCAGCAACGGTCTTTGAGTGTGGAAGCTTCAGTCCTGATTCCTTGTGACCCAGGTATGTGTGTTTTCTCAAAACAAGTCTCATTCAAGCACAACTAATGTCAGGCCTGGTGTCACTGGGCTGTGACTCCAGCAGCAGGGTGAAGCAGGCAGGTTGAGAGCAATACCCATGCCACACAGGGCTGTATAGTCGGACCCTGTCTCACAATGAGTAAACATGCACACCACAGTGGCTGTGATCACTCTGCTGAGTTTCCTTAAAGTGTCCTTCAAAGCTTAAGGCACTAATTTTAATGATAAACACACATTTCTTTTGTTCCATGCCAATCATAAGACATAAACACTCTCCTGTCCTCTCTGAGTTGTGATATCAGGTGTCATTCTAAGATTCTGCTTCTCTCTGAATTGACTTTTATACATGGCTACATAGCGTGACATAGAATTCAACTGCATTTTATTGCTTGTGACTACCTAGCTGCTCTGACAACTTTTGATTAAAGTGACTTCCCCATCCCTAATAAAAGGACCATGGTATCCTAGAAGAATGTCAGTTATCAGTGTGTGTATAATGCCATAATATGACCCATCACTTTGTACACATACTAAAAATGAAACAGTGTACTGTAAGACAATTCCCTTTAAAAGTCTGGACATATCTTTTCATGTTGTCCACTGTATACACAAATGCTTTAGAAGGGGCTTGGAAACAGGCTACTATATCTAGACCAAATTTATATTTTCTACTCTGGGTTTCATACAACAGTATGTAAGTTTGAGAATGTTTATAGAGCTCTATGAAGAAAGTCCCAGGGAATGATGGCTTCACTTGCCAAATTCAACAAGACTTTTAAAAAAGAATTAATATAATTTTTTCCATACTGTTCTAAAATATTAAAGGGAAGGAAAATTTTGTGGGGTTTTTCTTCTTCAAATATTAATGAGAAAATATGCTCAGACAATAAAAATGATAATGATATTCTTATCTTCATGCTCTTCAGCAAGCAGACACTAAACACAGTTTAGATGTCCTGGAACCTATGAGAACACAGGAACATCAAGGGGACTTTGAGGGGGAAAGTTCCTCCTTTCCTCATTAATGCTCCCTTTCTCTATCTGCAAAGCCCTTCCCTGAGCTTTCTCCTAACAGACCTATAAATACATAATGAATCCTCATGCCACATACACTTGGTTCCTGCTCATCCATCCTCCAGGTGACTCTCAACCATGAAGACACTCTTGCTTATAACCACTCCTCTGCTGGTCCTCCAAGGCCAGGCTGAGCCTCTCCTGGGAGCAGCTGAGGAAGCCCCTGATCAGTGCAGCCATCAGAAGAGGACCAGACCATGTCCATCTCCTTTGGAGGGCTTGAAAGCTCTGTTCTTCAAGAAGCTGGTGAACACATCCATATGATAGAGGATCGGAGTTCAAGGAGAAGGGTGAACAGAGATTGTGGATGAGGTCTGGAAAGGTCCACATTGCTTGCAAGCTTCTTTAGTTAACTTCTCTGGGCTTTAACTTTCCCATTGAAAGTTACTTGAATTGAAAGTTAATTGAAGATTGAAAAACCAGAGATAAATTCATTTAAGAGATGCTCTTCCTCTGAAGACTTGGTTCTGAGATCTGTCTGCAACTCAACATCTTAAGACATCTACAGACCTTTGCTGTGGGATGGTCTGTATATTAAGAGTGTTGCTGATTGGTCAATAAATAAATCACTGATTGGCCAGTGGCCAGGCAGGAAGTAAAGGCGGGACAAGGAGGAGAATAAAGCTGGGAAGTGGAAGGCTGAGTCAGAGAGACACTGCCAGCCACCACGATGAGAAACAGCATGTGAAGATGCTGGTAAGCCACGAGCCACGAGCCACATTGCAAGGTATAGATTTATAGAAATGGATTAACTTAAGCTGTAAGAACAGTTAGCAAGAAGCCTGCTACGGCCATACAGTTTGTAACCAATATAAGTCTCTGTGTTTACTTGGTTGGGTCTGAGCGGCTGTGGGACTGGCAGGTGAGAGAGATTTGTCCTGACTGTGGGCCAGGCAGGAAAACTCTAGCTACAGACCTTAATACTTTCTGAGTCAAAACAAGTCAAGTTAGCTAAAGACAGCATATTTTACTTATAGAGGATAATTCTGAATCTGTGCCTGGAATGATAATATGTTCAATGTGTGCATGGAGGGTCTGGGGTACAAAGAAGTAAAGACTGTTGAGCAAAGCTTCTAATGCCAAGTGACCAACACTTACTGTGTGTATTGACTTCTGTTGACAGAGTTGTTAATGCAGCTGGGTCTAAGGAAGTCACATGTTACACCCATTTGATTCAGCACAAAACTTCTAAATTCTCTTACCATCCCTGTGTGACCCAGCACTCAGGGCCTCATATACTCTGCATCACTAGGTTTATCAAGGAACCAGCAGTGCTCCTGCTGACGCTGCCATGTTGTCCTCAAAGTGTAAGAGGCACCTGTTCAAAAACACGCATACCTGTCCAACTATGCTGCCACTGAGCATCAAGAGCAGAGATGAAACAACAACACATTTATCGTCAAGAACTGAGAACCAACTGACAATGTCCTTGTACTTGTTCTTAATTTTCTTTATTTGAAATAAATTCACTGCAGCCACTTCTCTCAGATACTTTTCTTGGGTACTTGCTATTAGACTCAACTAGAGCTTCTTGGGAACCCAACACAGCAATTTTTAAAGAAACAAAAGCCTCTTTAAACAAAAACCTGTCTTCCAATACTAGAAATGTCAAGAAATAACAACAAGCTTAAGAAGTAAAGCATTAGGAAAGTTCAAGAGCACTTCTGATCAGTGTGTGTGTGTGTGTGTGTGTGTGTGTGTGTGTGTGTGTGTGTTTCTTGTCTCTCAACTCTGCCTTCACTTACATTTTTATCATTCTCAAAGACAGTTCTCTCCCAGACACATTTAAACAGTCATGTCAACTTCCTTCTAAGGAAAGCCATCACCTTCTTCCCTAAAATATTGGAGTTTTATTGAAAAGACCACAAGGAAATGTACGTCTTTTAGGACTTAAGATTGTATTAGTTCCTTTGAAGATAGCATTAGCAAGCATACTATTAAAGATCCTCAAAAACAAACAATAATCTATAACACTGTAAGTCTGTCTATAAATATGCACGTATAGATTTGATGGAATTTTCTCATCTGGGCTGACAATTCTCCCTCCAAGAGCCAAAAGCCATCTAACAAAAACTCCAACACCAGACATGAGAAGCCCTCAGTTGACTGATGAGCTTGCTTGAGACCAATTTCTTTATCCCCCTCATAGACACTCAGCCCCTGCTTCTCCCAGGAGGTGCTGAACAAGACATTCTCTTGAAGAAGAAAGTAAAATTTTTAAATGAAAAATAAGTTGTTTATTAAAAATATGAAATAAACACATACAATATTTTTATATTTATAAGATATAAAATTAGGGACTGGATAATTTCAATTTTCAAAAATAGCACTGAAAAAATATGTGTATTTGAGCCGGGTGGTGATGGCACACGCCTTTAATCCCAGCACTTGGGAGGCAGAGGCAGGCAGATATCTGTGAGTTCGAGGCCAGCCTGGGCTACAGAGTGAGTTCCAGGAAACCCTGTCTCAAAAAAAAAAAAAAAACAAACCACAAAAATATATGTGTGTTTTTCTTCCAAGGCATTCTAATTCTAAGGGAATGAATAGTTAATACTTTCAGTAACAAAGGAAATAGATGTTTGTCCATTTCTTGATTTAAGAGTGGAATGAGAGACAAGGAAATTGACTCTCAGATGAGGCTGCTGCTGCTCTAGGCCTGTCTTTAGGGAGTATCTGCAAATTCCCTCCTTTCAGTCTCACAGCCTCTCCTTAGGATATCTCTGCAAATTCCTTCCTATGGGTTTCACAGACTCTTCTTAGGGTATATGTGCAAATTCCCTCTTCTGGTGTGTAGTGGGTAGCCATTCCAGCCTTGGTCTGGAAGTTCCAACCCCCACTGAGGCTTTGGTAACTATCACGCCTACAAGGCGAGGCTAGGGAGGGCCCTGAAGACCCGAGATAGGGATGCACAGTGCTTGCTTCCTTCTTGGACCATGGACGCTAGAGGTAGAACTAGGAGAGTTCCCCAGAGAACACCGCTGTACTGCGCTGCGTCTTTCACAAAACCCGCAACCTACCTATCCCTTCATTTGTAATTACGCCATTAAATAAATCTCTCTTTTAACTACGTAACTACGTGGAGTGGCCTTAATAATTTCACCAATACTGGTGTTTGATGTGAAGCCCATGAAACCTGATTTTTGTGTACACTTTAGAAAGCATGAAAACAATATTTATCACATGGCACCACCAATAATCTAAGGGCGCTATGAAAGTAGACTGAAGAAAATTGTTCTTTAAAAAATGTTGATGTAAATTAACTCAAAAGTATTTTTGTCTCCTGTTACTTGGTTTGGGCTTTTGTGTTGTTGTTGTTTTAAACCTTACTGGTCTTTTGTTTATTATGATTTCTAATGCTGTGTTTTGTTTTGTTTCACTAAGGGTTTTGTTTATATATGTGTGTGTCTCCACATCTGATGAGTATCTCATGCTTTTCCTTTGTTTGTTTGTTCACTTTATTCTTCTATGTTTGTTTGATTTGCCTGTTTGCTTTCTAAAGTGAGAGAGAGAGAGAGAAAGCGAGAGAGAAAGAGAGAGAGAGAAAGAGAGAGAGAGAGAGAGAGAGAGAGAGAGAGAGAGAGAGAGAGAGAGAGAGAGAGAGAGAGAGAAGGCATCAAGTTGGAGTGGTGGGGAGGATATGGGATATGAGAGGAGATTTGAGAGGAAATATTGTAATCAGAATATGTTGTACCAAAAGAATAATTTTAATAAAAAGTCAGAAACAAAGACAGAAACGTTGGTGTTGTGTCTACAAGGCAACTGCAAGGAGAATCAAGTACTGAAAGCTGTGACCCATCTTGGGGTTCCACACTGCGGTGAGCACCAGTCGGAATGTCTTTGAAGCACAGGGAACAACCTGGCATCCTGAGCACACAAATTGGTCAGGTCAAGATGAGAGGTAATAGTCCAGGATCAACTTTGGATCTTTGATGAAAAGACTTATGTGCTGGCTGAGGATGGAAAGAAGGTTGTGGCACAGAAGGGCAGAGAAGAAGCAAGAACAGCCCAGGAAAGTGTCACCAAAGTCACTTTGCCCTCCCTGACTCATCAGTGCCATCTCCAGTCCTGTTTCCTCTGCACTTGCTGGGCGAATGCACGTGATGTTTATGTCAGAATGACAACGTTCATGAAACGCTGCTGGAGAGAAAGACCTTGACTCAGGACACGATTTGGAAGGCATGTGTTTATGCCAGGAAATTACTAATGAAGAACGTCCAGGTTTACAAAAGTCAATGGGAATAATACAGGTGTCACAGGAATTGTTAGACGGTCTTATTAATGAAAACAAACCCTGGAGCCAGATATTGGGGCGAACGCTGAAAGTTCAGAGAGACAGAACCAGCCACAGCTAACCTCACCTCCACAGTTCCTCAGCTGATCTCGTTTCCTCAAACTGGAAGCCGCTGAGTCCTCATCCGAATGGACCTCAGCTGAACTGCGGCTAAAAGCTAAAAGCTTAAAAAGGCTCTAGTTCCTGGTCCCCATGCCTTATATATCTTTCTGCTTCCTGCCATCACTTCCTGGGATTAAAGGCGTGTGCCACCATGCCTGGCTGTTTTCAGTGTGGTTTCCAGATGGATCTCTCCCTCTGGAATGCTAGGATTAAAGGTGTGTGCTACCATTGCCTAAACCTTTGTTTAATATAGTGGCTGTTCTGTTCTCTGATCCCCAGATAAGTTTATTGGGGTACACGATATATTAACCACATACAGGAGTTATGAACTATGAAGTTAACGCCAGAGAAAATTATAAGCTTTCAAATATTCTGTAAAACCTAGGAAACAGTGCTAATTTGTTACATTTATGAAGAGCTTTTAACACTACATATTAATCAAACACAAAATGAGCAATAACAAGAGTATACCAGGATCTACAAATTATTCCTTCTATGCAAATAGAGCACTAACTTATACAAAAAATACAAATAGCACTTCAAATAAATACCAATTTTTGCCTATCAACTTAGAAAGTATATTTTTAAAATTATCTAGCCAGGTGGTGGTAGTGGAGGCACATGCCTTTAATCCCAGCATTTGGGAGGCAGAGGAGGGCTGACTGTTAGGTTGAGGCCAGCAGCATCTACAAAGTGAGTTCCAGGATAGCCTGGGCTACACAGAGAAACCATGTCTTGAAAAACCAAATTTATATATACTTAACACAAGTTGATTATTTTCAGCCCCAAATGAATCCATTGAATCACATCAAATCCCTACATGTGCAAAGCAGGGTGAGGGTGAAGTGTCTGAAACTGTGGTCTTGAGGACACAGAAATTCCACCTCTGTAGAGAGCTGCGTGAAGCTGCATTCTTGAGATGGCTCTGGCTTTCGCCCCGCCCCGCCCTCCCGATGGCGAGTGCTCTCTATGTTAAACAACTCCTTATTTGGCTTGGCTTTAAATTTCGGCTTGCTAAGGCATACGTGCACCTATCCAGGAATCCCATGTGGCGCATGATGGCTGGTGGTCTGAGACCTATATAAGGCTGGGCGGGCTCTCCCTAGGGGAGAAGAACAAAGGACACAGATTTTGAAAAGACCTGAATAAAAAACAGCTTGAAGAAGAGCTCGGTGTTGTGTCTTCCTTGCTGGTCGAGGCAGACGCGACACACCTCAATCTGGTCCTTCATGAACATCAAGCAAGTGGCTCTTTTATGGAGAAGATAGGTGGTACAGGGCTCCTGACCACACAATACAGGAAGGAAGAGAGAAGAAAGTATAAACAATAGGAAAGATACGGTAAATCAAATGTATTTAATATTAAAAGGGTATCCTCATCACTATCCAATGAGGATGTTTGTTTATGTGGTCAGAATTCTGTTTGTTGTAGATTCTAAGCAGGATGTCTTCCAGGTTGTCAGGCATCAGAGGTGGCCAGTACTGTACTAAACACAGACTGGAAGAAAAGACAGTGGACAGAGCTTATACCAAGGCTTCTGGAGGACAGTCCATTGGGCACAGTATCTATGAGATGTGGAATTTAATGAGGTTTCTAACAGAACCCTGGTAGAATACGATGTTGTAAATTTCAGGTTCATTGCAAACATTTTCCTGAGAACCATGTACATGAACAACACTGCATCTACTCTAAATCTGGCTCTCTCTCAGCCTTCCAACTCCTCCCACATCCCCATCACAAATATACTACCACTTCTTTAATTATAATTATAACATATATATATCCATGTGCATAAATTTTGAATGCTTACAAATACATACATGCATGTATAGCAGAGTCCATGTAACATTGCTTATATATCCAACTTAGGATTTAGGCCAACTGACATTTGGACCTTATAAAGCAACACACCTTCCCTATAGCAAATAATAATATTAATCAGTGCAGTAAAGAGGAAGTTCAGAGTGTGGCAAAGATCTTTTGCATAGCTATAACTCTGATAAGGATTATCATCCAACATATACAAAGAACTAAATAGATAAAAATAAAGACGTTAAGAAAACAACTAAATTGAAAATAAGCTATGGATCAGAACAGAGAGTTCGGGGGGAAAAATAGATATAAAAATACCTAAAATGAGATCAGGAACATTCAAGGTGGTATGCCTGTAGTGTGTAAGCCCAAATCAGACCAGATTCCTCCATGGAGATGGGAGTTGAGTACAAAAATCCACTCCTATTGGTTGCTGTATTGCCAGTTATTAGCTACTTAGGGGAATGATTCTTTTTGAATGTTTCCCGTGGTAAATTTGCCATGTGAAAAACCTCATGTCTACAAACATATGGGCAGCAAAAAATTGTCTAGATGGATTTATAAAAAGGGGGGGGAAACAACTTGGGTAGGCAGAGAAGGCTGTAATCTGGGAAGAATTTGGGGAGAGGTAAGTATTTTCCCAACAGGTTAACAGCTTGTTGGAAATGTTAAAAAAAACTAATAAAAAGAGCTAATAAGTATATTTAAAAGTGTTAAACATTCTGAACAGTTAGAGATACACAAATTTAATGTTCTCAGAGGTTTCATCTAACCCCAGTCAGAACATCTAAGATCAAGAAAACAACTAACATCAAATATGATTGAGGATGTAGGGAAAGGGGAGCCCTCATTCATTGCTGGTGGGATTGCAAACAGGAACTACTGAAATCAGAGTGGAGACTTCTCAAATACTATAAGGAACTCTCCATATGGCACAGCTGAAACACTCCTTGGAAAATGCCCAAAGGACTCAGCATCTTGTTCCACAGATACTTGCTCAGTCATGTTCATTGCTGCTGTGTTCACACTATCTAGAGAGTGGAAACAACCTCAATGTCTTCCAATAGAAGAATGGATCCTGGAAATGTGGGACATGTTTCTGAGGGTAAATCCCATCTAAAGGACAGTAGAGTTGACAGACAGGAGAAGTAGGTAGAGCAGAATCACTAAGATGTGACTATGTATCTAACCTCCTGTTCACACTTGATATGACTACTAAAATGTAACCCAGACTTCTTTTATAAGGTATTTATTGCAGATGCTACTAGATATCTTGAAAGAGTCCTCATTAAGCCACATAGA
Organism: Peromyscus californicus insignis; assembly: GCF_007827085.1. Taxonomy (NCBI): domain Eukaryota; kingdom Metazoa; phylum Chordata; class Mammalia; order Rodentia; family Cricetidae; genus Peromyscus; species Peromyscus californicus. The sequence goes on along the minus strand of NW_026294534.1, from coordinate 14,071,354 downwards.
AAGCATCAAAGAAAAAAAAACAGATTCTTTTTCTGCAAGGAAATTTATTGGAGAAGGAAAAACAATTGAGGTGAATACAAGGGAAGTGACAGATCATAAGGTCTCAGAGCACAGGGCGATCTTGTCTCTGGACTCAGTGGCAGCAGAGATTGAAGCGTTTTGGCCCTCGCCAGCAGATCCCGCTGAGTCGTTCGAACGGTTTGCAGAATCCTCTACAGTAGCAAATTGAGTGTTTTCCTCTGGCTAAGGAGACAGGACATCAGGCATTAAGTAAGGTAGACTGCAGTATACAATAGTGTACAATACTATAAAGATTCACAATACATGGTAAAGAGGAGGTCCGTTTGTGTTGGTGACATCACACCAGGCACCATGATCAACTCCAAACACTGGGAAATAAGACATTGAATAAGTGTTGATCCCATGCAGCACTTGAAACCCATTTCACATTCATCCACCTTTTTATGTCTACCTGACCCAACATATTCATACACTGGCATATGTGGTAAGATATTTTTGTTTGTGTTCTGAAACATAAAGCTTGCCTGTGGATCAGAGAAGCAGAGCAGAAGCCACAAAAGACATTTGAATGATTTACCTCCTGGAATCCTCAAACCAAGTAGGGGGAGATTCTGTCTCTGTCTACCTTATATTCCTGTTTCCACTTCCCAGTTAAAAATGTGAATCCTCCAATTGCTAGGCTTAAAGTCATGTACCAGCACCGCCTGGCTTATATGGTTAACTAGTGGCTACCTCCACACTCTGATCTCCTGACAAGCCTTATTTGTCAGAACACAAACAAAATAGCATACAACAGGCATTTGGTTCTTAACTGTATTGTTTAAAGCAAAGCAGAGTTTTCTTTCTATAATAAAAGTATCAATTGGTTAGTCAAAAGGCTAATCAATATGTTGTATATTTTAAATGTCTTCCACAGATACATATTTAGATCAAAAAACTTAAAAAGAAAGAAAATCAATTACATTTTTTAAATTTTCACTGTTACCCATATAAATAAGACAGTTAAAATCCTAGAGGATCAACAGAGATGACTACCAGAATAACACAGCTCATGACAGAATTCCAAGACACATCTTAAAACTCTCTCTCAGGAGAATCCAACCCACTATTATACTGGGCACCACCCCTCACCTGCATCTTGAAGAGCAGAGCCTTCTGGACCTCCAAAGGAGATGGACACATCCTGGTCCTCTACCCCTGGCTGATCCTCATTTTTAGTCTCCTCAGTCGCTTCTGGGAGAGAATCAGCCTGGGCCAGGTAGGCCAGCAGGACAAGGGAAGAGAGGAAAACAAGTGTCTTCATGGCTGAGAGTCACCTGGAAGAAGGGTAAGAAGAAGCCCAGTGTGTGGGGAGAAAGAAGCCAGCCTACATTTATAGGGCTGTCATGAGAAGGAGCAGAAACAGGCCCTGTTGTTAGAGAGGGCATGCACTGATGGGAACTGGGAGAGATGGTTGTCCTCCAGATCCCTTTGATGTTCCTCTGTTCTCACAGCTGTCATCACGATGTTGGTCTGTGTGTTCAGTGAGAGCCCTCCCTTCCAGCTGATAATGATGAAGGGTCCATACTATCTTCTCCTGTTTCCCATCTGCTTGAGTATTTACCTTTCTGTGGTCAGGAAAGAAAAGAGGCAGGCAACTTCCAAGTTGATAAGCTCATGAAACAACAAGTTGGAACCTGCTGTTCTCAGAAAGTGTGGACCCTGGACCAGACTTGAGTACCTGTGGCTTGGACAGTCATTTCTTTGAGTGATGCTGGGGTATAATCACCCTCATGAAGGAAGACTCTGTGAATCCCTTCTTTTGGGGCCATTATGGAGAAAGAAAGATGGCCCTGGTGAATTGAGCTCTAGAGGAGAAGAGGGACAGAGATGGTCAGAGTGAAGCTAGAGCAGGTTGCTCTGAAGAAGCCAGTGTGACCTGAACATATCTCATGAGTGCATTCCAGGTGTCTCTTCACACTTTGGGAGCCATCAAATGATGTGCTGTGGCTCATATCTCTGATTCTGTATTTTTTTTAACTTTTAGAAAATGTGAACTTACCTACAAGAAACAACATTCCAAATGTAGAGAGAGTGATGTGTTTCATCCCAACCACAAGTAGTGCTTCTACTCCAAGAAGTCGCTGCTGTTCATATACAAACATTGTTCTGTACATGTTTTTATCTATTTTTCTTCACCCTCACCATGTATACACCAAAACATACAGAACATTCTACTAATTTCAGTCAGCATATGGGGTCTCAGTATTGCAAATCCTAGCTCATATTTACATGTTGATAAATACTGTTCAATTGTTAAAATGTTTTTATTTACAGTTCTATGCAATAATTAGCAAAGCATTAAGAATATGCTGTTACATGCATGCGTGCACACACACAAACACACACACACACACACACACACACACACACACACACACACACACACATATATATATATATATATATATATATATATATATATATATATAACATATTTCCTAATGGTACATGACCTCTCAATACCTTTGTAGACTTAGATTTATCAGTCAATAAGCACATTTTCTACTTTAGACACATCACTCACTGTCATTCTGATCTTTACAGACTTGGCCTCAGTAGCACTTACTGAATTTGTATACCCAAAAGAACACCATGCTCATCTGAAGGATTTATATTATTGTGTTTTTACTTTCCATTCTCTCTGCCAGTGTTCTGCACAGAATTGGTCACTGAAGTTCCAGAGTATCTCAAACAATTAAAATATGTCCTTTAAGAAAAATGCCCTTTTGAAATATGGCAATCAAGTTTTGGATTGCACCATAGTTTTCTTTTTCTTGTTATTTTGTAATCTTTCTTTTGTTTCTTTCCAAATCCTGGTAGCAGCAGCTATCTTATTTGAAGAAAGACATCTGCTCATGTGGACACCAGAGAAGGTAGAGACCAGAATCCTCTGTCTGGGAAGTCAATGTGACCACTTACCTACTTCTGAGTTTGTTGAGCTTTGGGGAAAAACAGATTTTTACTTTGTGAGTTTAGAGTCTGCTGGAGTTTTTATGAAATTTGTGCAGGTTGATACCTGTACTATGATGCTTTTCTCATATTTCCTTGTCCCAATCTAATAGGTAAAAATTGTTATTTCAGTATCATCCCAGTCTACCTTTTTCTCATGAATTGTTGGCAGAAGTGCACATGCCCAAGGAGTGTGTGCACCACGTGTATTTGGTCAAATGCTCCATTGATGTAGTGGTTGGCATAATCATTTCATATTTTTAAGAAAACATTTACTTATTTTTATTTTGTAAGTATAAAGTATTTGCCTGCATGTGTGTGTGTGTGTGTGTGTGTGTGTGTGTGTGTGTGTGTGTGTGTGTGCCTGTTGCCTGTGGAGACCAGATTAGACAGTCAAATCCCCTAGAAATGGGGTTACAGAAAGCTATCAGCTGCCATGTGGGTGCTGGAACAGAACTGGTGCCCTCTGCAAGAGAATCAAATGTTCTTAACCACTGACCCATCCCTCCAGACCCACATTTTCTCTAATTAACCTTTAGCTGTTGTTCATAAATTCTGGAAATTTTTTCTGTGTAACATGTTACAAATCTTAAAGATTGTCATTTTTCTTTGTCTTTTTGTTGCTATAGCAAACAAATTTTATTTAATAATATTTCTGAGTTTTCTTCCTTTCAACTTAAATTTGTAAAACTCAAATGTGTGTTTTAGTAATTTTGGCATTATCAAAGTTCTGTGATTGAGAAAGTTTATTTTCTTAACTACTGCCACAGTTGAGGAGGTTAAACCTTCCCAGGGAGAGGTTTCAGACTCACTGATGTTCTGGCATATAATATCACCTATGGATGCCCAACAAGCAGTTGGAAAGTAGAGCTGTGGATGGAGTTGGTGGGCCAGAGACATTGAAGTGATGTTGGAGAAAAGAAGGAACTCTTCATAGTTCACTGCTGTTTCTCCCACATTCCATTGTACTAGATCATGTCCAAGTACCATCACTTATTCAAACATTGCCTCTAAAGAGTGGAAGTTACCTCCACTGGACTCTGAAACTTAAGATATTGCAACTAACCCATGTGTCCACATGGGAAGGCTGTTGCTCTTTCTTCCTCACAGGTACTCAGACTCTACTGACTCACAGGAGGTGCTGGGTAAGATGAGTCACAGCCTTGAGGATGTGTTTCTTCAGAAGATCTCCTGGACTCTAAGGTGGGTGGAGGTGTGATCACTTCTGCACTTGTTTTGTATCACAAACCAGTATGCAAAATGTCAACAGAGCTCGCAGTTACCTGTAATAATCAATTCTATTTCTTTAGCAGTTACCACACGTGTGTGATTTTTTTATTTTGATAACTGCATTAGTGTAGTAATACACCCAGCAATTCTGCTTCTAGATATGCAGTCAAAATAATGGTTGTTTTTAGGCTATATGATATATTTGTATGTATTTTTATTATATATGTATGCATTCAATATACTTAATGGATACATATAAATATATAAATAAATATATATTGATGTTTTCCTACTTATTAGAAAAGCACAGAAATAACTAAATTCTACCAATTGGGAAAGGATCTCAGTTTATAAAAATGAATTCAGAGATAGCATATACCATGCATAATTTAAGGCAAGAGAAAAATTTGATATTTCTTATGCAAAACATGAGTAAAAAATAATCTTTCTGGGGAAAAGATAACAGTTCAGTACAGAAAAGTGTCCTGGTTAATACTGGTGGAATTACTGGAGCACCAGAAACAGAACATTTACTTGTCTGACTGAGGATGAGAAACAATTTGCTACTGTCTTTACTGTGTAGGTGTTGTTTATTTTTTGTGCCTTTATTCTCATCTCCTAAAAGAAAAAAGTCCAAGATCTCAGACATAAGCCACAGCACATCATTTGATGGCTCCCAAATTGTAAAGAGGCACCTGGAATGCACTCATGAGATGTGTTCAGGTCACACTGGCTTCTTCAGAGCAACCTGCTCTAGCTTCACTCTGACCATCTCTGTCCCTCTTCTCCTAGAGCTCAATTCACCAGAGCCATCTTTCTTTCTCCATAATGGCCCCAAAAGAAGGGATTCACAGAGTCTTCCTTCATGAGGGTAATAATACCCCAGCATCACTCAAAGAACTGGCTGTCCAAGCCACAGGTATTCAGGTCTGGTCCAGGGTCCACACTTTCTGAGAACAGCAGGTTCCAACTTCAGAACACAACAACCCCTTGTTTCATGAGCTTATCAACTTGGAATTTGCTGCCTCTTTTCTTTCCTGACCACAGAAAGGTAAATACTCAAGCAGATGGGAAACAGGAGAAGATAGCAAGGCCCTTCATCATTATTAGCTGGAAGAGAGGGCTGTCACTGAACACACAGACCAACATCGTGATGGCAGCTGTGAGAACAGAGGAACATCAAAGGGATCTGGAGGGTAACAGTCTCTCCCAGTTCCCATCAGTGCATGCCTTCTCTAACAACTGGGCCTGTGTCTGCTTCTTCTCACGGCAACCCTATAAATGCAGGCTGGCTCCTCACTCCCCACACACTAGGCTCCTGCTCACCCTTCCTCCAGGTGACTCTCAGTCATGAAGACACTTGTTTTCCTCTCTTCTCTTGTATATTCCCTTGCTGGCCTACCTGGCCCAGGCTGATTCTCTCCCTGAAGCAACTGAGGAGACTAAAGATGAGGATCAGCCAGGGATAGAGGACCAGGATGTGTCCATCTCCTTTGGAGGCCCAGAAGGCTCTGCTCATCAAGAAGCAGGTGAGTGGTGCAAAACAGCATGATAATGGGTTTGAGTCTCCTGAGAGAGTTGAAGATGTGCCTTGAAATCCTGTCAAGACCAATCTGGCTTCCTTAGGAACTCTGTCTTACTTCCTTCTCTTTCTTATTCACAACAGTATCAATTGATTTTCCTTCTCATAAGTCTTTTGCTCTAAAAACATACTTTGAAATTTCAGCAAAATGTAAAGCAATATACTGAGTAGATTCTTATAGAACAAATTGAGTAGTCTTAGGTTTAAGGAGATAATTTTCTTTTGTTAGGAAAACTTCAAGTCAGTGTAAGATTTCACTCAAGTATATGAATGGTGAGAAAATGAGCATACAAATTATAGTCATATCAGAATGGATCTGATGTTCTGCATGTTATCAACACTCAACACTCCTGAAATACATTATTTCACTTTCTGTTGAGTTGACCATATGGCTGGCTGTAATGTTACCCATGCGGTATCATACATCTTCATAGGCTGTATAGTATCCCATCTTGCCAACCTCCAAACTCAATTCTTGATTTTGTATGTATGTCTCCAGCCTCAAGGAAGCTCTTGACATGCTACTGTCGAAGGCGATCCTGCAAATACTAGAACGCATCAGTGGGATCTGCACCAAGGGTAGGAAAACCTACGTGTTCTGCTGCCGCTGAGCATGGAGACCAGAAACAAGAAGATGACCATCTGAGGCCCAAGAGAGACCTCTGATTACCACTGCCCTTGTGTTTCTCCTTTGTCTCTAATAAATTTCTTGCGCTATGTTCCTTGTGTGTTTGCATTCTTTCAGTATTTGCTATAAGGCTCAGTCAGGACTCTGGTTATCAAGTACCAGAACCTTCAAGGAAACCTTTGCAATTGAATAAATAATTTAGTTTTTATTAAACAAAATACAGACTCCAATGTATGATCCCAGCATTCGGAAACAAAATGTAAAGAAATATCAGAGTGTTTATGATCCTTCTACATTTCTCTCTTGACTTTTGACTCTGCCTTCATGTAGATTCAACTCACACTCAAAGACATGCCTACATGTTAAGAAAAAACTTTGGGCTTCAGGTTTATACAGTCCTAATCTTAATTTTTCAGAGAGCCACAGGCTCCTTAAAAAGTGTTGAAGTTTTAATGATCAGGCCTGGATTATGCCTCTACCTTCTAAGCACTGGGTTGTTTTTGGCTCCATAGAGACAACTTTTACCAATACTAGGAAATGTTAGTACAAAGACAGAATGGGTCTGAACAAAAGCAAAGCAACCCATGCTATGATGTGCACATACTCACAGCACCTATGCTTGTATACAGCAAAAGGTATTCTCTATATAGAACACTGTTCTTCACATACAGAAAGTGCATGGGCCTAATGATTCCAGTGTGCTCTGCAATGTACACTCAAGGGAGTTATCTGATAGCTTTGGTGGGCTTAATGCAGCTTGGAAGTGATTCCAAGAAAAATAAAAAATCAACAGACAGTTCTCCCTGCAGCTTGGAGTCCCCAGTGGTGCTACAGGTTGTTTAGACTCAAACTCCAGAACATTGCACACTCCTTAATGGAGTTATGTATGATATCTGATGAAAAGACAGCAGTGGTGAGCTCTTAGATTCCAAACTCCAGTAGCACAGGTAATGTGGGTTCACAGCATACATCCTTGTGGGCAAAGGAGGCATGCTGGGAGAATAGAATACCCCATCCCTCTTTGAGGAAAAAAGGATGCTAGAAGCATCTCATTTGGTAGTTGCTACAACAATCTGTGTTGGGCTGTGACAGACACCAGCTCCACCAACTGAACTAGTAGAGAAAGTGTATCTTCAGCCAGTACAACTCTTTTAGCCTCAAATATCACAGAAAATTGATTAGTGATTGCAAACATAATATGCAGTTACCAAACTCCCACAAAATATTTCTTTCTTAAATAAGTCAATCATGTCCTGGCCAAAATAAACTTAATGATTTCATCAAATGTGGGGTCATCCTTTTGAAATGTAATTATCTAAGGACATAGGTACTCTGTTTTCAGGTACAGTTAGTGTAACTCCAGTAAGTGTCAATCAGCAAACATTTGACACAATCACGTTGATTAACCCACTAATGCTCTCCAGGGCTTCTCCACTAGCCCACAAAGCTGAAAGCCTCTCTTGTCTTTGTCTGCAAAGAGTTCATTCAAACCTCTCACTCTATTGCAAATTCTTGACCCTGGTTGGAATAATCCCATATATTCTTCCTTCCCACTTTTGAAGTTTGGGGTGAAATTTTCTTATAAAATGCAAGAGTTTATTGTTTTTAAACTGATCTATTGTAATGGTGAAAAATTACAGTGCATAATAGTAAGGGTTGATATATGTATATGCTGATTGTGAAATTATTGAACTGGGGAATTAGCATGTCTGTCACCTCAGACATTTATAATTTCTTTCTGATGAAACACTAAAATTCTACTGTCTTAGCTATTTTGAAATACATAATCCATTATTATTTACAATCATTTTATTATATAATAATTGACCAGAATTCATTGTTCCTACCTTAATGTAATTCTGTACCCAATGACCAACCTCTCCTCTGCAACACTTGACCTTGCCAGTCTCCTTTAGCAAGTATTCTATTCTCACTTTCTATTATGTTGATTTTTATCTTGTATATGTGAGAGCATGTTGTCCTTATATTTGTGCATCTGGATTTTACACAGAAAGTATCCTCCAGGACCATCTCAGTTATTGAAAATTCCATCCTTTTATGGTTGAACAGTGCTCCATCTGTACACACGCAAATACACACACACACACACACACACACACACACACACACACAAACACAAACACACACACAATGTTTTTGTATACCAAATTCTCCATATCCATGCACTCACCTTGGAACACGGAGGTCAATGTCTTCCTTTGGCAACAATGTACAATAATGTACAGTGTACAGAGCTATAATACACAATGATATCTGTCCAATTTGTGTTCATTTCCATTTGAAAGTTTGGTTTCCTGAACTCTTACTACAACCAGAAACAGAGTATAAGGGATTATGAAAATATATTTTTCTGTGCTTTGAGAACGTTCCTTTGCCACTCAAAGCTCCATAGGTCATTTCAGAAATGTACATGTTAGAGGAAAAGGTTTTTGGTCTAAGGTGGCACAGATGGTCACCTTCTCAATCTCTTAGTAGTTTGACTCCCTAGATTACAGTGACCTCACTCTCTTCAACCCTCTAGCCAATGACCACATGCCCACACACTTGCATTGCCTAGATTCTTCCTCCTTTGTGTGTCAACCTAATACTCTTGGTTTATAACCTATTTCATTGCCTTCAGGTCTTCTGATGTGGGTGACCCTAGTTCTTCGATAATTAGCCTCAGTAAAGTTGTGCTTTAGAATGACCTAAGAACTCTGATGCCCATGCTATACCTACAACAGTTGTAGCCAGAATCTGTATTATTAAAATATCTCAAATGCTATATTCTCTGAGGTGTTTGAAGATGACCTGTCTATCTAAAATACATCTGTTTGACCTTGAAAACTTACATAATATGACTATAAGTTCAATTGTAATAAGTGACTAAATACTAACTTGCATATCTCTATATCATAATTAGTTGGTAATAACAACTTTCAAGGACTGGAAAATTGCATTACATTGTGAGTTGTATAGGTACAATACCTTGAATAAGATTAGAAATATATGTATAGTTTTTCTAACAAAATCAACCTCAAATTTGTATCAATATATAAAATTTGTGTACAATATACAAAAACCTAATCTAATATAAATATTTAAAACTTGTAGTTGCTTTTTAAAAGTAGATTCAATAATATACGTTTTTATCTTAACATATCTATATTCTCCCTTTTTTTCAGAGTAGATTCAATAATATACTCTTTTATCCTCTTATTTCAATTCTTTTTTTCAGAGTAGGTTCAATAATCTACCTTTAATCTTATCATACTTATATCATATTTTTTCTTTTCAGAATAGATTTAATCATCTATCCTTTTATCTTATCATTTCTATATTTCTAAGAGTAGATTCAATAATCTACCTCTTTATCCTATCATTTCTATATAATACATTTCTATATCATATCTCCCTTTCTTCTTTTAGAAAGAAACTGACTATGAACAATTACAATTTTTAAGCAACTGTTAAACAAAGACAAACATCCATAATCCATTTTTGGGGAATGTGGGCATAGTTTTCTCGGCTATTTCCTGCTGATTGGGGGTGCTGGTAGTCTTATGGGGACACAAAAAAAAATTAGGATTATGGTCAAGTCCTGACTGGAGTAGTCTGTGAGGCTGTATCATCTTAGCTAGCTGTCTCGATATTGTCCTGAGCAGTTTGTAGTCTAAAACCAATCTTTGGGTGGAGTTTGTCAGCTTAATGGCATTATCACTGCCCATGTGGAATCATCGTTGTGGGGTTCTATCATCTTTCAAAGGTCGTTGTTAGGTGTGGTCATAGTTCATTGCAGAAAATCTTTTTTTTTTTTTTTTTGATTTTTGGTTTTTGGAGACAGGGTTTCTCTGTGTAGCTTTGCACCTTTTCTGGAACTCATTTAGTAGCCCAGGCTGGCCTCGAACTCACAGAGATTCGCCTGGCTCTACCTCCCAAGTGCTGGGATTAAAGTCGTGCAACACCACCGCCCGGCCAGAAAATCTTTTTCATGAGATGTTTTTTCTGGATGATTTGGTTTTTTTTTTTTTCTTCAGATATCTCATTTGTCCAGTGCTCTTCAGATTACTTAGCCTTCATTCTCCTGAAAGACAAAAATAAAACCCTTCCCAAACCCTAATTTTGAGGAGGTTCCCTTTTGGCAAGTTATATGTGATCAAATAAAAAGCATTTGTTAGTGGTATAAGTTAGTTTAAATTCAATGGTCATCCTGGTTGATGAGCTATCACCTCTTCAAATTAAGAGGTCTCTCTTGTTCAAATCGAATCTTTTATCAATTTTGATGGTATCCATAGCTTTTCTTCTCCTGAAGAAACAAAAGCAAAACCTTGTCCACAATGTAACACGTAACCTGACTTCCATTCTGAGGTCAGCACATCTTTAAATATATAGGCTGATTTAATTCTATAGTTTTTTCTATTACCCAATGTCTCTCTGTAGCTGTTGTTCCTTTCTCATTAGCACTGAGAAAATTGAAAGATAATAAAGCATTATGTAATCTATTTCTGGGGGTCTTTGTTAACCCTTTTTGTTTATTTGGAATATCCTTTAGAGTTCAACTTGATCTTTCTATGACTGCTTGGCCTGTAGGATTGTGTGGTATACCTATAATATGCTTTATATTGTAATAAGCAAAAGAACCTGTTTCATTTTACCAGAGACATATGCTGGAGCATTGTTGTTCACCAAAACATCCCAATGAATACAGGACTTCATGCCACTTACTTATTATATGTTCTATGTTACTCTTGAGAAATTAAGTAAAAAGTTGAAGTCCTACATAAATACTTTGACAAAGCAAAAGTTGATGTATGAATTAATCTATACAAGTCACAGGTTCTCTCACTGTGAACATCGGCATGCTCTGCTCTCCTATTGCTGTGTAAGAAACCATTACAATAAGAGATGGAATCCATGCAACATATGCATGTGTTCTACCTCACATTTCCCACATGAACATTGGTCTACTCCCTGAGCAAAAGGAGGAGTGATTCTCTAGGATATGGAGAGATTATTGCAGAAGAACTCTCCAGCATGGTAGACAAGTGGTACTGGTGTCAGGAGGAAGCTCAGCAAGGCTGTGAGCTGAGACAAGATGTGCAGACCACAACCATCCATCCTGGCAAGAGAGGGGGGTGATCATCAGACAGTGGTCCCTGTCTGAAGCTGAGTGGGTTTTAATGATGGATATTTGTAAATACTATAAATCAGATCATTTTTTTCGTGAGAAAGCTGGCTATAAGTATTTCAGGTCTAGCACTGTAAGAGTGCTCAGTTCTTCCCCTGTGATCTCCTCCACAAGACACAGAGTACCTCAAAGTATGGCAGATGGGTTCCAGCATGAACATCTGTCTTAGTCCATTTTGATTAGTATAACACAAAACCACCTATCAGGTCATTGATCTTTGTATTATACACTGCAGATGGTACCAATTTCCTCCAGTTTTGGAGTCTATGAAGTCTAAGATAAAAGTGTCAAAAGATTTACTCTGTGATGATAGCCCACTTCCTGGTTGATAAATGATACTTTCAGGAAATATCCTCACCTGGTAAAAGAGACAAGTCAGTTCACTCAGCCTCTTTTATAAAAACAACTATCCCATCTATGGTGGTTCTTCCCTTTTAACCCAATCCCCTCACAGAAGAACACTCATGAATTTCATAATCTTTAAGAGTAAGATTTCCACACAGTAATCTTAATAAGACTTAAACATTCAGACCACAACATCATCCAGTAAGAAGAAAGTGAAAATATTAATATTTCAAGTCTTGGAAACAAAATTACAGCATGCTGACATGTGTGAGATTTTGCTATTGGTCAAGAAATTACCATATATGCTCAAGAAGAGCTCAGACAGGCCTGCATTCTGATAGCAAGTGTCACAGGATTTCAGGTAATCTAAAAGCACTGTTTTCCCTCCTGTATGGTGGAAAGCTGGTGCAACTCCTGCATGCAATATCCATTCTGGTCATGCTTGGTCTAACACAGTCCCTAAAGATGACCAATATTGCTTTAGGTATAATGCCACTGAACACACATCACTTGGCAAGACTGTCTACTTCCAAACTCTCTGCTATCTGTCCAGCCTCTGAGACATCCAGAAGACATTATGTCTTAAGTAACAAACTCATGAGTGTTTTGGCCATGTTGCTCTAGATAGCTGTTTATCCTTACCTAGTGGCCAAGAAAGGTTGCATCTGGTCCCTCCAGAGAACAACATGATACATATGAATCACACGAGAAAGTCCATTAGAAACTGTACAGCCACACAGCAGAACTAATGTACAATCTCATCTTAGTGCAGAATCCCTAATCCACTGAATGTCTTAACTAGCTTTCATGGTTGTAACCTAGGTCCTGGGAGATTCACTGAGAACTTGTTTTTAAATCCTTCTCTACACATTCATCGAATATTTATTCTAGTCATCTTCACCAAGTATAAAGCAGATTTGTAAGACACATGTTTCCTTTGTGCCATTTCATATTTTCTAACATTAGATATTAAGCCTCAGGCACAGGCCTATACAGCACAGGCTCCACTGTGTAAGCAGGGATGGGGTAAACAATTGTTGTGTAGTCCTAGACAAGATAGATAAGAGGCCTATCAGAGGCCTTACGGAGAACCTGCTCCAAGGCTACCTCCAGGGTAATGCAATAAAATCCACCAATGCAGCTAGGGTCTAGCAACAATTCTTATCTCTCTGAGGGCTAGACTTTTTCTATCAGAGAATATTTGGAAATAAGTTTCTATCTATATGACTGGTAAAAGAAGGAAACACACATGATTTCTGATGGTAACTTTCTCTTATATCTCATCTTTAAAAATGGTATCTGACTCTTCTGTCTCTACACAACTACATATTTTCACACTGCTACATTCTATACATACAGCTACATATCTTTCTTTACATACATATGATGATATATCTCTATTCACAGTTACATCTGTTTACATCTGTTTTCTCAGGGCTACACATGCTTCTTTTACATACAGTTCTCTTCTACATCTCTTTTCTTTACAGCTTCATCTTCCTTGTCTCCACACAGTTACAAATCTCCACACAGTTACAGCTAAATATCTCATTTACATAGCTCTCTCACCATACAGCACTTTACACAGGTCCTAGGCACTCCAGGGAGCAGCATCTCTTTCACAGAGCTCTCTCTCACACACACACACAATCACACACACATACTTCTATATTATTCACTCACTCTATACTCACTCACTCATTCACCCACTCACTCCCTCACACTTCTCTTATGCTTCTTCTTCTGAATCTCTCACTCATCACACAAACACACAAACACACACACACATACACACACACACATACACACACACACACACAAACACTTCACTCACACTCTGCAGCAGCTCTCACACAGCTCTACGCAGTAATATCTCTTCCATACCACCACTGATCTCTCTTCCAGCTAAATCTGGACAATTATATGTTAAATTTTCAGGGTCCAAACCATTCTCATAATACAAGGTAAGTCATGCAGTTTCTCTTAGGCTAGTAATGTCACACTGACCCACACATGTAGCTCTCAGTTGGTGAGGGATCCCAGATAGTAAGTAAACAGTTGACTGAACCTGAAGCCTGTGGCATCATCTGAGGCTGGGACTATGTGCAAAAGTGAATTACTGAAAAAGTTATGTCTAAGGTTGCTTCAAGCTCTGATCTTGAATAAGCAAAACAACACCTGGAAAAATGACCTCATGTATTTGTCTCTAGGGGCAACCAGCCTGCTTTGAATCTGCTCTGAAGTCTAAAGTTATCTGTCTGTGTAAAAGGCTGTCTTTGTGACTGAGAATCCTGTGTCAGTCTGAGTAGTGTAAAATATCCCAGTATTATTTCTATACATCAAAATTACATAACTTAGCCGGGCGGTGGTGGCACACGCCTTTAATCCCAGCACTCGGGAGGCAGAGCCAGGTGGATCTCTGTGAGTTCGAGGCCAGCCTGGGCTACCAAGTGAGTTCCAGGAAAAGGCGCAAAGCTACACAGAGAAACCCTGTCTCGAAAAACCAAAAAAAAAAAAAAAAAAAAAAATTACATAACTTAAACAGAAATCATTAACTGACCACCCACAACAATATGTGTGTCCAAAGATGTAAAACACATTACCAAAGGACTGTGGAAAGACCCCCCACAGCGGTTCTTACTAGGAAGGGATAGCAGTGGCACCCTAGATAGTTGCAGACAGAAAACAACCAGTCATTTACAGTCAATAATCCCACAGCTTTGCCAAATGGGGACCCCCAACAGGGACTCATGGGTCTGGTGGGTTGACTTTTTCAATACTAGTTGTCATTGTTGTACATTCCCATGGATTCCTGAAAAGGTCCCTCTGGGAATCCCTGCCTTTCCCCAGCTTTTCCAAACAGCCTAAATGTCCTTGCACCACAGGTGTTGGAAGTACCTAATAGAAATTAACCACAAAATATTAGGACATCACAAGTGACTATTAAATAGGTAAAGTCTGTCCTGTGAGGGTACAGGCACTGTTGCATCCCAAGATTTGGACAGAGGAGTGCTGTCTCCTGCTCTGCTCTCTGCACAGCCCAAGGATCTATAAGTAATGAAAGTCTCTTCATTTTCAAAGAATGGATATGTCATTGAGGCTTGGCTACAACTGACTCCCAAAAGGCAAGGGCACTCTGGAAGAGCCTACATGTGCAGACACCCTTCTAAGGCTCTTCTGTGTGGACCTCTGGTGCCTTCTAAGGACAGTAATCCTGGTTAAGAGGAAATTCACATAGATGTCTTACTTATCGTTTAGGTAGGGAGAATGATATCATCCTAAAATGCGTTTCTATTTTAAGAAATATCTCATTGGGTCACCTACCATTTTTTGTTTGACTTGGTTTTGGCTTCTGAGGTGCACACATTGCCTATATATGGATAATAGTTTCTTATCAGGTGTCTGCTTTGCCAGCCTTTCCCACCATGTTCTAGTTGACATTTCACACTGATGCTTATTTCCTCTCACATGGAGAAGCTCAACAGTCCAGTACAATCTAAAAACAAAAACAAAAAACAAAAAAAAAAAACCACCTATAACACAGTAAGTATGTCTATAATTTTGCACATATAGTTTTGATGGAATTTTCTCATCTGGACTGACAATTCTTCCTCCAAGAGCCAGAAACAATCTAACAAAAACTCCAACACTAGACATGATAAGCCCCTTTTTGACTTGGTGACCAGGGTTGTCCAAGAGAACAATAAAACACCATAGTCTGTTACAGTTGTCCTTGGTTGCCCTCTAGAGGTGGAAGGTAAGTTCCCTAGTACTGAAGACACCTTGTACTTTAGATGCATGTCTCAGGGGTTCCTGACCTATAGCTGACCTGAAAGTTTTCTTCTTAAGGAGTCTAGTTTTCATGGTGCCTTCCGGTACCATGTAAGCTTCTAGAGGAGGGAAGCAACCAACCTACAATAGCAGTTCTACTCAGCTATGATGTCTATGAATAAAAAAAAAAAAAAAAAAAAAAAAAAAAACAATACTCAGAATGTAGTAGTAGCATGCATACTTTGGAAATAACCAACTGCTCTCTAATTAATTGGACTTGTGGACTGTTCAACAAGACAGAAATTATGCTTGGTACTGGAAATCTAGGCAACTACCCAGGTTTAGTGAAGTCATGGATCTTAGAGGAGAACCTACAACCACCATTTTACTAAGCCAGTAAACTCCCTAACTACACTCTAAATATTTGTCCATATACCCACAGATAAGTGTACTCCTTACCCCTCATCAAGGAAACATCTCTTTGCAACCAAGGAAGACCATTACAGAAAACCACAGCCAATCAGAAGGTAGAGTTCAGTCCCAGTGGATACATCTACAACACAATTGGCACACGGAAGGCTCGAGGGTGGAAAGATTGGAAGAGCCGGATGATCAGGGAGTTCACTCTATATATTGTGTCTCCAAAGAATGTCAGAAGACACACCCATAAAGTCCCTCCAACCTGACTTCCTGAGCATGAGCTGAACAAGAACAACAACAGATATGCTGAAGTGGATGGGGGAAAGCCCAGGAGGCCTCAACCCTGCATAAAGAACTTCAGGCAACTAAAGAATATATAAGTGGTAGACATAGACTTCAATGGAGAGAATACAGCAATTATTTATCCCATACTGAATGATCACCACTGAAAACATCATACAAGTAACATACTCACAGAGCAAGGTACATTTATTAACTTAGAATTATAAATGTATACACATATCTATGTCACATACACATAGGTGTGTGACAAAAATTAATGAAATCAGAGGCCTTAAATTTAAAACAGAGAAAGGAGGGGTATTATAGAAGGATTTGGAAGGAGGAAAGAGAGGAGAAAATGATGTAATTAAATTTTAATATCAAAAAATTAAAGAAATTTGAAGTGTTTATTTCAAAGATGATAATTATATAAATTACACTGTTGATCACCACAGTGTATAATGTACCAAATCCTCACATTGTATGTATTATATAGCATTTTGTCAATTATATCTCAAGAAAGCTCTGGGGGAAATAAATTAAATAGTTTATATGTTATATGATACATACATTGATATTTTCCATTTAAAGTATAAAGTAATCAACATGAGATGCACCAAAAATAGACTTAACATTGAATAACATATGTTGCTGATTGAAGGAGAAACACTGAAATAGCAAAAATGACATTACAATAAAAGGGAATAAATGAAGATTATTAATAATAGTAAATGAATATGACAAAAGTCATAAGACTCTCTACCCTATGGTATACAGATCACAGGATATATATGCAGTCTGTGTATATAAGGTTACAGAAAGAAAGCCTGTTTTCACACAATCACCCTTAATTTATCTGGTAACCATACAGCAGCTACCTGGTCAAGAGAATGCACAAAATATTTGGACTCCAATTGAAATGTTAGACTTACGAAGGTTTAAGGAGGCAATAGTATCTTATGGCATGCATTCCCCATATGTAAAGCTCCTGGTCAACTTATCATAGGATTATACCACAGGACTGGCAGGAGCTGGCACATGCTGTTCTGGAACCAGGACAACAGCTCCAGTGGCAAATGTGGTTCAAAGAGGAAGCTAAAAACATAGCAAAACAATGTAGTGATAAAGGTATACAAGTCTTCCAGGATCAGCTTGTTGGAGAAGGCCAATATGCTGCAGTACAAACACAATGTTTATATGATATCCAAACCCTGATTCTATGTCGAATGGCAGCCTTGAATGCATGGGACAGAGTTGAGGAACCAGGAAAAAAAACTGAGTCATTAACAAAGGTTATACAGGGCCCAGAAGAATCTTTCACAGATTTCTTACAAAGATTGACTTCAGCAGTAAACAGAATGGTCCCAAATTCAGAAGCTGGCCAGATAATAATCAAATACACTAAAATTCTACTGTCTTAGCTATTTTGAAATACATAGTCCATTGTTATTTACAATCATGTTATTGTATAATAATTGACCAGAACTCATTTTTCCAACCTAGATGTAATTCTGTACCCATTGACCAACCTCTCCTCTGCAAACCTTGACCTTGCCAGTCTCCTTTAGCAAGTATTCTAGTCTCACTTTACATTATGTTGATTTTACCTTGTATATGTGAGAACATGTTGTCCTTATATTTGTGCATCTGAATTTTACACAGAAAGTGTCCCCAAGGACCATCTCAGTCATTGAAAATTCCATCCTTTTATGGTTGAACAGTGCTCCATCTGTACACATGCAAACACACACACACACACACACACACACACACACACACACACACACACACACACACAATGTTTTTGTATACCAAATTCTCCATATCCACGCACCCACTGTGGAACATGGAGGTCAATGCCATCTCTTGGCAATAATGTACAATAATGTACAATGTACAGAGCTATAATACACAATATCTGTCCAATTTGTGTTCATTTCCAAGAAGCCACTGCTGTTCATATATAAACCTTGTTCTGTACATGTTTTTATCCATTTTCCCTCATTATGTATATGCCAAAGGATACAGAACATTCTACTACTTTCAGTCAGCATATGGTGTCCCAGTGTTACAAGTGCTAGCTCATATTTACATGTTGATAAATACTGTTCAATTGTTAAAATGTTTTATTTATAGCTGTGTTCAATAACTAGAAATCAAGAAGAATACTGTTTTACATAATCATATTTAAACATATACGTATCATATTGTCTAATGGGACATGACCTCTTCAATATCTTTGTAGACTTAGATTTATCAGTCATAAAATATATATCTTATATTTCAGACACATCCCTCACTGTCTTCCTGATCTTCACAGAGTTGGCCTCAGTAGCACTCACTAAATTTGCATACCCAAAAGACCACCATGCTCGTTTGAGTGATTTATATTAATATGTTTTCATTTTCCATTCTTTCTGCCAATACTCGGCACAGAACTGGTCATTGACATCCCAGAGTATGTCCAACCAGCATATATAACCTTTAAAAAGAGTGTCCATGTGAAGCAAGTCGATCAAGCTTTGATTTGCACCATAATTTTCATTTTCTTATTATTTTACATTCTGGCCTTTGCTTCTTCCCAAATCCTGGTAGCAGCAGCTTTCTCATTTGAAGAAAGATATCTGCTCATGTGGACACCACAGAAGGTAGAGACCAGAATCCTCTGTCGGTGTGGCCACTTACTTACTTCTGTGTTTATTGAGCCCTGTTGTGGGGGGACAGATCTTTACTTTGTGAGTTTACAGTCTGCTGGAGATTTTATGATCCTTGTGAAAGTTGATACATGTACTATGATGCTTTTTCTAATATTTACTAGTCCCAATATAACAGGTAAAAAATGATATTTCAGCATCATACTAGTTTACCTTATTATCAGGAATTGATGACACAAGTACCTATGCCCAAGTAGTGTGTGCACCAAGTGTATTTGGTCAAATGCTCCATTGAGGGAGTGGTTGGCACATTTTAAGAAAAACATTTCCTTATTTTCATTTTGTAAGTATAAGGTATTTGCCTGCGTGTGTGTGTGTGTGTGTGTGTGTGTGTGTGTGTGTGTACCTGTTGCCTGTGGATACCAGATGAGACAGTCAAATCCCCTAGAAATGGAGTTACAGAAAGCTATCAGCTATCATGTGTGTGCTGGAACAAATTGTGCCCTATGCAAGAGCACCAAATATTCTTAACCACTGAGCCATCCCTCCAATCCCACATTTTCTCTAATTAACCT
Organism: Peromyscus californicus insignis; assembly: GCF_007827085.1. Lineage (NCBI taxonomy): Eukaryota > Metazoa > Chordata > Mammalia > Rodentia > Cricetidae > Peromyscus > Peromyscus californicus. Next base: position 14,051,667 of record NW_026294534.1, on the reverse strand, counting down.
TTGGCTTTTGTTCATAAATTCTGGAAATTTTTTCTATGTAACATGTTACAAATCTTAAAGATTGTCATTTTTCTTTGTCTTTTGTGTTTGCTATACTAAACAACCTGGATTTTAATTTTATTTCATGATATTTCTGAGTTTTCTTTCTTTTAACTTAAATTTGTAAAACTCAAACTTGTGTGTTAGAGTGATTTTTGGCATTAGCAAAATTTTTGTCATATCCTGTGATTGAGACAGAGTTGTCTTTCTTACTCACTGCCACAGCTGAGGAAGTTTCATCTTCCCAGGAAGGGTTTTCATGATCATTAATGTTCTGGCATATAATATCACTTGTGGATGCCCAACAAGCAGTTAGAATGTAGAGCTGTGGATGGAGTTGGTGGGTCAGAGACATTGAAGTGATGTTGGAGAAATGAAGGAACTCTTCATAGTTCACTGTGGTTTCTCCTATATTTCATTGTACTAGATTGTGTCCAAGTACCATCACTTATTCAAAGAGTGCCTCTAAAGAGTGGAAGTTAATCTCCAATGGCCTCTGAAATTTCAGATCTTGTAGATGACCCACTTGTGATCATGGGAGGGCTATTCTTCTTCCTTCCTCACAGGCACTCAAACTCTAAATACCTGTAGTAGGTGCTGGGTAAGAAGGATCACAGCCTTGAGGGTTTGTTTCTTCTTAAGATCTCCTGATCTCTGAGATGGGTACAGATGTAATCATTACCATATTGTTTTGTGTCCCAAACCAGTATGCAAAATGTCAACAGAACTCACATTTACCCTTAATAATCCACTCTATTTCATTAGCAGTGATCATACATGTGTCATTTCTTTTGGCTTGTTATAATTGGCAAAAACCTTTTCTTTAGGTATTTCTAGAGATTGTGGGTTATTTATTGGTGAGTTCACATCAAATCCCAGAGGAGGGGATTTGCAGAGATACAGACCAAGGAGAAGCTGTAGAGAGAACATCTTCCAACAGGTATCTTCCAACCTTGAGCTTCTGTCAGGTTCTAAGCAAGGAAAACAAAAAATTCCAATAAATGACAGAAGTTATCACTCTAAAATGCAGAAATTAACTAGAACATTGGATAGTGGTGAAGAACAGGGGATTTGGCCACAGCCCTGTTACCGAATCTTTAGTGTCTCTGAGTAGGACAATTAACCTCTTCAAAGTTCCTTTTACAAAGCCACAAATATTGGTCAATAAAAGCAGCTACTTTATTGGGTTGTTATAAAAGCCTGTTATTGGAATAGATAAAGAGATCTTATCACTCAATACATATTAGCTAATAGAAATGGATTGCATGTATTATATACTTTGAGAATGAAACCTGACATCTTAAGTTTCAAATTTTTGTGGTTTCTAGGAAGTCACACAAAGCTGCCCTGACTCTACAATAAATAAAAATTTGGTATTCTCACCTTATGTAAGAAGTTGGTAAGTTCAATATCCTTTAACTGTGTTATCCAATAGTTAATAATTTATATTTGTTAAACTAGCAAGGATCATATTTTCTAGTTTCCAATACCTCCAGATCTTTATGGCATTAGTAATCTCATTTTTAAAGAGAAATCACACAAAATAAGCAGTTTCCCAGGTTCAAGTCAAAGAAGTTAAGTGTAACTACAGAAGAGTGAGACATCAAGTCTCCCTTGAGGATGGATGAGACTTGGATGACCTAATAAGTAAAGTATATTAGAAATGTTAATTGTGGTGGTAAGAAAAAAAAAAAAACAGGGAAAGTCCAACAGAGTAATGTGCAGATTTCTGACCAAATCTACTAAAATTGATGATCAGTTATGAGGCTGACTGCTTCTGTGTAGAACAGTAGAAGCTTGGTCAGCTTTTCAAGACAGCTCCCTAATTTGGCAGTAGCCTGATGATGGGGTCCAGGGAAAGCCAACAACCCACTGGGAGAAAAGAAGCCAAAGAACCTGTCATCTGCACAGGTAAACATGTGAAAGTGCCTAACTCCTGGAGTTTTTGGAGACCAAAATCCTATGAAGTTTGAAGCAGATAGGCTGTAATAGAAAAATCCTAACTTGCTCAGAGGCTTGGGAAAAAGAAAGGAAAACCTTAGGCAGTGGAAGTAGTGACTCGGGGCCATGTGTAGCTCCAGCCTGTGCCTGTGGCTACAAAGTCACAAGCAATCGTGGGTTTTTTTTTGTGGATTCGAGCCTCAAACGTTGGGTGCCAGATGTAGCACAAATTCTAATTGGTCTTAATAATAAAAAACCCAAAGTCAGATATTGGGGTGAAAACTGAAAGATCAGAGAAGCAGAGCAGCCAGCCACTAGAAAGACTTCTTACCTCTAGGAATCTTCAGATTGAAAAGAGCTTAAGCTCCTGTCTCCTCCTGCCTTATATTCCTCTCTCCACCCAGCCATGTCACTTGTTTTTTCCACCTCATTAGTGCTGGATTAATGGTGTGTGCCTCCACAACTTGGCTCTGTTTCTCCTTTAAACTGGATCAATCTTGTGTAACCCAGGGTGGCCTTGAACTCCTGATCTTCCTGCTTCCTCCTCCAGAGTGTTGGGATTAAAGGTGTGTGCCACTACTGCCTGGCCTCTATATCTATCTAGTGGTTAGCTCCACAGTGTGGTCTCCAGTCAAGCTTTATTTGTTAAAGTGCAAACAAAATATCACCACACTGGTCCTCAATTACAGTGGTGGACCTGGTGGAAAGTTGAGGCTAAGACCAGTGAACAGTGAAGTGGTGCTAGAGGTATGGAAATCTCCCAACACCAACTTCTTGAAGAAGGAGATTATGCCAATGTAGAAAGGCAATCTCTATATGATTACCATACCCTGGTTTTATACCACACAGCAGCCTTGAATGCTTGGGACAGAATTGAAGAAATATGAAAGAAAACTGAGTCATTTACTAAAGTTATACAGGGCCCAAAAGAAACCTTCTCTGATCCTTACAAAGATTGACTTCAGCAGTAAATAGAATGATACCAAACTGAGAAGCTAGACAAATAATAATTGAATCCCTGGCTTTAAAAAATGCTAATGCACAGTGCAAAGTGGTAATTAGACCGTTAATGGCAAGATCAGCACCCTTGGAGGAAAGGAATTGATGTACAATCAAAATTGAATCTCATAACCATGATGATGCTTGAGACAGAGAGGTGATTTCCAGAGGTTTGAAGAAAAACCAAAATGTGAGGTGTTTCAATTGTGGTAAACAAGGTTTTTACAAGATTAAAAGGGGTTGTAAACAAGCATTCCTACAAACAATGTTTTTTTCTAAGAATAATCCCGACAGAACGCCCCTCCCTTCTGCATTATGCAGAAGGTGTGACAACGGCAGTCATTGGACTAATGAATGTAGATCCACAAGGAAAAGTCAAAGGAACCCTTTGCCATCAGAAAAAGCCTTGAGGGGCCTCTCGAGGACCCTATGTCAAATAGGGTTCAGTTGTTTCCTGTCATCATGGAGGAAACTCCTACCCAGAGCAACTAAAAGATTAGATTTGAATAAGAGAGACCACTTGATTAGAATAGGTGATAGTTCATCAAACGGCTTGACTACTCAATCTAAATTAACTTATAAAACTAACAAATGCTTTTCATTTGATCAGATATAACTTGCCAAAGGGGAAGCTCCCCAAAGTTTGGATTGGGGAGGGTTTTGCTTTTGTCTTTCCAGGAAAATAAAAACAACCATATAGAGGAATTTAAAGACCTTTGGACAAATAACTATCCAAAGAAAGAGAATTACCTGAAAAAATTACCGAGAAAAGGAATAATCTGGCCTAATGTGATCTCTGAAGTCTCCAAAAATTGGGGAGACTCACAATGATGATTCCACATTGACTATGATAATGCCACTAAGCTGACAAATACTACCTAAAGATCAGCTTTGGACTACAAACTGCTCAGGACAATTTCCATGTGGCTAGATGAGATGACAGAGCCTCACAGACTACTCTACCTAGGACTTGAGACAAGCTCTCCCTTTCACAGTACACAGAGACTGGACAACAAATGATACAGCTGCCTCTCCCAGGACTTGACAATTAAGTCAATTTTTTCTTTTCAGGATCCCCTAAAGTTGCCATTACTCCCTGACAGCAGGAAGTAATTTTAAGAACACAACACCCACATTCCCAAGAGGTGGGGTGGGTAGTTTTGGTCTTCCAATGGGTTATGGACATTTGTCATTGTTTAAGGTTGGTTACAAGTTGTTATTGGTAATTTTTTTAAAAAAAAAAGCTGAAAAAAGGAGATTAGATTCAGGGTTTTTTGTTTTGAAAAAAAAGAAAAAAGGAAGATTTAGAAATGATAGGATAGAGTAGATTACTGAATCTACTCTGAAAAGAAAAAAAGGGAGATAAAAAGGGAGATATAGATATGATAGGATAAAAGTGTAAATTATTGAATCTACTTTTTAAAAGTAACTACTTGTTTTGAATATTTTACATTGATATGACATTTGTTTAACGATACAAATTTGCAATTATTTTTGTTAGAACATGTTATACATACATTTCAACTCACATTCAAGGTATTGTACCTATACAACTCATTTAACCATGTAATATAAATTTCTAGTCCTTGAATTATTACAAACTATTTAGGATAATAAAGAAATGCAAGTGAGTAGTTAGTTACTATAATCAAACTTGTGTTCATATTAGGTATGTTTTCAAATTTAAACAGAGATTTATTTAGGTAGATAGGTGATCTTCAAACACTTCAGAGATCTACAGAATATGGCATTTAAGATGTTTTAAATAACATAGGCTCTTTTTTTAATGACAATGAGACATGTCTGCTCATGACAGTACCAATCTACTTCAGAGAAGATGATGGCCATTGAAGAAACTCCTTATGGAGTTTACTTTCTTTGTGGCAAAAGTTAGCCACTGGGCAAGAAAATGCCCTTGCCTTGACTGCTGACAGTAAGCTTCCCAAAATGGACAAGCAGGACATAAAAGAAAGGACTACCAATCCTTGCAAAGACAAGGTAAGACAGCCATTCAGAAAATACTGATTCACAAATAAATCTGGCAGATATTCTAGGCCTATAGGTCAAAGATAGATATCCCAACATTGCAAAGGAACCTTTGGTGACTATCCAGGCAGCCAGCTGTTTCTATCATTTCTGACATTTTTTAGAAGTCACTTTCTTGCACTTCCAGCTTACACAGAACTTTTCAGGTCTCTGATGGAGTTGGAAGACTTATAGTTTTCCTTGTTATCAGATTCAGAAAAGAAATTCACTAAAGAGGTATAAAGAGTATAAGGTTGAGAGACATTAAAAGATAATTCTGGTAATGCAAGTTAGAAGAGAAAGTGAATTTGGTACAACCTTTTGTACTCACCAAGATAGGATAGATAATGAAATATTTTCTCTGAATTTGTCAAATGCTAATAGACTACACATTGTTATTGTATTTATTGCCTGTATATATTGTATACAGGTAGTGTATGTATTGTATATAGTTTTCCATATATTAGTTAGACCTTTTTGTTTTAGATAAAAGGGGGAAATGTGGTGATATTTTGTTTGTGCTCCAACAAATAAAGCTTGCCTGGAGATCAGAGAGCAGGGATAGGCACTAGTTATCCATAGAGGCCAGGCAGAGGTAGCACACAGCTTTAATCCCAGTACTTAGGAGGAGAAAGTAGAAAGATCAGGAGTTCAAGGACACTCTGGGCTACATGAAATATATCCATTCTAAAAGAGAAACAGAGCCACACAGTGGAAGCTACACCTTTAATCCCAGCACTTGGGAATCTCATGCCTTGATCCCAGTACTTGGGAGGTCCATGCCTTTAATGCCAGCACTAGGGAGGTAGAGACAGGAAGTGATATGGCTGGGTGGAGAGAGGAATATAAGGTAGGAGAGACAGGAGCTCACCCCCTTTTCAGGCTGAGGAGTTGGCGAGGGAAGAAGTGACTGTGGCCTGCTCCTTTGTTTCTCTGACCTTTCAGCATTTACCACTATATCTGACTCTGGGTTTTTATTATTAAGACCAATTAGAATTCATGCTACAGTTAAGTGTAAATACAGAAGAGTAAGCCATCAAATTTCACTGGAGGACTGACAAGACTTGTATGAGCTGAGAAATGAAGTGTATTAGAAATGTTAGTGGTGGTGGGAAGAAAAATATAGGGAAAGTCCAACAGAGTAATGTGCAGATACTTCTGACCATAAGACTATGACGTTAGGATGGTTAATGAAAAGTAAGTTGAGCTTCATATTAGGCTGAGGAGTTACCTCAGACAATGGAAACAAACCTCCCTGTTTTAAAGATAAGTATTTAGGAACCAGTGAATTCTAGTGACATTTTAATTGTGAAGTCAATACAGGAATTCTGATTCCAGCCCCAGTTTACACACATTTTCCTGTGTTTCCATGCTTTACTAGGAGTCTAGGGTCACAATAAGAAGCCATAACTTGGGCCTGACACAGAGTAAATCAAGTATACTGTAGAATACTCCCATAATGGCAGGACAAGTCATGGTTATGCCTGGAGATGCAGAGAGAGCATAAAACAATGGTTGAAGAAATTACCAATGAGTGACACACAATCTTGGAAAGATGCTTGAAGAATCCAGAATGTTTGTCATATTGGCTTCATGACAGTTGGCAGCATGATCAACTGTCACAGGTATAATATGGATGGGAACAGTGGAGCATATATGATATTTTATGTATCACTGGGGTAGAGTAGTAATACACCCAGCATTTATGCTTCTAGATATGTAATCATACAAGTGTTGCTTTTAGACTATATGGTAAATTTAAACATGTATCCATATGCTACTAATATTATTATTATTGCACATGTATCCATATAATAATATACATTGATATTTTCCTACTTACTAGAAAAGCACAGAAATGGTCAAATTCTTCCAATTGGGAAAGGACCTCAATTTTTAAAAATGAATTCAGAGATAGCATATACCATGAATAATTTAAAACAAGACAAAATTTTGATTTTTTTTTCATGTAAAACATGAGTAAACATAATCTTACTGGGGAAAAGGTAACAGTTCAGTAAGAAAAGTGTCCTGGTGAATACTGGTGGTTTCGTGGAGCACCAGGAACAGAGAATTTCCTAGCATGGCTGAGGATGAGAAATAGCTTGCAACACTCTTTACTGGGTATTTGTTGTTTATTTATTGTGCCTTAATTCTCATCTCTGAAAAGAAAATGTCCAAGAACTCAGATGTCATCCAGAGCACATCATTTCATGGCTCTCAAAATGTGAAGAGGCACCTGGAATGCACTCATGAGATATGTTCAGGTCACACTGGCTTCTTCAGAACAACCTGCTCTAGCTTCACTCTGACCTACTCTGTCCTTTGTCTCCTCTTGAGTTCGATTTACCAGGGCCATGGGCTTTCTCCATAATGTCCCCAAAGGAAGGGATTCACAAAGTCTTCCTTCATGATGTTGACAATACCCCAGCATCACTCAAAGAAATGACTATCCAATCCACAGGGATTCAGGTCTGGTCCAGGGTCCACACTTTCTGAGAACAGCAAGCTCCAACTTCAGAACATTAAAAACCACTTGTTCTATGAGCTTACTACCTTAGAAAATGCCTGCCTCTTTTCTTTCCTGACCACAGAAAGGTAAGTACTCAAGCAGATGGGAAACAGGAGAAGATAGTATGGACCCTTCATCATTATCAGCTGGAAGGGAGAGCTGTCACTGTACACACAGAACAATATCATGACTGCAATTGAGAACAGAGGAACATCAAAGGGATCTTGAGGGCAACTGTCTCCCCCAGTTCCCATCTGTGCATGCCATCTCTAACAACAGGGCCGGTCTCTGCTCCTTCTAATGACAGCCCTATAAATGCAGGCTGGCTCCTCACTTCCCACACACTGGGCTCCTGCTCACCCTTCCTCCAGGTGACTCTCAGCCATGAAGACACTTGTCCTTCTCTCTGCCCTTGTCCTGCTGGCCTACCTGGCCCAGGCTGATTCTCTCCCTGAAGCAACTGAGGAGACTAAAAATGAGGATCAGCCAGGCATAGAGGACCAGGATGTGTCCATCTCCTTTGGAGGCCCAGTAGGTGATGCTCTTCAAGATGCAGGTGAGGGGTGGTGCCCAGTATGATGGTGGGTTGTGGTCTCCTGAGAGAGGGTTGATGATGTGCTCCCAAATCATGTCCAGAGCTGTGTGATCTAGGTAAGTATCTCTTCTGATCCTTTGGAGTCTTCACTGTCTTATTGTTAGACGTAACAGAGAGAGTCAGAAAAGTGTAAATGTTTTTCTTTCTTTTAAGTTTTTGATCTAAAAATTTATCTGTGGAATAGTTTCAAAATATAGAACATACTGATTAGCTCTTTGTCTCTCCATTAATAAATTTTGTTATAGAAAGAAAAATCTCCTTTTTTAAAAAGAATAGAATTAGGAAGCAAATGCCAGTATGTGAATGTGTTGGTTCAGGAAGACACCAAACAGGTGAAGGAATGTGAAATGGGTGTCAAGTCATGCATGTGATCAATACTTGTTCAATGTATTATTTCCCAGTGTTTAGAGTTGAACATGATGATGGGTGTGATGTCATCAACAGAAACAAACTTGCTGTGTACCATGTATCCTAATCTTCAAATTATTGTACACTATTGCATACTGCTGGCTACCTTATTTAATGTCTGATGTTCAATATTTCTTCAGCCACAAGAAACGGCCGCTTGTGCGTCTGTAAAAAATCCTGCACATTTCTTGAACGTCCCCTTGGGAAGTGTGGCAGACGCTATGTACGCTGCTGCCGCTGAGACCAGAGACAAGATCACCATGTGCTCTGAGACTTTATCATCTGTCATCACCCTTGTACTTTGCCTCAATGGTTTTTCCTTCTCCAATAAATTTCCTTGCAGAAGAAGAATCTGTTTTTACATTTCTTTCATGCTTTCTATGTGTCTTAGTCAGGACTCTTCCAAGCTATCTAGTAGAATCTACAATGAATCGCTTGTAAATCAAGTCTAGGTTACATTTTAGTAGTCATATCAAGTGTGAACAGGTAGATACAAAGTCACATCTCAGTGATTCTGCTGTAGCTACTTCTGTCTGTCAACTCTCCTGTCCTTTAGATGGGACTCACGTGCAGAAACATGTCCCACATTTCCAGGATCCATTCTTCAATTGAAGGACATTGAGGTTGTTTCCACTCTGTAGCTATTGTGAACATAGCAGCAATGAACATGACTGAGCAAGTATCTGTGGAGTAGGATGCTGAGTCCTTTGGGCATTTGCCAAGGAGTGTTTCAGCTGTGCCATATGGAGAGTTCCTTACAGTCTTTGAGAAGTCTCCACACTAATTTCCATAGTTCCTGTTTACAATCCCACCAGCATTGAATGAGTGCTCTCCTTTCTCAGTCTCCTGAGAGAGGGTTGAAGATGTGCCTTGCAATCCTGTCAAAAGCGATCTGGCACCCTTGACTACTCTATCTTACTTCCTTCTCTTTCTTATTCATAGCAGTCATGGTGAGAGTGGAGTAAGTCAATTGATTTTCTTTCTCATAAGTCTTTTGCTCTAAAGTACTCTTAGAAATTTCACCAGAATAGGGAGCAATATACTGAGTAGATTCTTATAGAACAAAACAAGTAGTCTTAGGTATAATGAGAAAATTTTCCTTGTCTAAGAGAACTTCAAATCAGTTGTAGAGTTCACTCAAGTATAGTAATGGTGAGAAAAGGAGCATAAAAAATTAAAGACACTTCAGAATGGATCTCAAGCCCTACATTTTACCAACACTCCTCGAGTACATTATTTCAATTTGTGTTGAGTTGACCATCCTGCTGGCTATAATGCCGCCAACAAAATATGCCCATGCTGTGTTACACATCTTCATAGGGCTGTATACTATCCCATCCTACCAACCTCTAAACTCAGTTTCTGTTTCTCTCTGTGTCTCCAGCCTCAAAAAAGCTCTTGACATGCTACTGTCAGAGCCAATCCTGCAAAATACTAGAACGAATAGGTGGGGTTTGCACCAAGGGTAGCAAAACCTACGTGTTCTGCTGCAGCTGAGCATGGAGAGCAGAAACAGCAAGATGACCATCTGAGGCTCTTGTGTTTCTCCTGTGTCTCCAATAAGTTACTTGCGATATGTTCCTGTGGGTTTGCATTCTTTGGGTCTTTGTTATAAGGCTCAGTCAAGACTCTGGGTATCAAGTATCAGAACCTTAAGGAAACCTTTGCTAATGAATAAATTACATCACCACCTATCATTCATTTATTATTAACAAGAGGCTGGAACATTAATTTCTTACCTGGGATATATGGCTGAGGTGCCTATTTAAAATATACCATCAAAGAAATTACTAGTTTTCTTAATAGGTCTAAGAGATTTACAGCTGCTTTAATTTGGGGCATTACTATACTCATTACTACTATGAGAACTCTTGCTGCATGTACAGCTGCCTTAGTACAACAAGTTCATACCATAAAGAATGTTAATCAGCTCTCAAAAAATGTTATCACAACCACAAAAAAAATAAAAACAATAAAAATGTAAAGTATAGGGTAAATAATTAAAGAAGCAGTCTTACTTACAGGTAATCAAATTCAAAATATTGAGGTTAGATTAGCTGTCTTTTGTCATTCAAAATTTAAATTTATTTATGCCACTCCACTTCCATACAATGCTTCTGAGATAACCTAGGCATAGGTTAGGTCCCACTTCCACTGCTTATGGAACAATTCTAAACTAATGATAAACATGCAGTCTTTGCATCAATGAACCACAGCCATTAGTTCAGCTCAACTGTAGTCCACCTTGGCTTCTATGGTAACAAATATATTTTCATAATCTCTCACTTTCTTCAGGACTCTCATTTTCTTCAGGACAGAGCTTTTGATCTAGTAACATTAATTTGGGAATAACCCTAGGAGTTATGCTTATTTTGATTCTTGTCCTCGTAGTCATCTTTTTAAAAACAAAATGGGGAGATGGCACAGCCATATCTGAATGGAATGGAAGAAGTCCTAAAGCCAGCACAGCTGTTTGACAAAGGTCCAGCAAAGCTGAGCCACATGATGACTGCCATGCCACCTTTGGTTTTCATCTCCACCTGTTGCATACTTGGGGAACTTTTAATATTTGAACAATTTGGGGATATTGGATTGATGGAAAATTTCTTATGAATCATTTATGCCTTCTCCCAGGAATGCTGCTTCTAAGCTGCTCCAGGACAGTCCTGAACATACTATTTCCCCCTGCTTTTAAAGAGATATCCTTATCGACTTGAAGGTCTTCCTTATGCCTTAGAGGTTGTGACACATAAAGAAGCCAGAGGTCTCTTCATGAGGCTATGAGACATTCTTGAACCATCTATCCCTGTACTTACTCAGGAACAAGATAATCAAAACAAAATAAACTTTAAAAGGTCAACAAGATTTGGTGGGCTAGAAGAGTTGTCCACAGGTCAGATTACAAGCCTCTTCCCACTGTACATTCAGACAATTGTGTGCCATACAATGTCATCTATAGCCTCTGCTGCCACTGACCACTAAGAACAAGAAAAATGTGTTTGTCATGTGAGGTGAGAACCTGAAGGATATTATTTGTCTCACACTGTGTTTTTTATTGCTTTCTCCTTTATATCTAAATAAATTCCTTGCAACAAGTTCCCTGTGTCTGTGCTTGTGCTTGTCTGGTTTCTCCAAGCAAGACTCTGAGAATGGAGTACCAGAATGCTACAAAGAAACTCCTGTCTCTGGTGTGTAGGAATACCAAGACTGTCACACAGGCTTCTGGTGAATGATAAGAAAGGTCAATGCTGCTGTAATCATTCTCACTTCTCATCTCATAACTCTGACTCATTTAGATCAGAACCACTCTCAAAGCCATTGGCAACGTGGGAGGTTGAAAACAACACAACTATTTCATGTTTCCACACTCTCAATGACCTGACTTCTCAAAGAAGACAACATCCTCATTCCAAACATTAGGATTTGACCAAACAGGCCAACATCATATATCTGCCCATAAAGCCCTAGATTTGTATCATCTCCACAGACACAACTGTAAGTAGCATTAAGAAAGGTTAGCACACGCTACAACCCACAGCCCCAGAGAGGCTAGGTAACAAGGAGGGTTCAAAGAGGGACACATGGATTTTCCTTGGAAGGGGAAATAGAAGAGATCTCCAGGGTAAACTGGGGGCGGGTGGGAATGGAAACACGAGGGCTCAGGGACAGGATAGAAGGAGAGAGTAATGAGAGAGATATCTTGATGGGAAGGGGTGCATTTTGGGGCCAGGTAGAAACCTGATGCAAGGAAACTCCCAAAAATCTACAAGGATGACCCCAGCAAAGACTCCTAGCAATAGCAGATAGGTAGTGTGAACCCAGCATCTCTTATAATCAGATTGGTGACTACCCTAATTGTATTCACAGAGACTTCATCCAGTAACTGATGGAAGCAGATGTAGAGATCCATAGCCAAGTACTGGGCCAAGGTCCTGAAGTCTTGTTGAAACGAGGGAATAAGGATTGTATGAGCCAGGGTGGGGGGGTCAAGATTATCACTAGGGAACCCATAAAAACAACTAACCTGGGCTCATAGGCATTCCCAGACACTAGACTGACAGCTAAGTGCCCACATGGGACCCATCTATGCCTTTAACATATGTGTGACAGTTGTAGAGCTTAGTCTTCTTGTGGGACTCGTGGCAGTGGGAGTGGGGCCTGTCCTGACAATTTGAAGGGTTTGGGGAAGCTTTTCCTCATACGGAGTTGCCTTAGCAAGCCTTAATATGAGGAGGGGTGGAGCTTCTCCTATCTCAACTTGATATGTCATGCTTTGTTAATAGCCATGGGAACCCTGCCCCTTTCTGAACAGAAACAGACCAGGAGTGGATTGGGGGGTGGGGGTGGGCAGAGAGGAGGTGGGAGAGGGGATGGGAGGAGAGAAGTGAGTGGAAACTGCAGTCAGGATGTAAAAAATAAATGAATGAATGAAAGAATAAATAAATAAATAAATTTAATTAATAAAAAATATTTTAAAAAGGAAATGTTCTAGATCCATCCATTTGTCTGCAAACCTCATGATGTCATTGTTTTTCTCTGCTGAGTAGTATTCCATTGTGTATATGTACCACATTTTGTTTATCCATTCTTCAGTTGAAGGGCATCTAGGTTGTTTCCATGTTCTGACTGTTACAAACAATGCTGATATGAACATAGCTGAACAAGTGCTCTTGTGATGTGGTTGAGCTTTCCATGGGTATATGCCTAAGAATTGTATAGCTGGATCTTGGGGGAGATGGATTCCCAATTTTCTAAGAAAGCACCATATTGATTTCCAACGTGGTTGTACAAGCTTGCATTCCCACCAACAGTGGAGGAGAGTTCCCCTTGCTCCATATCCTCTCCAGCATAAGGTGTCTTCAGTGTTTTTGATCTAGCCATTCTGACAGGTGTAAGGTGGTATCTCAGAGTCATTTTGATTTGCATTTCCCTGATGATTAGGGATGCTGAGCAATTCCTTAAATGTCTTTCAGCCATTTGAGCTTCCTCTGTTGAGAATTCTCTGTTTAGTTCTATAGCCCATTTCTTAATTGGACTGTTGGGCATTTTGATGTCTAATTTCTTGAATTCCTTATATATTCTGGATATCAGTCCTCTGTCAGATGTGGGGTTGGTGAAGATCTTTTCCCATTCTGTAGGCTGTCGCTTTGCCTTGTTGACCGTATCCTTTGCTCTAAAAAGCTTCTCAGTTTCAAGAGGTCCCATTGATTGATTGTTTCTCTCAGTGTCTGAGCTACTGGTGTTATATTTAGGAAGTGATCTCCTATGCCAATGTGTTCAAGACTACTTCCTACTTTCTCTTCCAGCAGGTTCAGAGTAGCTGGATTTATTTTGAGATACTGTTCGAACTGACCTACTCTGGTGATGGGATGGCCAAACACCCTAATTGTCGTGCTAGAAACCCCATCCAACTACTGAGGTATCTGGATCCAGAGATCCATGGCTAGGCCCCGGGTGAATCTCTGGGAGTCCAATTAGCGAGAATGAGGAGGGTTTATATGAGCGAGAATTGTTGAGACCAAGGTTGGATAAAGCACAGGGACAAATAGCCAAATGAATGGAAACACATGAACTATGAACCAATGGCTGAGGGGTCACCAACTGGATCAGGCCCTCTGAATGGATGAGACAATTGATTGGTTTGATCTGTTTGGGAGGCATCCAGGCAGTGGGACCAGGTCCTGTGCTCATTGCATGAGTTGGCTGTTTGAAACCTGGGGCCTATGCAGGATCGCTTGGCTCAGCATGGGAGGAGGGGCCTTGACCTAACTGGACTGAGTCTACCAGGTTGATCTCAGTCCGAGGGGGAGGCTTTGCCCTGGAGGAGGTGGGAACGGGGGGTGTGCTGGGGGGAAGGTGAAGGGGACCATGGGGGGGAGAACAAGGTAATCCGTGGCTGATATGTAGAACTGAATTGTATTGCAAAATAAAAATACAAATTAAAAAAAAAAAAAGGAAATGTTAGCCACAAAGGTACTAAATAGGAAGCTAAACAGGAAGTTCCACCCAGATCTGCTCATCACCAGAACAATCTGCCCATATCTGGTAAAGCTGGATTTGTTATAAGTAGGTTCAGCTTTCAAAAACACAAAATCTATGTGCTCAGATCTTTATCTATATCCTAAGATATCTAGGTGTAGGTATCTTAAGATGCCTTTATCTACACTTCTCTATTTGTGTTGATCTGTTGGAAAATGTGACTGATCTCACTTATATATAGGATATGCCAGATCAGAGAGAGGTACAGCAGGAGGGAAGAGCTGCCAGAGAACAGTATCCTCAGTCAGCACACCAGCTCAGGCCTTCTGTACAGGTGCCGAGATCATGAACCAAGTGTGGTGGACTGCAAAAGAACTGTAGTCCTTGAGCCTCCAATCCTTCACAACCATCTGCCAAATTTTTCAAACAACTTAAACATAAATGTGTGAGAATGCTTCCAAGCTTATTCTTTTCCCCTTTTAGAAGCCACTTTAAGGTACTAGTTTAATTCTAGAAAAATAAAAAGAGATTCCCAAGCCTTCCAAACTCTGAAGTGATAACAAGGAGTCATGGTTGCTTTTGTGAACTCGCGCCCTCACTGATGCTCAGAAGATCTCTTAACTCATAGATTCCAGACTCTTTTACAGAGTCACTTTTGTTCTTCTTGGAATGTCTGTTTTGGAACTGAGATGGTAATGTTAAGTGTTCAGCAGGCTGGTGCTTGAGCACACTGCTCTGAGAGGCCTCTGAAGACTGAGAAAAGAAGAGCCTCTGGGACAGCTGTGCCACCTGCTGGCCACTGCCCTGCCATCTGTCCACTTCCCTATGGGAACTGGCCCTCCTTGACTGGAATAGTGTGATTCTTGGTCAGTGTCTCATGAAGAAAGACATTTCCATACGGAAGAACACGGGAGCAGCTGAGCATAGACAGGCAGACCTGGGTCTCAACAGGCTGCATTTCATTGCATGTTCCCAGATGACTGACTACTAAACTGGCTTAGCTGTGGGTGCAAGGCTGGGGTGAAGAGTCAAACACAGATCAGAGATAAGACATTCGTGTCTGTCAGCCCAGAGTCTCCTCTTCTGTCTGATAACATTTAAAGGCAGGGGAGGGATTATTATCTTGTTCTTATTTGGTCACTAAAATATGGATCTGAAAAAAAAACGCATTTTTCCAAATAGGGTTATATTTTAGTGTTTCCATATGTGTAAGGGGAAGGCATGGAAATGTGGACAGGAACCACACAAAACTCCCTTATTCCCCATGAACCCTTTGATGTTCTTCTGATCTGGGATTTCTGCTTATACCACATGTTGCCTCTATTTGATGGCTGACTATGGTTACTTGATGAGCTATGAAAAAATAATGATAAGCTTCCTTGATACGCAGCTGCTTAAATATTTATCAACAGCCATGTTTATTGTTCTCCATTGTAATCTATTGCTTTTAGAACAGCCCAGGAACATTTATTAATGCTCAAAATATATCACCCAGTTCCATTAATAAATGTCCCTGCAATTTAAAGAAACACTTCCAAGAATGGCTATAGTTTCCAAATGTTTTGACTCTGCAGTAATGTCAGCAATGGCCTTTGAGAAAGAGCTTCTATACCCAGTGTGGAAGCTTCAGTCCTGATTCCTTGTGACCCAGGTATGTGTGTTTTCTCAAAACAAGTCTCATTCAAACACAACCAAGGTCAGGCCTGGTGTCACTGGGCTGTGACTCCAGCAGCAGGGAGAAGCAGGCAGGAAGAGAGCAATACCCATGCCACACAGGGCTGTACAGTCAGACCCTGTCTCACGATGAACAAACATGTACACCACAGTGTCCTTCAAAGCTGAAAACACTAATGTTGATTATGAACACGTGTTTCTTTTATTCATTGCCAATCAGAAGGCTTGAACACTCTCTTGTTCTCTCCAAGATTTCATAGTCAGGTATCAGTTCTAAGACTCTGCTTCACTCTGAATTGAATGTTATACATGGCATGAGGTAGAATTCAATTGTATTTTATTGCTTGTGACTACTTAGGTGCTCTGACATCCTTTGATTAAAGAGACTTCCTCAGCTCCCACTAAAAGGACGATGGTGTCCTAGAAGAACGTCAGTTATCGGTATGTATGGAAATGTC
Organism: Peromyscus californicus insignis; assembly: GCF_007827085.1. Taxonomy (NCBI): domain Eukaryota; kingdom Metazoa; phylum Chordata; class Mammalia; order Rodentia; family Cricetidae; genus Peromyscus; species Peromyscus californicus. The sequence continues at coordinate 14,035,037 of NW_026294534.1, read as the reverse complement.
ATAATAAGACCCATCAGTTTGTATGCTTACAAAAACAAAACAATGCACCATAAGCCCATTCCTTTTAAATATCTGGACTATCTTCATGCCCCACTGTCCACTGTATACACCAGTGCTTTAGAGGGGTTTTGGAAAATGGCCACTGTGTCTAACCAGGTCTATTTTTTTTTCTATTCTGGGTGTCCTACAACTATATGTAACTTTAAGAATGCTTATAGAGCTCCTCAAAGAAAGTCCCAGGGAATGATGGCTTTACTTGTCAAATTCTACAAGATGCTTAAAAAAGAATTAATATCATTTTTTCTATACTGTTTCAAAACAATGAAGGGAAGGAAAACATTTTTTTCCTTCTACAAATATTAATGAGAAAATATTGACTCAGACAATAGGAAATGATAACGATATCCTTATCATCATGCTCTTTGGCAAGCAGACACTAAACAGAGAACAATGTTCTGGAAGCTATGAGGACACAGGAACATCAAGGGGACTTTGAGGGGGAAAGATCCTCCTTTCCTCATCAATGCTCCCTTTCTCTATCTGCAAAGCCCATCTCTGAGCTGTCTCCTAACAGACCTATAAATATAGAATGAATCCTCATGTCACACACACTTGGTTCCTGCTCATCCATCCTCCAGGTGACTCTCAACCATGAAGACACTTGTCCTTATCACCACTCTTCTGCTGGTCCTCCAAGCCCAGACGGAGCCTCTCCTGGGAGCACCTGAGGAAGCCCCTGACCAGATGCAGCCATCAGAAGAGGACCAGACGATGTCCTTCTCCTTTGGAGGACTTGAAAGCTCTGTTCTTCAAAAAGCAGGTGAAAACATCCACATATTAGAGGATTAGAGTCAAAGTATAAGTATGGACATAAGGGTGTGAATGAGATCTGGAAAGGTCCACATTGCTTGCAGGCTTTTAATTAACTTCTCTGGGCTTGACATTTCCCCCTAAAAGTTGACTGAATTAAAAGTTAATTGAAGATTGAAAAGCCAGAGATAAATGCATGTAAGAGATGCTCTTCCTCTGAAGACTTGGTTCCAAGTTCTGTCTCCAACCCACCAAGCTTAAGACATGGACAGACCTAAATGTTTTCTGAATCAAAACAGGTCAAGTTAGCTAAAGAGAGCGTGTTTTACTTATAGAGGATAATTTTGAATCTGTACCTGGGATGATAATGTGTTCAATGTGTGCATGGGTGGTCAGGGGTACAAAGAAGTAAAGACTGTTGAGCAAAGTTCCAAATCCCAAGTGACCAACACTTGCTGTGTGCATTGAGGTCTTTTGAAAGAATTGTTAATGCAGCTGGGTCTAAGGAAATCACATGTCATGGCCATTTGAATCAGCACAAAATTTCTCAATCCTCTTTGCCATCCCTGTGTGACCCAGCACTCAGTGTCTCATGTTGTCTGTGTCACCAGGTCTGTCAAGGAGCCGGCCATGCTCCTGCCGATCCCGCTGTGCTCGTCCTCAACATGTAAAAGGCACCTGTTCAAGACCACCTAGAACGTTCCTACTATGCTGTCCTTGATCATCAAGATCAGAGATAAAACAAGGATACCATGCTCTTCAAGAACTGGGAACCAACTGCCAATGCCCTTGTACTTGTTCTTGATTATCTTTATTTGAAATAAATTCACTGCAGCCAGCTCTCTGTGTCCATCTTCTTGGTACTTGCTATTAGACTCATTGAGAGCTCCCAGGGAACCCAACACTAGAATCTTTAATGAAACCCCTTTAAACAAAATCCTACCTGCCAATACTAGAAATGTCAAGAATTAACACAGGCTTGAGAATTATAGTCTTAGGAGAGCTTAAGAGCACTTCTGATTGATGTGTGTGTGTGTGTGTGTGTGTGTGTGTGTGTGTGTGTGTGTGTGTTTCTTGTCTCCCAACTCTGCCTTCACTTACATTTTTGTCATTCTCCAAGACAATTCTCTGCCAACCACATTTAAACAGTCATAGTGTGTCACTTCTCAAGAGCGCCACCACCTTCTTACCTAAAATGTTGGAGTTTTATTAAAAAGACCCCAAGAAAAATCTGTCTTTTAGGACTTGGGATTGTATTGGCTCCATTTAAGACAACATTAGCTAAAGATCCTCAGAAAGCAAACAAAAAACCCTATAACACATGTAAGTCTGTCTATAAAGATGCACATACAGTTTCGATGAAATTTTCTCATCTGAGCTGACAATTCTCCCTCCAAGAACAAACAACCATCTACCAAGAAGTCCAACACCAGACATGAGAAACCCTCTTTTGGTCATCAGGGTTGTCAAACAGAACACTAAAACAGCACAGTCTGTTGCCTTCTAGAGGTGGCACTAAGCTCCCTGTTACTGAAGACACCATGTACTTCAGATGCATGTCTCAGAGGTCCCTCCCCTAGAACTGACCTGAGAGTCTCCTCCTTGAGAACTAGCTTTCATGGTGCCTTCTGGTACCATGTCAGCTTCCAGAGGAGGGAAGCAACCAACCTACCACAGCAGTCCTACCCTGCTATGAAGTCTATGAACCACAACAACAACCCAAAGGATGCATTGGTGGCATGCATACCTTGGTGATAAACATCAGATCTCTCATTAATTGAACTTGGGGACTGCTCAACAAGACAGAAATAATACCTGGTATTAGAAATCTAGGCAACTACCCCAGGCTAGGGCCGTCATGCCTCTTAGAGGAGAACTTACATTCACCATCTTACTAAGCCAGTAAACTCCCTAACTACACTCTAAATATTTGTCCATATACCCACAGATAAGTGTACTCCTTACTCCTTATCAAGGAAACATCTCTTTGCAACCAAGGAAGACCATTACAGAAAACCACAGCCAATCAAAAGGTAGAGTTCAGTCCCAGTGTATACATCTACAACACAACTGGCACACGGAAGGCTCGAGGGTGAAAGATTGGAAGAGCCGGATGATCAGGGAGTTCGCTCTATATATTGTGTCTCCAAAGAATGTCAGAAGACACACCCATAAAGTCCCTCCAACCTGATTTCCTGAGCATGAGCTGAACAAGAACAACAACAGATATGCTGAAGTGGACGGGGGAAAGCCCAGGAGGCCTCAGCCCTACATAAAGAACTACAGGCAACTAAATAATACATAAGTGGTAGACATAGACTTCACTGGGGAGAGCACAGCAATTATTTATCCCATACTGAATGATCACCACTCAAAACATCGTGCAAGTAGCATACCCACAGAGCAAGATGTATTTACATGGTTAGGAATATATGTATGAACATATGTGTATGTGACAACAAGTAATGAAAACATAGGCCATAAATTTTAAAGACAGAAAGGAGGCATATCTTGGGATGAGTTAGAGGGAGGAAAATATGATGTATATATATTTTAATCTAAAAAGATAAAAGAAATTTGAAGTGATTATTTCAGAGATGATAGTTATATGAATTAAGCTGTTTGTGGTGATCACTTCGCCGGGCGGTGGTGGCGCACGCCTTTAATCCCAGCACTCGGGAGGCAGAGGCATGCGGATCTCTGTGAGTTCGAGGCCAGCCTGGGCTACCAAGTGAGTTCCAGGAAAGGCGCAAAGCTACACAGAGAAACCCTGTCTCGAAAAACCAAAAAAAAAAAAAAAAAAAAAAAAATGTGGTGATCACTTCACAGTGTATACATGTACCAAATCATTACGTTTTCTATATTACATTACATTTTTATCAATTATATCACAAGACAACTAGGGGGAAAATGAATTCAATAGTATGTTATGAGACATAGGCATTTATATTTTCCATTTGAAGAATGAAATAATCAATATAATATTTACCAAAGATAGACTTAACATTGAATAATCTATGATGCTGATTAAATGCATAAACACTCAAAAAGCAAATAAATGAAATGACAATAAAGGAGAATAAATGGGTTATTATTAATAGTAAATGAATACAACAAAAGGCATAAGACTCCCTATCCTATGGTGTATATACCATAGGATATATTTATATGATATGTATCATATAGACATATGAATTCTTCATAAGCCACATCCTCTAAAACTTCATTTCACATATGTACAATTTGTGGCCAACAGCCTTGTTTGACAAAGAGGCACATTCCACATTTAAGAGCGTTCTGACCCTTGGCTCACTGAGGACATAAGAAAACAGTCTATATAATGGGATTTTCTAGCCCAAGAATGATGAATGTGCCACTTCTCAAGATGTATGGACCTGTTATGCAGCCTCTTCTGAGAGAGAACCATTCTCTGTTTCTAAGAGCACCCTGACCCTTAGCACACTAAGGACCGAGGATAATGTTCTGGACTATAGATGCTTCATCCTCTAGAACACGGGAATGTGCTATTTCTTAAGAGGTAAAGGCTTGTTGTGTTCCCATATATGCTTCTATCTGCACTTCCTTGTCTTCGTCCCTCCTGGTGATGTACTCAGCAAAACCTATTCCTTATAAACTTGGTTTAATGACTATGTAGGAGCTCTTAAGATAAGCTCAGCAGAAGAGGTTCTGTGAGTCCCCAGTTTCCCCTGCTGAAGATTCATTTTGTAGATTTGATCCTTGTTTTATGGACTGTGCTCTAATATCCAGAGCAACACTTCATCTCTCGGTACCTGAAATATAGTAATACAAGTTTTCAACTGCATAATGCAGTGTGTGCTCTCCTGGGTTGCCTAAAGGCTGAGACCCTGATATCTCATGCACATTGAAGCATTGGAGAGACACACCAAAAGAAAAAAAAGACACGGAGACATTCTGTCAACCAAGGATTGTTGATGATGGTGGGTGTAGAGAAAGACAGCACATGGACAGTCATCGTATATAAATAGGAAGACTGTGTCTGAAGGAAGGTCAGTAACAGCGGTGTCCTCTTATGTCACAGGCTGGTGTGTCTGGGACCCAGATGCCTCTGCTACTGTTTCTACTGCTGATCACATCCAACACCACCTGGGTTTTGGCTCATCTCTGAGCTTCTCATTCTCTTGTGTTCTGAGAGTCGGGCAAGATCCATGATCCTGAAAGGCCAATCTGACACCATTATGGGCTAGATGTGAGTCTTCTGTGATCTCTCTGTCCCTCTCCAAGAAGCCCACTGATCCATAGATGCTTCCTTAGTGTGACCTTCATCTACCAGACAGCGAGCAGAATGCCCTGGTGAGGTAGGTGTCTGGCATGGGAGACTCCTCATAGCTCCTGTGCGTAGAGGTCTTCCTGTTGAGGACTCCACATCATATGTTTGGAAAAAGAGTGCGTCAGATCAGGCCATGGCTACTCTTGCAGGGGAGGTAATTGGTGGAAGCCCTGAGTGACAGACTGACAGAGATGACAACTTGTATAGGAACAGACAGTGTTTGAAGAATGATGACTCTCCAGTCTTCCAATCTTGCCCATCCAGAAATAAACTGACCCCCATTAGCAGAAACAATGCCAAGACATGCCCCCCCATGCCTGCCAGAGAGAAGCAAGACTTCTGCCCCAATGTCTACTCAATCTGACTCTGAGTAGGGTCTCCAACCCTTAATGAGGCTATCTGAGCCTGAGGAGTAAAGTGCATGTCCAGAGCTTCAGAACCACAGCAGGGTTTCAGGGAGAGGACAGAGAGATGGTGGATCTCTCTCATATGTGGATCTGCTTTCTACCTTGTGTAGATGCTGAAGTGAATCATATATCGAGTCATCCTGGCACCCAAAGCTCTGGGTTCCTAAATCAGTACAATGTATGTCCCCTTTGTTTTCCCTCAGTGTGTTTCCACCAGTGGATCTATACAGCCATCAATGCCTACTACCACCAGGTCAGCAATTAAACCAAATACGTAGGCAAACTTCTCCACATCAAGAATTAACAATAAAAAGTACTGACATGGAAGAATGGATATCTATTGGCGAGTCGGGACTCTGGGAAACCCCACCAGTTACTGAGTTCACATGACAAACCTGAAGAGCCCATAACTGTTGAGTTCTTACCTGGGATGGTGCCTCCAATGAAACTACCAAATGTGTGATTTTAACTTGTGGTTATCCTTCCTACTTCAGGTGAAAGCAGCTGTTCAGTGCAACCTCTCAGCCCCCACCTTCATCGAAGGGTAAAAGAGATGGAGTCAATCCCAGGTTTTGTTTGTGTTGCCTTTCATTCATAGAGGTGTGAACATCTACCCTGCCTACAACTTTGGAGGTGGATAAATACCATGGGAAGAACACTGTGAAGGTGTATGCATGAGTTATCCCAAACCTCCCATACAACAGCTGTAGGAAATGGATGTGTTAACCACCCTATATGGCTAACAGCTGGCAGGGGGACATCCACATCTGAGCAACAGCTGTTTCTCAAGTTCTCTCAATTTGAAGTGATGACTGGGGTCATTGTTTTTGTAAACACACAGCTTCATTGGTGCTCAGTATCTCATACATGAACTCATACATTTATTTGTTCACATATTCTTGGGGCTACCACTGTATTTGGGGATCAGAGAACCATAAATTGATGCTCAACCCTTCTCTCCAGAGAGCCATCCTTCCTGTCAGCAGACTCCTTGGGAAGCCAGCCAGGGCTTTCTGGATAGCAGTGCCACCATCTGGCCATGGCATGCAATTGCAGGGTGGATTCTAGTTTGGTGCTTAAAGTATGGGAGCTTCTTAAGAGAAGGGCAGTACCAGTGCTTGGTCTCAGCAGAGACTTAAACAGTGGCTCGAATTCTTGGTTATTGGTCAATCTTAGCTTTGTAGTTAAATATAAGGCAAGTGGAACAAGAAAGAATAAGGTCCAACAAGAATGGAGCCCTATGAGGAGAACTCTTGAGTGTTTCTGTTCCAACTAAACCACCAACTAAGTAAGACAAGAGTCTTGAGACCTCAGTTTCTTAAAAAAACAAAACAAACAAACAAAAGAACAGAATTGTTCTCGGAATGTCTTTGGGCGCTCCTCCCAAGTGTAGGGTAGGAATGAGTTTCCTTCAGACTACCCCTTAACTGCTTGCTGTGGTTATTCAGTTAAATGTTGAAGGGATCCTCTATGGATCCTCTCTGGAAAAACACGTTTTTGCCACATGTGCCTTGTTCTTGTGGTTGTGTATACAGCTTGAACTCATGAGAACTTTACTTATGTGGCCTTTCTTAACCCCCAGAATATAAATTGTCAGGGGCCCTGAATAAAATTGTCTATGGCATGAGACTTTAGTCTGTCTACTTTATTGACTCCATTCTCCCAGGTCCCACTGATGCTTCTGATGAATGCCCCCATTGCCTCAATTCCCTCCCAGCCTTGATCAGCATTCCAACCTTCTTTGGTCCTGACAATGAGATCCTAATTTCAGCAAAGAACACTTACTGAAGAGAGTATGTCACCCTTATCCTCAACAAAAGGCTGGAATGTTAGGTCCAAAGGAAACTTGTTCAAAAGAAAAAAGAAAGAAAGAAAGAAAGAAAGAAAGAAAGAAAGAAAGAAAGAAAGAAAGAAAGAAAGAAAGAAAGAGATAAGCTAGTTCACTTCTACCAGAAGGAGTCACTTCCCTTCTCTCTGGCCAAATGACAGATGATTACCTGTGTGCCTATTGAATACCAGGGCCCATGCTGGCCTCCAAACTCCTTCAGATCACAAGTACATATTACAACAACAACAAAAAAAAAACTTGGAAAAGGACTACTCAGGATGGGATCTGACTGAATGGTTTACTCACGGTTAACAATTTTACCTGGAAAAAGCAGATGTCTATTTTCTCTTACTGCTTTATACATCCTAATGCTCATTTGTGAGTGTCAAGGACAAATACTACATACACACTGAAAATTAAATTTCCAAGATTCAAATCATTCACCTAGAGCCAGGGGGAATGTAATTATGCCTTTTCATAAAAAAAAAATCAACTGTTAAAATATTAGCCCTACATGATCAGTATCAACAGGATTCAATGAATTGATTCATATGCTCTAGAGCCAGTGGAGAATGTGATGGCTTAAGAAACTATCTGGAGGCCAGCCCTGAGAGCAACTTCAGGCTGCTTAGACAATACCAGGAATCCCAGGAAGGAAGAGACCCCAGATGTTCTTTCACACCTGAAGAAACTCACTCCACAAGAGTTCACTGTGGCCTTTGCATTTAAAAGCAGCCCCCTCCACTTTTAGCTGGGTGTCAGTTCCAAATCCAACCATGGGAGCTGAGGACAGCTGCAGCTTGAAATACAAATTCAGCTAATTACAATTTAAACTGAGTCAGTGCTTTCTGCGCCCATAACACTTGGAGCTAGGATTTTTTTCTCAAAAGATTTTGAAGTAAGATTCTGAGGCTTGAACCCAGGTCTTTACAAAGACACAAAGTAAATGTCAATGAAATAGTAGAAATTTTCGAGATGAAATTAAATTGCAGACATTGCATTAATAATCCCCTTTTAATAAAGAAGTAAATTAGGAATTTACGGTTTTTCTGCTTTCTTTACACAACATAGAGAAAAGTTTCATCCTGTGACTCATACAGGTCTTATCTTCTGGTGGGTACCTTTTTATTAAAAAAAAAAAAAAAATGTTTCTTAGCCTGGCAGTAGTGGCATACGCCTTTAATCCCAGCATTTGGGAGGCAGAGGCAGGTGGTTCTCTGAGTTTGAGGCTACCCCTATACCAGAGCAAGTTCCAGGACAGCCAGGGATACACATAAACACACACACACACACACACACACACACACACACACACACACACACACACCCTAACTGGAACAAAAAAGTTCCAGTGTTGGACCTAGAGACATGGAGAACATTAGACACTAAAAATAGGTCCACCTCACAATAGTGGAGAATCTGAGAAGCCCCATGCTGAGTTGTGTGGGTGTGTTATGCTGGCTACATCAGAGCAAGCAGCTTGAACAACTCTGCTGGTGGGAATTGATATCCAGAGGAGTTGTTGTTCTTTACAGGATGTGAGAATTTTTCTTACTGCTTTTCCTTGTAGGTGTTTCTGGAACCCAGCCTCAGCCCACATGCTTTTAGACAGTCACACACACACACTCCACTTTCTATAATCTCTTCTAATAGGAAGAGTGAAGTAGGCTCTGCAATTAAAATGAATATTTAAATATAATATTAATTACTTAGTTTGCCTTTTTCTAACTTATAGCTAGCAAATTTCAAACATATCAAAAGTTTATGGCAGAAGAAAATCTATACTTATTTGATTCTCATGCTTGAACATATAGATGAGATAAAATAAGCTAAAGAAGGACAAAGATATAAAGCTATAGACATAGATAATATAAATATATAGAAATAGATGATATCAATATATGGATATAGACATAATCTTTCCAGGATTTTTTATGCAGACTGTATCTAGCTTCTCCTCTCTAGATATCTGTCCCTATCCTCTTGTGGCCAATCTCCTGCTCTTTAATCATGTCATGGTTCTCTATCCAAAATGTTCCTGGCACAGAGATGCCTCAGGTTTTTCTCAGAGTTGTCCATTCTGGGCCGTTGAGAACTAGCAGGAAAATAGTAGTGAAGAGGGTAAGAGACACCTTCAGGACTAGAGAGCATGAGCTGAGTGTGTGTGTAGAGTGAAGGCTAACTGTATATGTATAGGTCTGTTATGACCCTGTCAAGGAAAGGATTTCATTAAGCAGTTTCCTATTTGAGTTTCAATAGCAACTTAGATAGTTTACACCTCTCACTCAAAGTCATTGAAGACTAAGCAACATGGCTGTTGCATATTAATTTTCAGCATGTTATAGAACTAGTTATTCTCAATGTTGGTAACATGTGTGTTCTATACCCAGAACCCAACAACTGACTGATCATCTCGTTTGGTTATATGCTTTAAACATCACTACCTTTGAGACAATGAGAAGCCTTAATCTCTTATCTATAAATAGATGAAATATAGCTAATTATCAGGTGTTTCAAGCCATAATTTACACATATGACCACTAATTTTTACTAAATAGTAAATGGACATAGTCTGTCCAAGAAATGGTGGTTGGAGCTCTATTGACTATCCACACTGGTCTATGGCAAAAAACAAGGACAGGAACAATTGCCCATTCAAAGGCATTGATGAAGAGAATTGTTAGGAGCCCAGTGTGTGGGGAGTAAGGAGCGTTTATAGGGCTGTCATGAGAAGGAGCAGAGACAGGTCCTGTTGTTAGAGAGGGCATGCACTGATGGGAACAGGGAGAGACGGTTGCCCTTCAGATCCCTTTGATGTTCTTCTGTTCTCACAGCTGCCATCACGATGTTGGTCTGTGTGTTCAGTGACAGCCCTCCCTTCCTTCCAGCTGATAATGATGAAGGGCCTTGCTATCTTCTCTTGTTTCCCATCTGCTTGAGTATTTACCTTTCTGTGGTCAGGAAAGAAAAGAGGCAGGCAACTTTCAAGTGCATAAGCTCATGAAACAAGGGGCTTTGTGTTCTGAAGTTGGAACCTGCTGTTCTCAGAAAGTGTGGACCCTGGACCAGACCTAAGTACCTGTGTTTGGACCATCAGCTCTTTGAGTGATGCTGGGGTATTATTACGCTCATGAAGGAAGACTTTGTGAATCCCTTCCTTCGGGGCCATTATAGAGAAAGTACGTTGGCCCTGGTGAATCAAGCGCAAGAAGAGATGAGGGACAGAGTTGGTCAGAGTGAAGCTAGAGCAGGTTGTTCTGAAGAAGCCAGTGTGACATGCACACATCTCATGAGTGCATTCCAGGTGCCTCTTCACACTTTGAGAGCCATCAGTTGATGTGCTGTGGCTCATGTCTGAGATCTTGGATTTTCTAACTCTAAGAGATGAGAATTAAGGCACAATAAATAAACAAACCTTACACAGTAAAGAGGGTTACAAGCTGTTTCTCATCCTCAGTCATATGGTGATATTTTATTTGTGCTGAAATGTGATTTTATATGTATGTTAATAAATAAAGTTGCCTGGAGATCAAAAGTCAAAGCAAACCATAAGCAGAGTCAGGCATTGGTAGCACATGCCCTTAATCCGATCACATGGCAGGCAGTATATGTGTGGTCAAGGCCACAGTCAAGCGTGGTGACAGGAACTTTTAATCTCAGTACCAACCATAGAGACCTGGAGGTCTGTATATACAGGCAGTGACGAGGAAGTCATGTGGTTGGGTTTAGAGTCAATGAGAAGGCAGAATAGAAAGGCAATAAAAAAGACAAGTCAGACAGGAAGATTCTCTCTCTGGGGAAGTGACAGCAGCAAGATGGTAAGATAAGGCAGTCGTGTCTCTCTGATCCCTTTGTCTATTACCTCTGTATTTGGCTCTGTGTTACTTATTTACTAAGACTGTTTAGAATTTCGTCTACACAGCCATGCTAGGAAATTCTCTGTTTCTGGTGCTCTACAAAACTACCAGTATTCACCAGGACACTTTTCTGTACTCAACTATTTATTACCTTTTCCACAGTAAGATTATTTTTACTCATGTTGTGCCTGAAAAAATAATATATCAAATTTTTGTCTTACATTAAATTATTCATGGTATGTGATATCTCTGAATTCATTTTTAAAAGTTGAGATCATTTCCAAATTGGTAGAATTTAGTTATTTCTGTGTTTTTCTAATAAGTAGGAAAACATCTATATATGTCATTATATGGATACGTGTATAACCAAAACACATAAAAATATATCGTGTAGCCTAAAAACAACAATTGTTTTGACTACATATCTAGAAGCATAAATGCTGGGTATATCACTACACTACCCCAGTGATACATAAAAAAAAAATTATACATGCTCCACCATTCCTATTCATAGTATACCTACGACAGTTCTTCATACTGCCGACTGTCATGAAGCCAATATCACAAACATTCTGGATCTTAAACCTCAAGCATCTTACCAAGATTGTGTGTCACTCATTGGTAATTTCTTTAATCAGTATTTTATACTCTCTGCATCTCCAGGCCTAACCAAGACCTGTCCTGCCATTATGGGGGTAGTCTACAGTTCTCTTGACTGAATCAGAATCTTTGGCTATATAAAAGGGTGATACATGCTGCTCATTCTGTGTATCAAGAATGGGGAAAAATTAAAGTACTGCTCACTTTGAATCTGGAAGTTTCATAGTACTTACCCATAATGCTATGAGCTTAATGAAGAGTCTTTGAAAAGTAAGTGTCTGCCTCTTAAATCAACTGTTTTAATCAAAACCCAGACTCCAGTTAGTAGCAATTGCAAAGAGGAGCACAGATTCCAGATACAAAGTGAAAAAAAGAAGCTCAAATGATTCTGCTGACCCAGTTATATACCTCTTCTCTCTTACTTTTGCCTTAAGTTACACTGGACTCAACCACAAAGGCATCTCTCATGTAATAGGCTCATCTATTCTTCTGAAACAATCTCATTCAGAGAAAATGAATACAAGACACCTGAAGAGGGAATATCAATGAATTCGTGTAGTGAAAAATAGAGGGAAAAATAAACAGAAAGGCTATTCAAGAGATAAAATGACAAGGAAATTAATTATACACAAAGAAAGTCAGTTATAATAGAAATTAAACAAATGAGGGCCAACAAGATGTCCTAGTGGGAGAGATGTTACCACCATACGTGAACAACCTCAGGATCCATACAGTGGAAGGAGCAAACAGATCTATTAGCTGTGCTCTGACCTCCGCACATGTACTGTGGCATATGAGTTCTCTCTACACCTACAATAGGTAAATAAATGTAAAACAAATTTTCATGAGTCAGACTCCCCCATGTTGTTAAATCTTACTTTAATGAGGCAAAATGAGTTATATTTGTTTATGTTACTGAATATTACACTAACAGTATAAGGTGTATTACATTTGTTTGTGCTATATTTTTCTAACAATGTAAGGATGTGTGTTTAATTAAGTAAAGATGTGCTGCATTTGATTCAATTTGCCTGCCTAAGGAACCTGATTGATCTAATAAGGAGCTGAATGGTCAATAGGTATGCAGAGAACATAGATAGGTGGGGCTGGTGGGCAGAGAGAATAAATAGAAGGAGAAGTCTAGGCTCAAGAAGAATGAGGGCAAGAAGAATGAAAAGGGAGAAGAACAAAAGAGAAAATAGAAAAAGAAAGGAGAATGCTGGGGCGGCCAGTCTGCCTCCAGACAGCAGAGACTGAGCAGGATATATAGAAAGAAATGTAAAGGAAGGAAAACAGCCCTGAGGCAAGAGGTAGATAAAGAGAAACAGGTTAATTTAAGTTAAAAGTGCTAGCCAGAAAGGAGCCTAAGCTGGGCTGAGCATTCATAAATAATAAGTCTCTGTGTTATGATTTGAGAGCTGGTTGGTGATCAGAAAGAAAAAGCCTGGTACACCCCTGGGGTTCAGTTACAGAAAATATACTTTGTCCCACAGATGGGTCCCCAAGTTTAGCCTAATCCTAAAGAGTCTAAACAGTTAACTTCATTTGGCCTTGGATAAACATCGAAGAACTGCCAGTTTATATCCTAATTGAGAATTACTTTAGTTTGTGATGCTCAGAAGACATGTCCCTATTGGAATTACATCTCCTCTATCAACATAGCATTGTCAACATGTCCACCAACTGGGCCAGATACCATCACTTATCACAACAATGAACCTCTGAAGAAATTCCAGTAAGCAACCTTTGGTATCATAAAAAAAAAAAAGCGCACCCAAGATCTTTCAAAATATCCCACTCATCACAGAAATTTCTAGTGGACAAGACATGCTTACTGGCTCACACCAGCCAACTCTGGGGCAGGCCCAAGTTATATCTTCCTAGCGTGACTCTGGACTCCTTGTAGAGCATGGAAACACAGGGAAAAGTGTGTAAACTGGGGCTGGAATCAGAAGTCCTGTATAGATTTCAGAATTAAAATTCTACTAGAATTCACTGGTTCCTGAACACTCATCTTCAGAACAGGGAGGTTTGTCCCCATGGTGTCAGGAAACTCCTCACCCTAATATAAAGCTCAACTTACCTTTCCATTAAACCATCCTAACATCATGGTATTCTGGTTACACATATCTGCACATTACTCTGTTGGACTTTCTCTGTTTTTCTTCTTCCCACCACCCTGATCATTTCTAATACACTTTACTTCTAGATCATCCAAGTCTCATCCATCCTCAAGGAAGACTTGATATCTCACTCTTCTATAGTTACATTTAACCTCTTTGACTTTAACTTGGAAAACTGCTTATTTTGTGTGATTTCTCTTTAACAATGAGATTAGTAATGCCATAAAGTACTTGAGGTATTTGAAACTTGAAAATATGATCCTTGCTCGTTTAACAAATATAAATTATTAACTATTGGATAAGACATTTAAATGCTATTGAACTTAACTTCTTACATAGGTGAGAATACTAAATTTTCATTTATTGTAGAGTCAAGACAGCTTTGTGTGACTTCATAGAAATCATGATAATTTGAAACTTACGATGCCAGGTAGCATTCTCAAAGTATATATTATATGCAGTGTATTTATATTAGCTTATATTTATTGATTGCTAAGATCTATTTATTTATTTCAATAATAGGTTTTCACAACAAATCAATTAAGTATCTGTTCTTATTTTCCAATATTTTGTGACTTTGTAAAGGAGCTTTGAAGATGTTAATTGCCTTACTCAGAGGCACTAAAGATTCGGTAACAGGGCTGTGGCCAAATCCCTTGTACTTCACCACAAGCCAAAGTTCCAACTTAACATCTACATTTTAGAGTGCTAACTTCTGTCATTTATTGGAATTTTTTGTTTTCCTTACTGAGAACCTGAGAGTGGCTCAAAGTTGGAAGACAGCTGTTGGTAGATGGTCTCTCCAAGTTTCTCCTTGGTCTCTACCTCTACAAATTCCTTCCTCTGGGATGTGATGTGAATTCACCAATAAATATCCTACTCTCTCTAGAAATGCCTGAAGAAAAGGTTTTTGCCAGTTATCAAATAAAAATATCACACACATATAATCACTGCTAAAGAAATGGAGCTGAATAATAAGGGTAATTTGGATTTCTGTTGACATTTTGCACACTGGTTTGTGACAATAAACAAGTGCAGGAGTGATTAGAGCCCCACCCATCTTAGAGCCCTCAAGGCTGGGACCCCTCTTACCCAGTACCTCCTGCAGGTCAGTAGAGTTTGAGTGCCTATGAGGAAGGAAGAGGAAGAGCCCTCCCATGAGCACAAATGGGTCATCCACAAGATCTGAAATTTCAGAGGCCAGTGGAGGTAACTTCCATTCTTTAGCGGCACTCTTTGAATAAGTGATTATACTTGGATATGATTTAGTACATTGGAATGCAGGAGAAACACCAGTGAACTATGAAGAGTTCATTCATTTCTCCAACATCACTTCAATGTCTCTGACCCACCAATTCCATCGACAGCTCTACATTCTAACTGCTTGTTGGGCATCCATAGGTGATATTATATGCCAGAACATTAATGACCATGAAAACCCTTCCTGGGAGATGAAACTTGCTCAGTTGTAGCAGTGAGTAAGAAACACAACTCTGTCTCAATCACAGGATATGACAGGAATTTTGTTAAAGTCAAAAATCACTAAGACACACAACTTTGAGTTTTACAAATTTAAGTTAAAATAAAGAAAACTCAGAAATGTTATTGAATACTAAATTAAATCTAGTTTGGTACAGCAAATAAAAAAAGACAAAGAAAGATGATAATCTTTAAGATAACCTGTAACAGGTTAAAAAGAAAATTTCCAGAATTTCTGGACAACAGCTAAAGGTTAACTAGAGAAAATGTAGGTCTGTAGGGATGGCTCAGTGGTTTAGAGCATCTGGTGCTCTTGCAGAGAACCCAGGTTCTCTTTCTGTAACTCCAGTTCTAGATGATTTGGCTGTTTATTCTCTTCTCCACAGGCAACAAGCACAACACACATACATGCTGGCAAATTACTGATACTTCCAAAATAAAAATAAGCAAATATTTTTAAAGGAGTAAAATGAATGTGCCAACCCCTCCCTCAATGGAGCATTTGACCAAATACACGTGGTGCACACACTCCTTGGGCATGTGCACTTCTGCCATCGATTTATGAGAAAAAGGAAAACAAGGATGATACTGAAATAACAATTTTACCTATTAGATTGTGACTAGGAAATATGAGAAAAGCATCATAGTACAGGTATCAACCTCCACAAAGATCATAAAATCTCCAGCAGAGTGTAAACTCACGAAGTAAAGATCTTTTTCCCCACAAGGCTCAGCAAATCCAGAAGTAGGATGACTATGCACATGGAGGATTCTGGTCGATACCTTCTCTGGTGTCCACATGAGCAGATAGAGAAAGCTGCTGCCACCAGGATTTGGGAAGAAACAAAAGAGAGAATATAAAGTAACAAGAAAAGGAAAACTACAGTGCAAATCAAAACTTGATTGCCTTACTTAAAGGGGGCATTCTTCTTAAAGGTTATATTTTAGTAGTCTGAAATACTCTGGGACGTCAATCACAAATTCTGTGCTGAACACAGGCAAGAAGAGTGGAAAATGAAAACAGATTAAAATAAAACATTCAAATGAGCATGGTGATCTTTCAGGTATGAAAACTTAGTGAGTGCTACTGAGGCCAACTTGTGAAGATCAAGAAGACAGTGAGTGATGTGTCTGAAGTATAAGACATGCTTTTTGACTGATAGGCAATCCTATTAGGCAATATGAAATATATATATATATATATATATATATGTGCATATAAAATAGTATTCTTACTGCTTTGCTAGTCATTGCACATAGCTGTGACTAAAATTATTCTAACAATTGAACAGTATTTATCAACATGTAAATATGAATGAGATAGCATTTATAACACTGGGACATTATATGCTGACTGAAATTAGTAGAATGTTCTGTATCTTTTGGCATATACATAGTGAGGGGAAAATGGATAAAAATATGTACAGAACAGTGTTTGTATATGAGCGACAGTGACTACTTGGAGTAGAAATACTTCATGGGATTGAGACAAAACACATAACTATCTCTATATTTTGAATGTTATTTCTTTTAGGTGATATCACAATTTCTAAAATTTAAAATAAAATGTAGAATCTGAGACATGAGCCACAGCACATCATTGGTTGGCTCCCATAGTGTGAAGAGGCAGCTGGAATGCACTCATGAGATGTGTGCTGGTCACACAGGCTTCTTCAGAACAACCTGCTCTGGCTCCATTATGACCATCTCTGTCCCTCATCTCCTCTTGAGATCAGTTCACCAGGGCCATCAAACTTTCTGTATAATGGCCCCAAAGGAAGAGATTCACAAAGCCTTCCTCATGAGGGTGATAATACCCCAGCATCACTCAAAGAACTGACTGTTCAAGCCACAGGTATTCAGGTCTGGTCCAGGGTCCACACTTTCTGAGAGCAGCAGGTTCCAACTTCAGAACACAAAAAACCTTGTTCCATGAATTTACTAACTTATGAAATGCCTGCCTCTTTTCTTTGCTGACCACAGAAAGGTAAATATTCAAGCAGATGGGAAACAGGAGAAGATAGCAAGTCCCTTCATCATTATCAGCTGGAAGGGAGGGCTGTCACTGAACACACAGACCAACATCGTGATGGCAGCTGTGAGAACAGAGGAACATCAAAGGGATCTGGAGGGCAACAGTCTCTCCCAGTTCCCATCAGTGCATGCCCTCTCTAACAACAGGGCCTGTTTCTGCTCCTTCTCATGACAACCCTATAAATGTAGACTGGCTCCTCACTCCCCACACACTGGGCTCCTGCTCACCCTTCCTCCAGGTGACTCTCAGTCATGAAGACACTTGTCCTCCTCTCTGGCCTCGTCCTGCTGGTCTTCCTGACCCAGGTTGATGCTTTCCCAGAAGCAAGTGAGGAGACTAAAATTGAGGATCAGCCAGGGGTAGAAGACCAGGATGTGTCCATCTCCTTTGGAGGTCCAGTAGGCGATGCTCTTCAAGATGCAGGTGAGTGGTGGTGCCCAGTATGATAGAGGGTTGGAGTCTCCTGAGAGACAGGTGAATGTGCCCTGAAATCCTGTCCAGAGCTGTGTGATTCAGATAAGTATCTCTGTTGATCCTCTAGGATCTTCCCCATCTTATTCATAGAAGTAAGAGAAAGAGTCAAAAAGTGTAATTGATTTTCTTTCTTTTTAAATTTTTTGATTTAAAATTTTATCTGTGGAATAATTTTAAAATATAAAACCAATTGATCAGCCCTTTATCTATTCATTTGATAAATTTGGTATAGAAAGAAAAATCTGCTGTGCATAAAATAATAGATTTAGGAATCCAATGCCAGTGTGTGAATGTGTTGGTTCAAGAAGACACAAAAAGGTGAAGGAAAGTGAAATGCCTGTCAAGTTGTGCATGTGATCAACACTTGTTCAGTGTATCCAGTGTTTGGAGTTGATCATTGTGCTGGATGTGATGTCACCAACACAAACAAACCTATTCTGTACCATCCATCATTCATCTTCATAGTATTATACACTATTGCATACTGTTGGCTACCTTACTTAATGCCTGATGTTCTCTGTTTCCTCAGCTGCAAGAAAGGTGACATGTCACTGCAGAAAAAATGGTTGCAGACGTTCTGAACGAGTCTCTGGGTCCTGCAGGGAAGGTCCAATACTCTCTGTATTCTGCTGCCGCTGAGACCAGAGACAAGATCACCATGTGCTCTGAGACCTCATCATCTGTCCCTAGTCTTGTACTTTGCTTCAATTGTTTTTCCTTCTCCAATAAATTTCCTTGCAGAAAAAGAATCTGTTTTTATGCTTCTTTGATGCCTTCTATGTGGCTTAGTCAGGACTCTTCTGAGCTATCTAGTAGAATCTGCAATGAATCCCTTATAAAAGATGTCTGGGGTCACTTATGTGTACTATCATATCATCTACAAATAGTGAAAGTTTAATTTCTTCCTTTCCAATTTGTATCCCCTTGATCTCCTTTTGTTTTCTTATTGCTCTAGCTAGAACTTCAAGTACTATATTGAATAAATATGGGGAGAGTAGAGAGCCTTGTCTCTTTCCTTATTTTAGTGGAATTGCTTTGTGTTTCTCTCCATTTATTTTGATGCTGGCTGTCGGCTTGCTGTAAATTGCCTTTATTATGTTTACGTAGGTTCCTTCTATTTCTGATCTCTCCAAGACCTTTATCATGAAGGGGTGTTGGGTCTTGTCAGAGGCCTTTTCAGCATCTAATGAAAAAATCATATGGTTTTTTTCTTTCAGTTTGTTTATATGGTGTATTACATTGACAGATTTTCATATGTTGAACCATCCTTGCATCTCTAGGATGAAGTCTACTTGATCATGGTGGATAATTTTTTGATTTGTTCTTGGAGTCAGTTTGCCAATATTTTACTGAATATTTTTGCATCAATGTTCATGAGGGAGATTGGTCTTTAATTCTCTTTGTTTGTTGCATCTTTGTGTGGCTTGGGAATCAGGGTACATGTAGCCTCATAAAAGGAGTTTGTTAACATTCCTTCTGTTTCTATTGTGTGGGACAATTTGAAGAGTATTGGTATTAACTCTTCTTTGAAGATCTGGTAGAATTCTGCACTGAAACCATCCTGTGCTTTTTTTTTTTTTTTTTTTTTTTGGTTGGGAGACTTTTAATGACTATTTCCTTGGAGGTTATTGGACTATTTAAATAGTTTATCTGGTCTTAATTTAACATTGGTGTGTGGTACCTATCCAGAAAAATTGTCCATTTCTTTTAGATTTCCCAATTTTATGGAGTATAAGTGTTTGAAGTATGACCTGATGATTCTCTGGATTTCCTTGTTGTCTGTTGTTATGTCTCCCTTTTCATTTCTGATTTTGTTAATTTGGATACTCTCTTAGTCTTTTGGTTAGTCTGGATAAGGGCTTGTCTATCTCGTTGATTTTCTCAAAGAACCAACTTTGTTTCATTGATTCTTTGTATTGTTCTCTTTGTTTCTATTTTATTGATTTCAGCTCTCAATTTGATTATTTCCTGGCATCTATTCCTCCTGGTTGACTTTGCTTTTTGTTCCTTTGAGCTTTTAGGTGTGCTGTTAATTCACTAGTTTGAGATTTCTCCAGCTTCTTTATGTGGGCATTTAGTGCTATGAATTTTTCTCTTAGGACTGCTTTTATAGTGTCCCATAAGTTTGGGTATGTAGTACATTCATTTTCTTTGAATTCTAGGAAGTCTTTAATTTCTTTATTTCTCCCTTGACCCATTGGTGATTCAGTTGAGCACTATTCAGTTTCCATGAGATTATAGGCTTTCTGTAATTTTTGTTGTTGTTGAAATCTAACTTTAAGCCATGGTGGTCTGACAGAATACAGGAAGTTATTCCAATTTTTATTTTCTATATGTTGAGATTTGCTTTGTGACCGAGTATCGGTTAATTTTAGAGAAGGCTCCGTGGGGTCCTGAGAAGAAGGTATGTTCTTTTTTCTTAAGGTGGAATACTCTGTAGCAATCTATTAAGTGCATTTGAGTCATAACATCTGATAGATCCCTTATTTCTCTGTTAAGTTTCTATCTGGCAGATCTGTCCATTGGTGAGAGTGGGATGTTGAAGTCTTCCACTATTTTTTGTTGTTGTTGTTGTGTCGAGACATGATTTCTCTGTGTAGCTTTGGTGTCTTTCCTGGATCTAGCTCTGTAGACCAGGCTGGCATTGAACTCACAGAGATCCACCTGGCTCTGCCTTTTGTGTGCTGGTATTAAAGGTGTGAGCCACTGCTGCCTGGCTAAAGTCTCCCACTATTAATGTGTGGAGTTTGATGTGATTTACACTTTAGTAGTGTTTCTTTTAAATATGTGGGTGCCCTTATATTTGGGGCATAAATGTTCAAACTTGAAACTTCATCTTGGTGGATTTTTCCTGTGATGAGTATGTAATGTCCTTCCTGATCTCTTTTGATTAATCTTAGTTTGAAGTCTAGTTATTAGAATAGCTACACCAGCATGCTTCTTAACTCCATCTGATTGGAAAGTCTTTCCCCAGCCTTTTACTCTTATGTAGTATCTATCTTTGAAGTTGAGGTATGTTTGTGGCAGAAGATTGGATCCTATTTTCATAGCCATTCTGCTGGCCTTTTTCTTTTTATAGGTGAATCAAGTCCATTGACAGTAGGGGATATTAATAACCAGTGATTGTTAATTCCTGTTATCTTTTGGTAGTAGTGTGTGTGTATTTCCCTTCTTTTGGGATTTGCTGCTGTGGGGTTTTCTATTGTCTGTGTTTTTTTGGTGCATCTGATTTCCTTAGGTTAAAGTTTACCTTCTAGTGTTTTCTGTCGGTCTAGATTTGTGGATAGGTATTGTTTAAATTTGGTTTTGTCTTGGAATGTCTTGTTCATTCTGTCTATGGTGATTGAAAGTTTTGCTGGGTATAGTAGTCTGGGCTGGCATCCATAGTCTCTTAGTGTCTGCATTACATCTGTCCAGTTCGTTCTGGATTTCAGTCTCCATTGAGAAGTCAGGTCTTATTCTGATGGGTCTGCCTTTATAAGTCACTTGGTCTTTTTCCTTTGCTGCTCTTAATATTCTTTCCTCATTCTTTATGTTTAGTGGTTCAATTATTATGTGTCAAGGGGACTTTTTTCATGGGTCTAGTCTGTTTAGTGTTTTCTAGGCTTCTTGTATCTTCATAGGTATTTCCTTCTTTAAGTTGGGAAAGTTTTCTTCTATGATTTTGTTGAATATATTTTCTGTGCCTCTGAGTTGGTATTCTTCTCCTTCTATCCATAGTATTCTTAGATTTGGCCTTTTTATGGTGTTCCAGATTTCCTGGATGTTTTGTTTTATGACTTTTTTGGCTTTGGTGTTTTCTTTGACTGACAAATCTATTTTCTCTATTGTATTCTCTACACTAGAGATTCTCTCTTCCATCTCTTGTATTCTGTTGGTTATGCTTGCATCTGCACTTCCTGTTCATTTACTCAGAGTTTCTATTTCCATCAGTCCCTCTGTTTGTGTCTTCTTCATTGTTTCCATTTCAAATTTCAGATCTTACACTGTTTCCTTCACCTGTTTAATTGCTCTTTCATGATTTTTGGCTTTCAGGGATTTATTGATTTCCTCCAATTTTTTTGCTTGTCTTTTTCTCAATTCTAAATTTCTAAATTCTTTAAGGGAATTTTTCCTTTCCTCTTTAAAGGCCTCTATCATTCTCCTAAAATTATTTGTAATTTCACTTTCCTCTGTTTCTTTCTTTGTTGTGATGATCAAGTCATGTTGTTGCAGAACTGCTAGTTTCTGGTGATGCCATATTGTTCTTTATGTTGTTGTATGTATTTTTGCACTGGAGTCACCCATCTCTTCCTTCAATAGATGTAAAAGGTGCCTGTGTCTGAGTGAGCTCTTCTTGGTCCAATCTGTGCTTGTTGTGTCTGTGTCTCAGGGGGCTAATTTTGGAGCTGGTGTATTCTGTGTCTCAGGGAGCCACTGACCTCACAGGAGAATGGGAAGATTTGGGGTAGGGCATGAGACCTGTAATGAAGGTCTAGTACACTCCATATTCTGTTGCCACTAAGACCAGAGACAAGATCACCATGTGCTCTAAGACTTCATGAACTGTCATTACCCTGTACTCAACCTCTGTAGCTGGGTTTATAAATCTATACCTTGCCATGTGGCTCATGGCTTACCAGCATCTTCACATGCTGCTTGTCATGGCTGCGGCTGGCAGTGTCTACCTCCGCCTTCCTGTTCTCTCCATTCTCCTCTCTGTTAGTCCCACCTTATACTTCCTGCCTGGCCACTGGAAAATCAGTGTTTTATTTATTAACCAATCAGAACGAGAGATTTGACATGCAGACCATCCCACAGCAAGCCTCAATTGTTTTTCCTTCTCCAATAAATTTCCTTGCAGAAAAAGAATCTGTTTTTAATGTTTCTTTCAAACTTTCTATGTGGCTTAGTCAGGACTCTTCAAAGCTATCTAGCAGAATCTGAAATGAATCCCTAATGAAAGAAGTCTGGGTTACATTTAGTAGACATATCAAGGGTAAACAGGAGTTTAGATACAAAGTCACATCTTAGTGATTCTGCTCTACCTACTTCTCTTTTCTGTCAACTCTCCTGTCCTTTAGATGGGACTCACCTTCAGAAATATGTCCCACATTTCCAGGATCCATTCTTCTATTGGAGGACATTGAGGTTGTTTCCACTTTCTAGATAGTGTGAACACAGCAGCAATGAACATGACTGAGCAAGTATCTGTGGAGTAGGATGTTGAGTCCTTTGGGCATTTTCCAAGGAGTGTTTCAGCTGTGCCATATGGAGAGTTCCTTATAGTCTTTGAGAAGTCTGCACACTGATTTCCACAGTTCCTGCACCAATTTGCCATCTTGCAATCCCACCAAGAGTGAATGAGAGCTCCCCTTTCCCTACATCCTCACTCATATTTGATGTTAGCTGTTTTCTTGATCTTAGCTGTTCTGACTGGGTTGGATGAAACTTCTGAGTACTTTCAATGTGTGTTTCTCTAACTGTTAATAATGTTATACTTCTTAGCTATTTTTATTAGCTCTTTGAAATTTCCAAAAACCTATTAATCTGTTGGGATAATACTTATCTCTCCCCAAACTCTTCCAAGATCTACCCCATTCCTTACCTACCCAAGTTTATATTTTTTTAAAAAATTTTTTATCTAGAGCAATTTGTGCTGCCCATATGATTTTAGATGTGAGATTTTTCACATGACCAATTTACCAGGGGTTACACTCAGAAAGAACCATTCCTTTCTCTAATTAGCTAAGAACAGGATAATTACTAGGGGTGGGATTTTTATACCCAACTCCCAAGTTCATGCTGGAATCTGGTCTGATTTGGGCTTGCACAGCCATACCACTCTGAATATTCCTGATTTCATTTTAGGCATTTTAATTTTTTTTTCTGAGCTCTCTGTTCAGATCCATAGCTCATTTTCAACTGGGTGGTTTTCTTAACTGTTTCATTTTATCATTTTAGTTTTTTGTTTATGCTGGATAATAATCCTTATCAGATGTATAGCTTGCAAAGGGTCTTTCCCACACTGTGACCTTCCTCTTTATTGGACTGATTACTAATTTTATTGGCTATAGGGAAGGATTTTTGTTTTATAATGTCCTATTGTCAGTTGTTGGCCTAAATCCTAAGTGGTTACTCCTGGACACACAGATATATAAGAAATATTACATGGAGTCAGTTACACATGCATGCATGTATTTGTATGCATTTTAATTTGTGCCCATGGATATATGTGCAATAATTATAACTAAAGAAGTAAGTTTGGGAAGGGATGTGGGAGGAGCTGGAAGGGTGGAAGAGGGCCAGAAGCAGAGTAGATGCAGTGTTGTTCATGTATGCGATTCTCAGGAAAATGTTTAAAATAAAACTGAAATTTAAAACATCCTATCCAACGCAGATTCGGTTAGAGACCTCATCAAATTCTGCATGTCTCATAGATACTGTGCCCAATGGACTGTCCTCCAGAAGCCCCATTATAAGCTCCATCCACTGTCTTTTCCTCCAGCCTGTGTTTAGTACAATCCTGGCCACCCGTGATACCTGGAACCTGGAAGACCTCCTGCTTAGAATCTACAACAAACAGAATTCTGGCCACATAAACAAACTCCCTCATAGGATAATGATGAGGATACCCTTTTAATATTAAATACATTTGACTTGCCATATCTTCATTTTCCTATTGTTTACACTTTCTTCTCTCTTCCTTCCTGTATTGTGGGGTCAGGAGCCCTGTACCAGCTATCTTGTCCATGGAAGAGCCAGTTGCTTGATGTGCATAAAGGACCAGATTGAGGTGGAATTTCTGTGTCCTCAAGATCACAGTTTCAGACACTTCACCCACACCCTGCCTTGCATGTAGTGGTATTTGTTTCACCCATGACTTTGGGCTATATGACCCAAAGGAGGTGGTGCTTCCTATCATTCTATGTGATGCTGTGGGATGTTCTGTATGTCAAATGTGTTGCTGATTAGTCAATAAATAAAACACTGATTGGCCATTGGCTAGGCAGGAAGTGTAGGCAGGACAAGGAGGAGAATAAAGCTGGGAAGTGGAAGGCTGAGTCAGAGAGACAATGCCAGCCGCTACGATGAGAAACAGCATGTGAAGGTGCTGGTAAGCCACGAGCTACATGGCAAGGTATAGATTTATAGAAATGGATTAATTTAAGCTGTAAGAACAGTTAGCAAGAAGCCTGCCACGGCCATACAGTTTGTAAGCAATATAAGTCTTTGTGTTTACTTGGTTGGGTTTGAGCGGCTGTGGGACTGGCAGGTGATAGAGATTTGTCCTGACTGTGGGCCAGGCAGGAAAACTCTAGCTACAATGTGACCTCTTATAAGGAGTTGGAGAAGGGTCACATGCTTTTTTCTTCCTGCTCCTGCCTGGGAGCTGGATTAGCTCCCAGTCCAATCAGAGGACAACTTCTGCTTTCTACTCTGTTCTGTAATCGTGAGTGTATTTGCTCAATTTGTATCTTAATAAATTCTGTTACCCATTTAAGAGACTCATGTGGATTGATCATAAAAAGTGGCGCCCACATGACAAAAAGACCCCACACTCCCTGTAGCTTCTGTCCACAGCCTCTGTGGCAGCTGCAGCAGTTGGCTCAGAGGCTTGTATGCTGGCTGCAGGTCAACCACACTAGCACCTCCAGAGCTACTGGGTCCCAATCACATGCATCTGAGCCCCTTGTGTCCCTACTGGGGCTACTTGCATGACCAAACCTGAAAGTACTCAGGTGGCTGCTGGTGAGTTTCTCTGCCCTGCAGGGCCTGCACAGCTCAAACCCCCGAGGAAGAGCCTGACCCTTGCTCAGGTGAACAGCAGCAGCCCCAGGGACAGGTAGAGCCTCTTGACTAGGCAGCTCATGCAGCATGAGTCAATCACTCACTCTCTGGCCAGGTGACTCACAAGGCGGCAGCTCTCATAGCCACTGCCAGAAGCACATGCATTCTTCAGCAGATAGAGCACCAGAGAAAGGTGCCCACACTAGTCCATGCTTTTAGTGTCCAGATCAGTTCACAGTTCCTCTCCTGTTTAGAGATTCCCAGCACACTGTTCCCTTTACTTTTAAAATGGTTCAGTGTAGCAACTGCCAATTCCAGGACACCCTAGGACAATGCTCTTGTGAGCTTACCTGCCTGTGTTCTTGAGAGCATGCCCCCCCTGCCTATGCACCCACCGGCTTCCACAGCTCTGGCTGAGTTCAGTCCCAGTGCTGTGACCAGGCCTGCGACCACTGTCATCAGCCCTACAGCACCAACCAGACAGGCGGCTCCTGCCAAGTGTGTGACTGCACCTGAGCGCTTCCAGCTCAATGGTGTATTGCCTCATTGTTGTATAAAGTCTGTTGTGGTCCCAGTAACCCTATCTAGTGCTCAGGGGTTGCCTGGGTAAGTGCTTAATTCATAGGAGCCATTCAGGGACCACAGTCAGCTTGCATCAGACCCGCTTTAGTGCTAAACCGCTGACACCTTCTGGCCATACAGTGCTACTACACTCAAAAAACTCATTACAATCAAGAATTTCATTCCAGGTAAGAGTACTTGATAATATTACACCTTAAACCTGATTAATTAAAAAAATAATAATAATAAAATTTTCTTACAGATTTTGAATATTTCTCAAAGCATGGCAGAAAATATTATCTCAAGTGAATTTAAAACCTTTTTTTGTTTGTATGATGAATGAAATTTTACAGGAAATATATGACCTTGCTTGGACATATTTGGTATGCATCATTTTGGCATTTATCATAATAATTCACATAGCATTGAAAAACTGGTTTAATAATAATAACAAAGATGAGTCATTATTGGGACTGATACAGGCTTTACAAGGTAGCAATGAAGACTTACATAAAAAGATTCTTGCTCTGGAATCTGCTACCCAGAATTTACAAGATAGTAATAAAGACTTTAAAAAACAGGCTCCTTAGTTTGGAATCTGCTAACTTACTACAAGAACTTCAGTCCATTAATAATAAATGTACAACCAGATTTGATTTCATTGATAATAAATATGAATACTTAATGGAGGAAACAATAACTCTCTAGAGTGAAGTTGCCACTACTCAGATACTTTATAAGGAAGGAAGATTATTGTTAACTGATAAAATAAAGTCTATGGAATCATGTGTTTCAGAAGAACATAAAGGGTTGCATGATTCCATGAAATCTCTGGAATCCCTTACAGCAGAGGAGGTTCACTCACTGGAACAGACCCTAGGTGCTTGTTTGCAAGCCCTGCAAGAAACTCTCGGTAAAGATGACAAAGGACCTAATAAGAAAAAGGGCATGTGACCCTTCTCCAACTCCTTATAAGAGGTCACATACAATGGCAGGAAGCACCACCTTCTTTGGGCCATATAACCCTAGGTCATAGGTGGAGCAAATACCACCAAGCATACATATGTATATATATATATATATATATATATATATATATATATATATATATATATATATATATACATACATACATACATACATACATACATACATACATACATACACACAGTATATTGAGACAAGGTTTCTCTTTTTAGTCCTGGTTGTCCTGGAACTCACTTTGTAGATCAGGCTGGTCTCCAACTCATAGAAATCTCCTGCCTCTGCCTTCCAAATGCTGGGATTAAAGGTATGTGTTACCACTACCCAACTAGATAATTTAAAATTATATTTTCTAAGTTGATAGGCAAAAATTGGCATTCCACTGAAGTGCTATTTGCATTTTTTGTATGAGTTAGTGCTCCATTTGCATGGAAAGAATAATTTGCAGTTCCTGGTAAACTGTTGTTATTGCTCATTTTGCATTTTGGTTAATATGTAATATTAATAGCTCTTCATAAATTTGATGAATTAGCACTGTTTCCTAGGTTTTACAAAATTTTTGAAAGCTTATAATTTTCTCTGGCATTAATTCCATAGTACATAAATCCTCTGTTGCTCTCACTGACTTTTGTAAACCAGGAATCTCTTTATTAGTGATTTCCTGGCATAAACGCATGCCTTCCAAATTATGTCCTGAGTCAAAGTCTTTCTCTCCGACAGCATTTCATGAACGTTGTCATTCTGACATAAACATCACGTGCATTCGCCCAGCAAGTGCAGAGGAAACAGGACTGGAGATGGCACTGATGAGTCAGAGATCGCAAAGTGACTTTGGTGACACCTTCCTGGGCTGTTCCTGCTTCTTCTCTGCCCTTCTGTGCCATAACCTTCTTTCCATCCTCAGCCAGCACATAAGTCTTTTCATCAAAGATCCAAAGTTGATCCTGGACTATTACCTCTCATCTTGACCTGACCAATTTGTGTGCTCAGGATGCCAGATTGGTCCCTCTGCTTCAAAGAGCTTCAGAGTGATGCTCACCGCAGTGTGGAACCCCAAGATGGGTCACAGCTTTCAGTACTTGTTTCTCTTTGCAGTTGCCGTGTAGACACAACACCAACGTTTCTGTCTTTGTTTCTGAATTTTTATTGAAATTGTTCTTTTTGTATATATACTCTGACCACAGAATTCCCTCTCCAATATCCTCCCAGATCTTCTCGACCACTCCAACTTGATGCCTTCTCTATATCCCTCTCTTTAGAAAACAAGCAGGCAAATAAAACAAATAGACAAACAAGAATAATTATCATTATCAGCTGGAAGGGAGGGTTGTCACTGAACACACAGAACAACATCTGGATGGGCAGCTGTGAGAACAGAGGAACATCAAAGGGATCCTGGGGCAACAGTCTCTCCCTGTTATCATCAGTGCATGCCCTCTCTAACTACAGGAACTGTCTCTGCTCCTTCTCATGACAGCCCTATAAATGCAGGTTGGCTCCTCACTCCCCACACACTGGGCTCCTGCTCACCCTTCCTCAAGGTGATCTCAGCCATAAACTCAATTGTCCTTCTCTCTGCCCTTATCTGGCTTGTCTTCCTTGCCCAGACATCCTCTCCCAGAAGCAACTGAAGAGACTAAAAATGAGGAGCATTCAGGGGTAAAGGACCAGGATGTGTCCATCTACTTTGGAGGTCCGGAAGGCTCTCCTCCTCAAGATGCAGGTGAGGGGTGGTGCCCAGTATGATAGTGGGTTGGAGTCTCCTGAGAGAGGGTTGAAGATGTGTCTTGGAATCCTGTCACAAACAATCTGGCTCTCTGTATAACTCTGTCTTACTTCCTTCTATTTCATATTCATAGCATTAACAGTGAGACAGAAGTTGTAAGGATTTGGTCCTTATTTACATCCTTAATTACGTCATCAGCCTTCACCGGCTTCCCAGCCTTAAAAGCGGGTGGGCCCTCTGTGGGCTCTCTCTCCCCTCTCCTTTCCGCTCCTTCCCCCCCCCCCCCGTCGACCCCTCTCTCCCTCTCCCCCCCCCCTCTCTCTCTCTGTCTTTCTCTCTCTGTCTCGCCCCCCCCAATAAAGCTCTAAAAAGGTAACCATGGCTGTGATTCTTTTAATCAGCACGCTCCTCCGCCGGCATGGCCACTGCGGTCGGCGACCAGCCACCAGGGGCAGCGCCGCACCATAACCAACATTGGTGCCGTTCAGACTCGGATACACCACCGAGCACCGAGGACCTGCTGACTGCTGCTTGTCGCCTCTTCCCCCTTCCAGCGAGATGGCGAGCACGCGCGTCCCTCGCCGCCTCCGCTGGACCCCCACACCGCCACCGCCATGATTCTTTACCACAGTAAGTACACTGTTCTTGTGGCTGTAGTCTGAGCTATATTCTTTGCCACGGACACCCCGGGGGTTGTCCTCGGGCTGTACTAGCAACGGCACATTTTCGTTTCTGATGAGAAAGTAAATGCTGTCTTGGTCTACTGGGTGGACCAACTGCAGTGCAGCTGCAGCCCTTCGCATCCCTTGACGAAGAGGATGGCGAAGTTGAGCTGATTCATGGATCTCTCTCCACTCTTTGGGGACACCCAAGATTGTAGTCTGATCCCGGTTTGTTATTTTAATTTTTTTATTTTTTCTCTCTGCTACAGCCATGGGACAAAAGGGCGGATATATTGATGGATAGGGGCAGGCACCGGTAAACCTGGCCTCATAACAGTGCAAATCTGGCCGTATAACAGAGTCACGGGAACTTCTGCCAGAGAACGCGCAAATAAGTGTTACTTTATCTCCAAGCTTTCTGCTAAAGTTCTGAAACCCTTCTCCTTCCCCACTTCTGCGTCTCCATGTGCAACCTTTTCTGTCTGACTTCCACTGGCGGTGGGCGGGCTCAAGTGGGCAGGCTTAGGTGGCTTCTACGACTCGCCCTAACTCACCTTAACTCCACCCACTCATTCTCAAACTGCCTTGAGAAGCACAGACGGGTCTGGAAGTGGCTAAGATTCATACAAATAAGTTTACAGTAGTCAGTATGGCTCAGCCAAAAAATTCAGCTTATAGCCTCAGACAAGTCTTCCGGAAAGTATCGGTTTATAGTCTGCCTACTGGCAGATCTTCCAAAAGCTGTCCTTAAGCCATCAATCAGCAGGAAAAAAAAAATTCAGGACATAGAGCAAAATCCATCTCTTGTTCTCCAGACCTCCCCGACTAAAACTTAAGCATCTGGAGAGCAAGGCTCCTGACCCCACAGGCAAAAGAGTCATCTGTGGCACTTAAGGTGTGCCAGGGAAGAGATAAAAGTCCGAAAACAAAATTGCCAAGTGCTGGCACTCGCTGACTCCCAAAAGCTGTTGGGTCCCTGTTTTAAGTGAGGAAAAGGCCACGGGCTAGCGAATGCCCTGCCACGCCATCGACAGCCTTGTTAAAAGTGCTGCCTAGAAAGACAAAGAGTCAGCTGACTGCCCCCAGGCACCAAGATGCATGGGTACCTCAAGCTAAGACCTCCAGCAGACCTGGGCTCGGCTACAGACATGGCAGGGAACCCAGAACGCAGCAGGGAAGAGTCCGATTCTTTCCTTCTGGACACCAGAGCCACTGACTCAGTCCTGGGAGTTTTGGGATGCCACCTCTCCTTTCTCTATCGTCGGGTACAGAGGACAGCCTTACCACCTCACCTGATTTAATGGCACTTTCAGAGTTACTTAATGAAAAAAGATTTCCACCTAAAATAAGAGCTCATTGCTTCACTCCAGATCCACTGCCTGTGTTTCTCATGTGCATACAGACAGGGCCCTGATCTTTGCCTTGTCCCTAATTCCAAAAAAAAAAAAAAAAAAAAAAAAAATTCTCATGTACCACAAGCTTTTCTCTTCCCAGTTCCCTGTTCTAACTCACTGTTCAGCTAATGGTACAGAACCACCACAGAACCAGAGTCCAGAGATCATCAAAAAAGAAACTGTAACAGCTAAAAGGTATTTACACCCCCAGACCCAAAAGCGTCTGGGCACTACAAAAAGACTTTAATGGAAACATCTATTACTATGAGATGCTTTTAACAATTGATCACCTGTCTCCTAGATGCTGAACCAGTAAAGGAAACAGGTGCTTTAAATAATCTGTCTCTGATAAAGCTTAACATGTTTCAAAATCCATAGGGACAGGCCGGATCTACCTCAGATAAATGTCAACATAACATAATAATGATTCTTTTATCTCTCTAAGTTTTTTTCTGTGTCATCAGCATCTTGTCAAACAGAAAGTTCCCAGCCACAGCCAAGAGGGATACATGTCTCCAGAGCAAACGGATGACAGACAGCATCCTACAATGCCTGTCTACCTTGGACGACTCCACTTCTCCATTCCCCCAGAGCCAACCAACATCCAAAAGTCAGCTGGAAGCAGTTTTTGTGAGGATCGACACCCCTAGTCCCATCTACCTGCTTTTTTTATAATAAGGGAAAGTCTGGGATGTAAGGATTTGGTCCTTATTTACATCCTTAATTATGTCATCAGCCTTCACCGGCTTCCCAGCCTAAAAAGTGGGTGGGCCCTCTGTGGGCTCTCTGTCCCCTCTCCTTTCCACTCCTTCCCCCCGTCGGTCCCCCTCTCTCCCTCTCACCTGTCAATCTCTCTCTCTCTCTCTCTCTCTCTCTCTCTCTCTCTCTCTCTCTCTCTCTCTCTTTCTGTGTCTTTCTCTCTCTGTCTCTCTCCCCCCCACAATAAAGCTCTAAAAAGGTAACCATGGCTGTGATTCTTTTAATCAGCATGCTCCTCCACTGGTATGGCGACCAGCCACGAGGGACAGCGCCGCGGCATAACCAACAAGGAGTACTCTGGATATCAAGTACCAGAACCTTCAAGGAAACCTTTGCAATTGAATAAATAATTTAGTTTTTATTTAAAAAATACCGACTCCAAATACTAACCATTTTAAGGATGATCCCAGGGTTCAGACACAAAGTGTAAAGGAAGTTCACAGTGCTGATAATCTTGCTACATTTCTTCCTTGACTTTTGACTCTGCCTTCATGTGGATTCAACTCACTCTCAAAGACATGCCTACATGTTAAGAAAAACTACAACTTTGAGCTTCAGGTTTATAGAGTCCTAATATCTTAATTTTTCAGAGAGCCACAGTCTCCCTAAAAAGGGTTGAAGTTTCAATGAGTAGGCCTGGATTGGGCCTCAGCCTTCTAAGCCCTGGGTTGTATTCAGCTCCATAGCGACAACTTTTTCCAATATTAGAAAAAGTTAATACAGAGACACAATGGGTAGGAAGAAAATCAAGTCATTACTATCTATGATGTGCATATTATCTGCAGCACTTATGCTTGCTTATATACCACAAAATGTATTTTCTATACAGAAAACTGTTCTTCACATACAGAAAGTGCATGTGCCTAATGACTCCAGTATGCTCTGCAATATACACTCAAGTGAGTTACCTTATATCTTTGGTGTGCTTAATGCAGCTTGGAAGTAATTCCAAGAAAAATAAAGAAATCAGCAGACAGTTCTCCCTGCATCTTGGAGTCCTCAGTGGTGCTACAGGTTGTTAAGACTCAGACTCCAGAACATTGCACACTCCTTAAGGTAGTTATGTGTGTTATCTGATGAAAAGATGGCAGTGGTGACCTCTTAGACTGCCAACTCTAGTAGCACAGATAACGTGGGTTCACAGCATACATCCTTGTGGGCATTCAATAAGGAAGGAAGCATACTGGGAGAATGGAATACCGCATCACTCTGAGGAAGAAAGGATGCTAGAAGCATCTCATTTGGTAGTTGTTATAACAATCTGTGTTGGGCCATGACAGATACCAACTCCACCAAAGAACTAGTAGATAAAGTGTAACTCTAGCCAGTACAACTTTTTCTGCCTTAAATATCACAGAAAACTGATTAGTGGATTGCAAATGTAATATGTAGTTACCAAAGTCCCATAATACATTTCTGTCTAAATAAGTTACTCATGTTCCAGGATAAATAAATTTAATGACTTAATCAAATGTGGGGTCATCCTTCTGAAATGTAATTATCTAAAAATGTAGGTCCTCTGTGTTTAGTTACAATTAGTGTAACTCCAGTAACTGTCAATGAGCAAATACTTGACACAATCACATTGACCAATCTCCCCAATAATGTTCTCCAGGGCTTCTCCACCAGCTCACAAGGCTACAAGCCTCTCTTGCCTTTGTTTCTAGAGAGTTCATTCCAACCTCTCTCCCTATTGCAAATTCTTGACCCTGGATGCAATAATCTCATGTATTCTTCCTTCCCACTTTTGAAGTTTGGGGTGAAATTTTCTTGTAAAATGCAAGAGTTTATTGTTTTTAAACTGAACTATTGTAACAGTGAAAATTTAAGGTGTATAATGGTAAGGATTGATACATGTATATGCAGATTGTGAAATGATTAAATTGGGGAATTAGCCTGTCTGTCACCTCAGACATTTATAATTTCTTTATGGTGAAACAGTAAAATTCTACTGTCTTAGCTATTTTGAAATATGTAACCCATTATTATTTACAGTCATGTTATTGTGTAATAGTTGAGCAGAAGTCGTTGCTCCTCCCTAAATGCAACTCTGTACCCATTGACCAACATCTGCTCCAAATCTCTTGGCTTGCCAATCTTCAATAGCAAGTATTTTACCCCACATTCCATTGTGTTGATTTTTATCTTGTATATGTGAGAAAATGTTGTCCTTATATTTGTGCAACTGTATTTAACACATTAAGTGTCCTCTAGGATCATCTCATTTATTGAAAATTCCATCTTTTTGTGGTTGAAGAGTGTTCAGTGTGCACACATGCACACACACACACACACACACACACACACACACAATGTTTATGTATACCACATTTTTTTACCCACTCTCCCACTTTAGAACATGGAGATCAATGCCATCTCTTAGCAATAATGTACAATAATGTACAATGTACAGAGCTATAATACACAAAGATATCTGTCCAATTTGTGTTCATTTCCATTTGAAAGTTTGGTTTCCTGATCTCTTTCTACAACCAGAAACAGGATATTAAGGATTGAGAAAATATATTTTTCTGTGTTTTGAGAACTTTCCTTTGCTACTCAAAGCTCCGCAGATCATTTTCATAATGTGGCCCATATATTCACCTTCCCAACAACTTGGAACTCTGACACCCTAGGTGACAGTGACTCTCTCCTCACTCTCTTCAACCCTCTAGCCAATGACCATATGCCCACACATTTGCCATTGCCTAGATATACCTTCACTTGTGTGTCAACCTAAAATGCCTGGTTTATAACCTATCCTACCGCCTTCAGGTCTTCTGATGTGAGTGACCCCAGGTTTTTTGATAATTAGCCTCAGTAAAGTTGTGTTTTAGAATGACCTGAGAATTCTGATGCCCAGTCTATTCCTACAACAGTTGTAACCAGCTCTTTCATGTTGAATGTTTTGCATTAGGTTTGGTCGTGTTTCCCATGTGTATTAACTGGAGTCTTGGATTCAATGTTAAGGAACGGTGCACCTCAGGCTGAGGCAGCATTTTCACTCAAATTCTTGAGAACTGTAAGGAGGAATCCTGCCAAGAGAAACTGGTTGGTTCAAGGAATAAAAATGATGTCCTGGCCTGTCATACTCTTTCTTTTTCTAATGACTCTGATATGATGGCAGAGTGAATGAAGGGCAGATCAATGGAACCTTACTACTTAACTTCCTAGTTAAAAAAAAAAAAACAAAACAAACAAAAACAAAACAAAAAATGACAACAACTTTCTGGTCTCCCTTATGTTCTAGCAGTTACCAAGACCATATACTTCCCACTAACTCTCTCCGCAAGGACAGAGACCTGAACCACACTTTGGTTATACACTAATCCTGCATCTACATTGCAGAAATTTAGATGAAAAATGAAAAGAACTTGTTCACTAAAACATTCCAATGAGTACAGAACTTGATGCCATATATTTATTATGTGTTCTGTGTTATTCTTGAGAAATTAAGAGAAAACATAAAGTCCCACTTCATAAATACATTGACAAAGCAAAAGTTTATGTTTAAAATAATCTACACAAGTCACAGATTCACTCACTATGTACCTAAGCACGCTCTGCTCTCCTACTGCTGTGTAAGAAACCATTAAAATAAGAAATGGATTCCATATAACCCCCGCATGTGTTCTAACTTGAATTTACCACTTGGACATTGGTCAACACCATGGGCAGAAAAAGGAGTGGTTCTCTAGGATTTGAAGAGTTTACTGCAGAAGCACTCTCCAGCATGGTAGGCAAGTGGTGCTGGTGTCAGGAGAAAGCTTAGCAGGACTGTGAGCTGAGACAAGATGTGCAGACCACAACTATCCATCCTGGCTCAGGAGGGGAGAATCATTAGACAGTTGTTCCTGTGTGAACTGAGTGGGTTTCAATGATGGATATTGTAAACATTATAAATCAAATCATTTTTCCATGAGCAACCTGGCAATAAATATTTCTGATCTACCACTATAAGAGGCCTCGGTTCTTCCACTCTGGTCTTCTCCACAGGACATGGAGTTCCTCAAAGTATGGCAGATGGGTTCCAGCATGAACATCTGTCTTAGTCCATTTTGACTGGTATATGACAACACCATATATCAGATCATTGATAATCATATTATACACAGCAGATGGGACCAATTTCCTGAAATTATGGAGGCTAGGAAATCTAAGATGAAAGTGTCAAAAGATTTACTCTGTGGTGATGGCCCATTTCCTGGTTGACAAATGATACTTTCAGGAAATAACCCCAACTTGTAAAAGGGATATGGAGGTTCCCTCAGCCTCTTTTGTAAAAGAACTACCTCATACATGGGGGTTCTTCCCTTTTAACCCAATCCCCCTGACAGAAGACCACACTCATAAATTTCATAAACTTTAGGAGGAAGATTCCCACACAGTAATTTTAGTAAGACTTAAGCATTCAGACCATAACATCATCCAGTAAGAAGAAAGTGAAAATATTAATATTTCAAGTCTTGGAAACAAAAATACAGCATGCTGACATGTGTGAGATTTTGCTATTGGTCAAGAAATTACCATATATGCTCAAGAGGTGTTTGGACAAGTCTGCATTCTGACAGCAAATGTCACAGGATTTGAAGTCATCTTAAAGCACTGTTTTCCATCCTAGGGACAGTATGGTGCATACAGGAAAAGCTGGTGCATCTCCAGCATGCAATGTCCATTTTGGTCATGCTTGGTCTAATACAGCCCTTAGAGATGACCAGTATTGGTTTAGGTATAATGCCTCTGAACACACATCACTTGGCAAGACCATCTACTACCAATCTCTCTGCTATATGTCCATCCTTTGGGACATCCAGAAGCCATTATGTGTCAAATAACCATCTCATGACTGTTTTGCCCATGTTTGTAGAGAGCCGTGCACGGCCGCGCCTCAAAGATGGTGACGGCATCCGGCTTTCACCTTTCCGATGGCGGGTGTTCTCTGGGAAAAACAACTCCTTATTTGGCTTGGGCGTGGAATCTGGCTTGCTTGCATGTGTCTGACCCTCTCGGCATTGTCCACGTGGCACTACGGGCTTGGTTGCCCACTGGCTATAAAGGGCGTGGGCTGGCTTTCCCTGGGGTCAGAAGATTGTTCAAGGTTCCTGAATAAACAGCAGAAAGAAGAGCTCGGTGTTGTGTCTTCCTTGCTGGTCGAGGTGGTCACGACAAGTGGTGGCCCGTATGGGGAACCTCAGCCTCTTCGTGGAGCTCAGAACTTTTTGCTGTCAGGGTGGTATACCGGTAAGTCCTCAGGTAATTTGGGGAACCGCAATAAAAGTGGATTTTGCTCTCATCTGTAGATAAAGAGAGAGCAGGAAAGAGTAGAGCCGCGACAAAAGCAGACAAGAAAATTAAAGAGTAGAGCCGTGACAAAAGCGGACGGGAAAATTAAAAGAAAGTGAAAGCAGGTGAAGGCAAAAGTGCTGCTAGTATCATGGGTGCAACTTCTTCTCACCCAATTTTTCTGACTTTTAACAAGCTGCTCCTTTCAAAGAAATTAAAGATTAAGAAGAGTGTTTTAGAAAGATTTCTAGAGGAATGTGATGTCGTGGCACCCTGGTTCTCAGTTTCTGGACGCCTCACGGTAGCTTCCTAGGAAAGGTTGGGCCGTGATCTAGACTTCGCTGCAGAACAAGGGACGCTTAAACATGGGGTTAGACCAGTTTGGAAATTAGTGAGAGGGTGTCTCAAAGACCAGTGCTACAGCGATGCGGTAGAGAATGGGCAGGCAGTCTTAAAAATGTTGCAGGAGGAAAGATCAGAAAAGGCCATGTCTGCTAAAGCAGTGTCTACCAGAAGTAAAACAAAAAAGGGGGAAGAAAAAACAAGGTTATATCCCGACCTTTCGGACCTAGAGCGTTCCGAGTCCCCTATCTCTTCCCCTGATTCTGATGATGTAGAGTCATTATGTGAAACCTTACAGAGCGTGAGAATAAGAAAGAAAAGGGGTAGAAATAAAGGAGAAAGAGAAAGAATTAAAGGATGTGAGTCTGAATGTGGAGCCGCTCCCTCAGCTCCTCCACTTTATCTGGAATCTGCCTCCATGTCTAGAGTTGTCTCTATGGGGAATTCTTTTAACCCAGAGGTTTGGAGACAGGTTAGAACTGAAATACAGCTAGCTTGCCCAATGTTTCTCAATGCCCAGACTCAACAGAGATACCATGAACCTTTGGATTTTAAGGTCATCAAGTCTCTAGCGGAATCTGTCTGGGATGAAAATAAGATATGTGAGTTTGTAGAAATTCTGTCTTGTTAAATCTGTGTTAAGAAATCTTTAGATGTTTTCTAAGTTAAATATATACTAATGGTAGCCCTATATAAGTTTGTAAGATAGATCCATAGAGTTCCTTTAAGAATATAAGCTTAGAAAAAGTATCTAAGGTAGTCTTAAGACATGTAGTAATAAGCTTGTAAGAAGTAAAGATATTAGTTGTAAATGTAAGTTTAAATAAGAAATATAAGAAGTATATAAGAAGTAATAAGTGTAGAGAGCCGTGCACGGCTGCGCCTCAAAGATGGCGCCAGCGTCCGGCTTCCGCATTCCCGATGGCAGGTGTTCTCTGGGATAAACAACTCCTTATT
Organism: Peromyscus californicus insignis; assembly: GCF_007827085.1. Classification (NCBI taxonomy): domain Eukaryota; kingdom Metazoa; phylum Chordata; class Mammalia; order Rodentia; family Cricetidae; genus Peromyscus; species Peromyscus californicus. Next base: position 13,996,677 of record NW_026294534.1, on the reverse strand, counting down.
TGGCTAAGGCTAGGATCTGGCTTGCTTCCGTGCATCTGGACCTAATCTGGCTTGCTTGCATATGTCTGACCCTATCGGCATTGTCCACGTGGCACTACAGGGTTGGTTGCCCAGTGGCTATAAAGGGCGTGGGCTGGCTTTCCCCAGAGTTAGAGTGAGAAGATGGATTTCCCTAGGGTCAGAAGATTGTTCAAGGATCCTGAATAAACTGCTTGGAGAAGAGCCTGGTGTTGCGTCTTCGTTGCTGGTCGAGGCGGACGCGACAAGGGCGGCCCGTACGGGGAACCTTTAAGGCTCAGAACTCTTCACAGTCAGGGCAGTGCACTGGTAAGTCCCCAGGTAAGGTGGGGATCCACGACAAAAGCGGGAAAACGTAGAGCCGCGACAAAAGCGGATGGGAAAATTAAAAGAAAACATAGAGCTGAGACAAAAGCGGACGGGAAAATTAAAGAAAGTGAAAGCAAGTGAAGGCAAAAGTGCTGCTAGTATCATGGGCGCAACTTCTTCTCACCCAATTTTTCTGGCTCTTAACGAGCTGCTCCTTTCAAAGAAATTAAAGATTAAGAAGAGTAACCCGGAGGTTTAGAGACAGGTTATAACTGAAATACAGCTAGCTCGCCCAGTGTTTCTCAATGCCCAGACTCAACAGAGATACCATGAACCTTTGGATTTTAAGGTCATCAAGTGTAGCTAGAGTTTTCCTGCCTGACCCACAGTCAGGACAAATCTCTCTCACCCGCCAGTCCCACAGCCACTCAGACCCGATCAAGTAAACACAGAGACTTATATTGGTTACAAACTGTATGGCCGTGGCAGACTTCTTGCTAACCGTTCTTACAGCTTAAATTAATCCATTTCCATTAATCTATATCTTGCCACATGGCTCGTGGCTTACCGGCATCTTCACATGCGGCTTGTCATCATGGCGGCTGGCAGTGTCTCCCTCTCTCAGCCTTCCACTTCCCAGTTTTTTCTCCTCCTTGTCCCGCCTATACTTCCTGCCTGGCCACTGACCAATCAGTGATTTATTTGTTGACCAATCAGCAACACATTTGACATACAGACCATCCCACAGCAATCAAGTCTCTAGCGGAATCTGTCTGGGATGAAAATAAGATATGTGAGTTTGTAGAAATTCTGTCTTGTTAAATCTGTGTTAAGAAATCTTTAGGTGTTTGCTAAGTTAAATATATGCTAATGGTAGCCTTATATAAGTTTGTAAGATAGATCCATAGAGTTCCTTTAAGAATAAAAGCTTGCAAGAAGTATCTAAGGTAGTCTTAAGACATGTAGTAATAAGCTTGTAAGAAGTAAAGATGTTAGTTGTAAATGTAAGTTTAAATAAGAAATATAAGAAGTATAAGTATCTAACGTAGTCTTAAGACATGTAGTAATAAGCTTGTAAGAAGTAAAGATGTTAGTTGTAAATGTAAGTTTAAATAAGAAATATAAGAAGTATATAAGAAGTAATAAGAAATATGTTTGATAAAGTAGCTCTATAGTTTCATTAAAGAGTATAAATAAGTAGATGTTAATATGTTATATGTGAGTTTGTAAAAATGTGTAAATGTTGAGTGTGAGTTTAGGCTTAAGCACATGTTATATGTGAGTTTGTGAAAAGGTGTAAATGTTGATTGTGAATCTAAGCTTAATGTATGTGGTGAAAGAACCTGAGATACAGAGTTAGTGTCCTAGGAGACGGCAAAGCAGGCAGTCTGAGTGGTTTTCAAAAGCTCAAAAAGCCGCTAAGAAGCTAAGAATGGTGGACGCCAGAACCAGCACAACAAGGCATCCGCAGCTGAGATCTGTGGAAAATCAATGCAACACAGAAAAACCTGAGCTAACAGCAAAAACGGTGTGGTTTTAAAATTACTGACTCTGCAGATGGGAGTACAATTAGTGGAGTCTGATTTTAAAGGCCCTTTGAAGCTGGGCATGGTGGGTTTATTGATAGGAAGATCCTCCACCACCATAAGAGGTCTTACTGGGATCGTGAATGCACGCACGTTGCAGGCTAAATTTTCCCTTTCCCATGCGGATGCGCGCCAAGTAGTTAAGGCCAAGGCATTGTGGAGCGTGCGCATTGGTCCCTCAAAGAAATTCTTCAAAAACAAAAAGGGGGAATAGGCTGTGACTGAACCCCAAGAGAAAGATATCCTCACGGGTAGCTGGCATGGCCCCAATCCCATGCTGACATGGGCACGAGGTTCTGTTTGTGTTTTCCCACAGGACCGGCTAGACCCTATCTGGGTACCTGAACGATTGGTGCGACGGGCCCCTCAGATGGAGAGACGTGATGACACCCCGGAAGCTGGTGTGCCTGATCCTGATAGCCCTGATTCTGACAAGCGTGCCAGTGGGAGCAGCTGAGGATCGACTACTCTGGGCTCTTATAAAAGCCTGGCCATACCCTTTACCCATAACATCACATTCTAGTGTATTGCTTTATTTTTGAGTTGACTTGCTGCAGGAGCAGAACCCAGATCCTGAGCAATGAGATCATTGCAGTCAACTCCACCCATGTGCACCTGGCCTATCACCTTTTTAAAGGAGTGGGCAGGATTAGGTGCCCTGGCAGGTCTACTGGTACTTGTCTCCCTGATGTGCCTGTGGTGCATTGTTTGTTTAAGGGTTTCTCAGCAGCGCAATGCAGCCATGATTATCCAAGCCTTTACAGCCATAGAGGCTGGACAGTCTCCCCAGGCCTGGCTGGCTGCATTAAAAGCTTGATTGTGCAGGATGCAAGGCTAGTGCACTGCACTTGAGTCTAGCTGTATTGCAAAACCCAAGAAGAGCAAGTCTAATTACATATGGGTTGATACCCTAATTCCCACCTCTACAAAAAAAGGGTATCGGATGGGTCAAGTGTTCTCTGGGTGGATGACACCTGGTCTAACACCAGCACAGTGTCCAAGTTGTATTTTGGCAGAGATTAGACCTCTGCTCTTGCCTACTGCTTAAAACATAAAAGGGGGAACTGTAGAGAGCCATGCATGGCCACGTCTCAAAGATGGCGCTGGCGTCTGGCTTCTGCCTTCCCGATGGATCCTTCACTTTATCAATCCTGTCCAACTCCAGGGCCTCTCTCGGACCCTTCTGTTCACATACTCCACACACACACACTTGGTTCCTGATTTTTTTTCATCCCCTAGGAAACCCAAGGCCATGAGGACATTCACTCTACTCATCGCCCTTCTGGTGGCCCTCCAGACCCAGGCAGAACCTCTCCAAAGAAGAGCTGAGGAGGTTCTAGACCAGGAGCAGCTGGGAGAGGATGACCAGGATATGTCCATATCCTTTGGAAGGGATGAAAGCAGTGATCTTCAAGATGCAGGTGTGGGAATTAGATTCAGAGTTTTTGTTTAAAAAAAAAGGAAATAATAGGATAAATGGGTAGAACACTGAATCTACACTAAAAAGAAAAAGGAGAAGTGAGGTGGTATTGTGTTCCCCAAAATATTGTGTACCCTAATAAACTTATCTGGGGTCAGAGACAGAACAGCCACAATATTAAACATAGAGGATAGGCAGTGGTAGCACACGCCTTTAATCCTAGCATTCCAGAGGCAGAAATCCATGTGTTCAAGGATACAGCCAAGCATGGTGACTCACACCTTTAATCCCAGAAAGCAAGTCTTTAATCCCAGGGAGTGAGGCAGAATGCAGAAAGATATATAAGGCGTGAGGACCAGAAACTAGAAGCATTTGGCTGGTTAAGCATTTGGCTGCTTAAGCTTTTAGGTTTTGAGCAGCACAGTTCAGCTGAGAGCCATTGGGATATGAGGACACAGAGGCTTCCAGTCTGAGGAAACAAGATCAGCTGAAAGTTGGCCAGGTGAGGTTAGCTGTGGCTTGTTCTGTCTCTCTGATCTTCCAGTATTCACCCCAATACTTTACTCAGGTTTGATTTTATTAATAAGAACTTTTAAGACTCCTGCTACACAGGTGAGAGATGTCTGTCAGCATGTTAGAGATAGGAGCAAAGAGAAGGGATGGAGAAATCAGGTAACCTAGGTGACTTAACTACTACTTTACTTTTCTCAATCAACAGCAGGAGCCAAATAAATCAATTTCTTTCTGCAAAGATTTTTGTTCCAAGATACGCTTGTGACTATCACTGGGTTTAATACATAAAGAGATTAATAGCTAGTTTTTTCTAAATCTAAATGGCTAGACTTGATCATGAGGAAAATATCTTATTGTGCACATTACATTTCAATAACTGGGGGCATGTATTTAGATATTTACATAATGGCAGGATTTACAAAAACATGTGATGGTAGCAGCACAAGAGAAGGAAATGAAAGTACCAATGTTTAACATGTATATTTATTCATATTGATTGTGATTGTTAAGGCTGCTGTCAGAAATGGTGAATGTGGGGGACCACTTCACCTAGCACATATCATGCTCATGATCACATTCACCATGCTGACCCAGGCACTGACTGCTTCTTGTGGTCCTTGTCTCCCCAGATGTGAAGTCAGGCTTGACCTGCTATTGCAGATTAAGAGGCTGTGGATTTAGAGAATGTCTCATTGGGTTCTGCCGGTTCCAGAATACCATCTAACGACTCTGCTGCCGTAGAGGATCACTAAGAACAAGAAAAATAGGTTTGCCATATGAGTTGAAAGCCTGAAGGATACTATATGTCCCCTGCTGTGTGTCATAAAACAAAACATCCAGGAAATCTGGGACACCATGAAAAGGCCAGATCTAAGAATAATATGGATATAAGGAGAAGAAGACCAACTCAGAGGCACAGAAAATATATTCAACAAAATCGTAGAAGAAAACTTTCCCAACTTAAAGAAGGAAATACCTATAAAGATACAAGAAGCCTAGAAAACACTAAAAAGATTAGACCCCCGAAAAAAGTCCCCTTGCCTCATAATAATTAAACCACTAAACATAAAGAATAAGGAAAGAATATTAAGAGCAGCAAAGGAAAAAGACCAAGTGACTTATAAAGGCAGACCCATCAGAATAAGACCTGACTTCTCAATGGAGACTGAAATCCAGAAGGAACTGGACAGATGTAATGCAGACACTAAGAGACCATGGATGCCAGCCCAGACTACTATACCCAGCAAAACTTTCAATCACCATAGACAGAATGAACAAGACATTCCAAGACAAAACCAAATTTAAGCAATACCTATCCACAAATCTAGACCTACAGAAAACACTAGAAGGTAAACTTTAACCTAAGGAAATCAGATGCACCCAAAAAACACAGACAATAGAAAACCCCACAGCAGCAAATCCCAAAGAAGGGAAATACACACACACTACTACCAAAAGTTAAGAGGAATTAACAATCACTGGGTATTAATATCCCCTAATATCAATGGACTCTATTCACCTATGAAAAGACACAGGCTAACAGAATGGCTGTGAAAACAGGATCCATTCTTCTGCTACATACAAGAAACACACCTCAATTTCAAAGAGAGACACTACATTAGAGTAAAAGGCTGGGAAAAGACTTTCCAATCAGATGCAGTTAAGAAGCAAGATGGTGTAGCTATTCTAATATCTAGACTTAAAACTAAAATTAATCAAAAGAGATCAAAAGGATATTACATACTCATAATAGGAAAAATCCACCAAGATAAAGTTTCAATTTTGAACATTTATGCCCCAAATATAAGGGCACCCACATATGTAAAAGAAATACTACTAAAGTGTAAATCACATCAAACCCCCCACACATTAACACTGGGAGACTTTAGCCGTGCAGCAGTGGCTCACACCTTTAATCCCAGCACTCAAAAGGTAGAGCCAGGTGGATCACTGTGAGTTCATGGCCAGCCTGGTCTACAGAGCAAGATCCACGACAGGCACCAAAACTACATGGAGAAATCCTGTGTCAATACAAAAACAACAACAAAATTAGTGGAAGACATCAACACCCCACTCTCACCAATGGACAGATCTGCCATATAGAAACTTAACAGAGAAATAAGGGATCTATCAGATGTCATGACTCAAATGCACTGAATACATTTCTACAGAACATTCCACCTTAAGAAAAAAGAATATACATTATTCTCAGGACCCCATGGAGCCTTCTCTAAAATTGACCACATACTCAGTCACAAAGCAAATCTCAACATATACAAAAAAAATGGAATAACTTCCTGTATTCTATCAAACTACCATGGCTTAAAGTTAGATTTTAACAACAACTAAAATTACAGAAAGCCTACAATCTCTTGGAAACTGAATAGTGCTCAACTGAATCACCAATGGGTCAAGGAAGAATAAAGAAAGCAATTAAAGACTTCCTAGAATTCAAAGAAACTGAATGTACTACATACCGAAACTTATGGGACACTATGAAAGCAGTGCTAAGAGGAAAATTCATAGTACTAAGTGCGCACATAAAGAAGCAGGAGAAATCACACACTAGTGACTTAACAGCACACCTAAGCTCAAAGGAACAAAAAGCAAAGTCACCCAGGAGGAATAGATGCCAGGAAATTATCAAATTGAGAGCTGAAATCAATAAAATAGAAACAAAGAGAACAATACAAAGAATCAATGAAACAAAGTTGGTTTTTTGAGAAAATCAACAAGGTAGACAAGCCCTTATCCAGACTAACCAAAGGCAGAAAGAGAAGGAGTATTCAAATTGGCAAAATCAGAAATGAAAAGGGAGACATAACAACAGACAACAAGGAAATCCAGAGAATCATCAGGTCATACTTCAAATACTTGTACTCCACAAAATTGGGAAATCTAAAAGAAATGGACAATTTTCTGGATAGGTACCACACACCAAAGTTAAATTAAGACCAGATAAACTATTTAAATAGAATAATAATCCCCAAGGAAATAGTCAATAAAGTCTCTCAACCAAAAAAAAGCCCAGGACCAGATGGTTTCAGTGCAGAATTCTACCAGATCTTCAAAGAAGAGTTAATACCAATACTCTTCAAATTGTCCCACACAATAGAAACAGAAGGAATGTTAACAAACTCCTTTTATGAGGCTACAGGTACGCTGATTCCCAAGAAGCACAAAGATGCAACAAACAAAGAGAACCACAGACCAATCTCCCTCATGAACATTGATGCAAAAACATTCAATAAAATATTGGCAAACTGACTCCAAGAACACATCAAAAAATTTTCCACCATGATCAAGTAGGCTTCATCCTAGAGATGCAAGGATGGTTCAACATATGAACATCTGCCAATGTAATACACCATATAAACAAACTGAAAGAAAAAAAAAACACATGATCATTTCATTAGATGCTGAAAAGGCTTTTGACAAACACCAACACCCCTTCATGATAAAGGTCTTGGAGAGATCAGAAATACAAGGAACCTACGTAAAAATAATAAAGGCAATTTACAGCAAGCTGACAGCCAACATCAAAATAAATGAAGAGAAACTCAAAGCAATTCCACTAAAATAAGGAAAAAGACAAGGCTCTCTCCTCTCCCCATATTTATTCAATATAGTACTTGAAGTTCTAGCTAGAGCAACAAGACAACAAAAGGAGATGAAGGGGATACAAATTGGAAAGGAAGATATCAAACTTTCACTATTTGTAAATGATATGATAGAATACATAAGTGACCCCAGACATCTTTTAAGGGATTCATTGCAGATTCTACTACAGAGCTCAGAAGAGTCCTGACTAAGTCACATAGAAGGCATCAAAGAAGCATAAAAACAGATTCTTTTTCTGCAAGGAAATTTATTGGAGAAAGAAAAACAATTGAGGCAAAGTGCAAGGGTAGTGACAGATGATGAGGTCTCAGAGCACATGGTGATCTTGTCTCTGGTCTCAGGGGCAGCAGAGTACAGAACGTACTAGACCTATGTTGCAGTTCCCAGTGGCTCGTTCAGAATGTCTGCAAACAAATTTTCTGCAGTGACATTTCACCCTTCTTGCGGCTGAGGAAACAGAGAACATCAGGCATTAAGTAAGGTAGCCAACAGTATGCAATAGTGTAAAATACTATGAAGATGCATGATGGATGGTACAGAATAGGTTTGTTTGTGTTGGTGACATCACACCCAGCACCATGATCAACTCCAAACACTGGATACACTGAACAAGTGTTGATCACATGCACAACTTGACAGGCATTTCACCTTCCTTCACCTTTTTGTGTCTTCTTGAACCAACACATTCACACACTGGCATTGGATTCCTAAATCTATTATTTTATGCACAGCAGATTTTTCTTTCTATACCAAAATTATCAAATGAATAGATAAAGGGCTAATCAATTGGTTCTATATTTTAAAATTATTCCACAGATAAATTTTTAGGTCAAAAAATTTAAAAAGAAAGAAAACCAATTACACTTTTTGACTCTTACTCTTACTTCTGTGAATAAGATGGGGAAGATCCTAGGGAATAAACAGAGATACTTACCTGAATCACACAGCTCTGAACAGGATTCCAGGGTACATCTTCAATTGTCAGGAGACTCCAACACTCTATCATACTGGGCACTACCACTCACCTGAATCTTGAAGAGCAGAGCCTACTGGGCCTCCAAAGGAGATGGACACATCCTGGTCTTCTACTCCTGGCTGATCCTCATTTTTATCCCCCTCACTTGCTTCTGGGAAAGCATCAACCTGGGTCAGGAAGACCAGTAGAACGAGGGCAGAGAGGAGGACAAGTGTCTTCATGGCTGAGAGTCACCTGGAGGAAGGGTGAGCAGGAGCCCAGTGTGTGGGGAGTAAGGAGCCAGCCTGCATTTATAGGTTTGTCATGAGAAAGAGCAGAGACAGGCCCAGTTGTTAGAGATGGCATGCACTGATGGAAACTGGGAGAGACTGTTGCCCTCCAGATCCCTTTGATGTTTCTCTGTTCTCACAGCTGTCATCACGATGTTGGTCTGTGTGTTCAGTGACAGCTCACCCTTCTAGCTAATAATGATGAAGGGCCTTGCTATCTTCTTCTGTTTCCCATCTGCTTGAATATTTACCTTTCTGTGGTCAGGAAAGAAAAGAGTCAGGCATTTTATAAGTTAGTAACTTATAAAATGGAATAAGGGTTTTTGTGTTCTGAAGTTGGATCCTGCTCTTCTCAGAAAGTGTGGACCCTGGACCAGACCTGAATACCTGTGGCTTGAACAGTCATTTCTTTGAGTGATGCTGGGGTATTATCACCCTCATGAGGAAGACTTTGTGAATCTCTTCCTTTGTGTCCATTATACAGAAAGTTAGATGACCCTGGTGAATTTATCTCAAGAGGAGATTAGGGACAGAGTTGGTCATAATGGAGCCAGAGCAGGTTGTTCTGAAGAAGCCTGTGTGACCAGCACACATCTCATGAGTGCATTCCAGGTGCCTCTTCACACTATGGGAGCCAACCAATGATGTGCTGTGGCTCATGTCTCAGATTCTGCATTTTATTTTAAATTTTAGAAATTGTGATATTACCTAAAAGAAATAACATTCAAAATATAGAGATGGTGATGTGTTTTGTCCCAGTTCCATGAAGTACTTCTACTCCAAGAAGTCACTGTCGTTCATATACAAACACTGTTCAGTACATATTTTTATCCATTTTTCCCTCACTATGTATATGCCAAAAGATACAGAACATTCTACTAATTTCAGTCAGCATATAATGCCCCAGTGTTATAAGTGCTATCTCATTCATATTTACATGTTGATAAATACTGTTCAATTGTTAAAATAATATTAGTCACAGCTGTGTGCAATGACTAGCAAAGCAGTAAGAATACTATTTTACATGCACATAGTTAAATATATATATTTCATATTGCCTAATGGGGTTGCCTATCAGTCAAAAAGCATGTCTTATACTTCAGACACATCCCTCACTGTCTTCTTGGTGTTCACAGAGTTGGCCTCAGTAGCACTCACTAAGTTTTCATACCCGAAAGACCACCATGCTCATTTGAATGATTTATTTTATTGTGTTTTCATTTTCTGTTCTTCCTGCCTGTGTTCAGCACAGAATTTGTCATTGACGTCCCAGAGTATTTCAAACCATTAAAATATAACCTTTAAGAAGAATGCCCCCTTTAAGTTAGGCAATCAAGTTTTGATTTGCACCGTAGTTTCCCTTTTCTTGTTATTTTATATTCTCTCTTTTGTTTCTTCCCGAATGCTGGTGGCAGCAGCTGTCTCACTTGAAGAAAGACATCTGCTCATATGGACACCAGAGAAGATGGAGACCAGAATCCTCCATGTGCGAAGTCATCCTACTTCTGGAATTGCTGAGCCTTGTGGGGAAAAAGATCTTTACTTTGTGAGTTTACACTCTGCTGGAGATTTTATGATCTTTGTGGACGTTGATACCTGTACTATGATGCTTTTCTCGTATTTCCTAGTCCCAATCTTAGAGGTAAAATTGTTATTTCAGTATCATCCTTGTTTACCTTTTTCTCATGAATCGAAGGCGGAAGTGCACATGCCCAAGGAGTGTGTGCACCACGTGTATTTGGTCAAATGCTCCATTGAGGGAGGGGTTGGCACATTCATTTTACTCCTTTAAAAATATTTGCTTATTTTTATTTTGGAAGTATCAGTTATTTGCCAGCATGTGTGTGTGTTGTGCTTGTTGCCTGTGGAGAAGAGAATAGGTAGCCAAATCCCCTAGAACTGGAGTTACAGAAAGCTGTGAGAGCTGCCATGTGGGTGTTGGAACAGAACCTGGGTTCTCTGCAAGAGCACCAAATGCTCTTAACCACTGAGCCATCCCTACAGACCTACATTTTCTCTAGTTAACCTTTAGCTGTTGTTCAGAAATTCTGGAAATTTTCTTTTTAACCTGTTACAGGTTATCTTAAAGATTATCATCTTTCTTTGTCCTTTTTTATTTGCTGTGCCAAACTAGATATAATTCAGTATTCAATAACATTTCTGAGTTTTCTTTATTTTAACTTAAATTTGTAAAACTCAAATTTGTGTGTCTTAGTGATTTTTGGCTTTAGCAAAATTCCTGTCATATCCTGTGATTGAGACAGAGCTGTCTTTCTTACTCACTGCCACAACTGAGGAAGTTTCATCTTTCCAGGAAGTGTTTTCATGGTCATTAATGTTCTGTCATATGATATCACCTATGGATGTCCAACAAGCAGTTCGAAAGTAGATCTGTGGATGGAGTTGGTGGGTCAGAGACATTGAAGTGATGTTGGAGAAATGAAGGAACTCTTCATAGTTCATTGCTGTTTCTCCTACATTTCATTGTAGTAAACAGTGTCCAAGTACCATCACTTATTCAAAGAGTGCTGCTAAAGAATGGAAGTTACCTCCACTGGCCTCTGAAAGCTCAGATCTTGTAGCTGACCCATTTGTGCTCATGGGAGGGCTCTTCCTCTTCCTTCCTCATAGGCACTCAGATTCTACTGATCTGCAGGAGTACTGGGTAAGATGGGTCACAGCCTTGAGGGCTCTAAGATGCGTCAGGCTGTAATCATTCCTGCACTTGTTTCATGTCAAGAACCAGTGCCCAAAATGTCAACAGAACTCCAAATTACCCTTATTAATCAGCTCTATTTCTTTACCAGTGATTAGATGTGTGTGATTGTTTTATTTGATAACTGGCAAAAAAAAACCTCTTCTTCGGGCATTTCTAGAGAGAGTAGGATATTTCATAGTGAGCTCACTTCAAATCCCAGAGGAAGGAATTTGCAGAGGTAGAGACCAAGGAGAAGAGAAACAGGGAAAGTTCAACAGAGTAATGTGCAGTTATTTGTAACCAGAAGCCCATGATGTTAGGATGGTTAATGGAAAGGTAAGCTGAGCTTCATATTAGATTGAGGTGTTTCCTGAGACCATGGGGACAAACCTCCCTGTTCTGAAGATGAGTGTTCAGGAACCGGTAAATTCTAGTAGAATTTTAATTCTGAAATCTATACAGGACTTCTGATTCCAGCCCCAGTTTACACACTTTTCCCTGTGTTTCCATGCTCTACAAGGAGTCCAGAGTCACGCTAGGAAGATATAACTTGGGCCTGCCCCAGAGTTGACTGGTGTGAGCCAGTAAGCATGTCTTGTCCGCTAGAAATTTCTGTGATGAGTGGGATATTTTGAAAGATCTTGGGTGCTTTTTTTATGATACCAAAGGTTGCTTACTGGAATTTCTTCAGAGGATCATTGTAGTGATAAGTGATGGCATCTGGCCCAGTTGGTGGACATGTTGACAATGCTATGTTGATAGAGGAGATGTAATTCCAATAGGGACATGTCTTCTGAGCATCACAAACTATAGTAATTCTCAATTAGGATATAAACTGGCAGTTCTTCGATGTTTGTCCAAGGCCAAATGACGTTAACTGTTTAGACTCTAGGATTAGGCTAAACTTGGGGACTCATCTGTGGGACAAAGTATGTTTTCTGAACTGAACCCCAGGGGTGTACCAGGATTTTTCTTTCTGATCACCAACCAGTTCCCAAATCATAACATAGAGACTTATTATTTATGAATGCTCAGCCCAGCTTAGGCTTCTTTCTGGCTAGCACTTTTAACTTAAATTAACCTGTTTCTCTTTATCTACCTCTTGCCTCAGGGCTGTTTTCCTTCCTTTACCTTTCTTTCTATATGTCCTGCTCAGTCTCTGCTGTCTGGAGGCAGACTGGCCGCCCCACCATTCTCCTTTCTTTTTCTATTTTCTCTTTTGTTCTTGTCCCTTTTCATTCTTCTTGCCCCCATTCTTCTTGAGCCTAGATTTCTCCTTCTATTTATTCTCTCTGCCCACCAGCCCCACCTATCCATCTTCTCTGTATATCTACTGAGCATTCAGCTCCTTATTAGACCAATCAGTTGCCTTAAGCAGGCAAAGTGATTCAAATACAGCACATCTTTTTTTTAATTAATTAATTAATTAATTTTTTGTATTTTTGAGACAGGGTTTTGCTGTGTAGCTTTGCACCTTTCCTGGAACTCACTCTGTAGCCCAGGCTGGCTTTGAACTCACAGAGATCCACCTGCCTCTGCCTCCTGAGTGCTGGGACTAAAGGCATGTGCCACCACTGCCTGACTGGGAGGAGGTCTTAAATACAGGCTTACAGCACAATGGAAGAACCCCGGAGGGCAGAAGTTCCCTATGGAGGTCTTACAATCTTGTGTCTAGGCTGTTAACACCCATTATTCAGGATACACAGACAAGGAACTTCCTTAAGCATTCAGGAGGTTGAAACCCGGGAGGGAATTAGCATAGGGAGGATATCAAGGTCACGGTCAGCAAGCAAGGCAACAGTTACCCAAAACAGGTGCCAGGGCCCCACAGGTCCCCCTTTTACTAATAAATGAGCTTCTGACTTAGGTTGCATGGAATGTCAGCAGGTCACCTTACCCATCATGGAGACTCCTGCCCAGGCCACACAGGCACTCTGTTTTAGGTTGGTGAGCGCCCCCCAGGCATTACCGTCTTTGAATACTCATTATCATACAGGGACAATTGTGTGTGAGCTGCAGAGCTAACTGCTGCCAAAGATTTCAAAGTGGTGTTGGGCTTGCAATCTGTGTGTTTGACACAGAAAAGACCAACAGAAGTCCTATCCTACCCATAGACAGTAGGCTAAAGGCAACTGAGCCATTCCCTTCCTTAATGAGCCTTACTGCAAACTGAAGTCCTTTAAAGATGGTATCCCAAAAGCAAATGGAACTTGAGTTTATAAATTTACCCTTACCATTATACACCTTGAATTTTCACTGTTACAATAGGTCAGTTTAAAAACAATAAACTCTTGCATTTTACAAGAAAATTTTACCCCAAACTTCAAAAGTGGGAAGGAAGAATACATGAGATTATTGCATCCAGGGTCAAGAATTTGCAATAGGGAGAGAAGTTGGAATGAACTCTCTGGAAACAAAGGCAAGAGAGGCTTGTAGCCTTGTGAGCTGGTGGAGAAGCCCTGGAGAACATTATTGGGGAGATTGGTCAATGTGATTGTGTCAAGTATTTGCCCATTGACAGTTACTGGAGTTACACTAATTGTAACTAAACACAGAGGACCTACATTTTTAGATAATTACATTTCAGAAGGATGACCCCACATTTGATTAAGTCATTAAATTTATTTATCCTGGAACATGAGTAACTTATTTAGACAGAAATGTATTATGGGACTTTGGTAACTACATATTACATTTGCAATCCACTAATCAGTTTTCTGTGATATTTGAGGCAGAAAAAGTTGTACTGGCTAGAGTTACACTTTATCTACTAGTTCTTTGGTGGAGTTGGTATCTGTCATGGCCCAACACAGATTGTTATAACAGCTACCTAATGAGATGCTTCTAGCATCCTTTCTTCCTCAGAGTGATGTGGTATTCCATTCTCCCAGTATGCTTCCTTCCTTATTGAGTGCCCACAAGGATGTATCATGTGAACCCACGTTATCTGTGCTACTAGAGTCGGCAGTCTAAGAGGTCACCCCTGCCGTCTTTTCATCAGATAACACACATAACTACCTTAAGGAGTGTGCAATGTTCTGGAGTCTGAGCCTTAACAACCTGTAGCGCCACTGAGGACTCCAAGCTGCAGGGAGAACTTTCTGCTGATTTCTTTATTTTTCTTGGAATTTTTCTTACTTCCAAGCTGCATTAAGCACACCAAAGATATAAGGTAACTCACATGAGTGTATATTGCAGAGCATACTGGAGTCATTAGGCACATGCACTTTCTGTATGTGAAGAACAGTTTTCTGTATAGAAAATACATTTTGTGGTATATAAGCAAGCATAAGTGCTGCAGATAATATGCACATCATAGATAGTAATGACTTGATTTTCTTCCTACCCATTGTGTCTCTGTATTAACTTTTTCTAATATTGGAAAAAGTTTTCTCTATGGAGCTGAATACAACCCAGGGCTTAGAAGGCTGAGGCCCAATCCAGGCCTACTCATTGAAACTTCAACCCTTTTTAAGGAGACTGTGGCTCTCTGAAAAATTAAGATATTAGGACTCTATAAACCTGAAGCTCAAAGTTGTAGTTTTTCTTAACATGTAGGCATGTCTTTGAGAGTGAGTTGAATCTACATGAAGGCAGAGTCAAAAGTCAAGGAAGAAATGTAGCAAGATTATCAGCACTGTGAACTTCCTTTACACTTTGTGTCTGAACCCTGGGATCATCCTTAAAATGGTTAGTATTTGGAGTCAGTATTTTTTAAATAAAAACTAAATTATTTATTCAATTGTAAAGGTTTCCTTGAAGGTTCTAGTACTTGATATCCAGAGTACTCCTGACTGAGCCTTATAGCAAACACTAAAAGAATGCAAACACACAGGGAGCATAATGCAAGCAATTTATTGGGACAAAGGAGAAACACGAGGGCTGTGGTAATCAGAAGCCTCTCTCGGGCCTCAGATGGTCATCTTGTTGTTTCTGGTCTCCATGCTCAGCTGCAGCAGAACACGTAGATTTTTCTACCGTTGGTGCAAATCCCACTGATGCGTTCTAGCATTTTTCAGGATCGGCTTCGACAGTAGCATGTCAAGAGCTTTTTTGAGGCTGGAGATACACAGAGATAAACAGGAATCGAGTTTGAGGTCAGCAGGATGGGATAGCATACAGTCTTATGAAGATGTGTCATACAAGCATGGCTTTGATTTGTTGGCAACATTACAGCCAGCAAGATGGTTAACTCAACACAAATTAAAATAATGTACCTGAGGAGTGTTGATAATATGCCAGACATCAGATCCATTCTGATGTATCTTTAATTTTTATGCTCCTTTTCTTACCATTTATATAATTGAATGAACTCTTACACTGATTTGAAGTTCTCTTAGGCAATAAAATTATTTTCCTCATACCTAAGACTATTTCTTTTGTTGTATAAGGATCTACTCAATATATTGCTCTACATCCTGGTAAAATTCCAAATTGTATTTTTAGAGCAAAAGACTAAAGGAAAAGAAAATGAAAGAAAAAAATTTTACTTCTGTCTCACTGTTAATGTTATGAATATGAAATAAAAGGAAGTAAGACAGAGGTATCAAGAGAGCCAGATTGTTTGTGACAGGATTCCAAGGCACATCTTCACACCTCTCTCAGGAGACTCCAACCCACTATCATACTGGGCACCACCCCTCACCTGCATCTTGAAGAGGAGAGCCTTCTGGACCTCCAAAGTAGATGGACACATCCTGGTCCTCTAACCCTGAATGCTCCTCATTTTTAGTCTCTTCAGTAGCTTCTGGGAGAGGATGTCTGGGCAAGTAAGACAAGCTAGATAAGGGCAGTGAGGAGGACAATTGAGTTCATGGCTGAGATTCACATTGAGGAAGGGTGAGCAGGAGCCCAGTGTGTGGGGAGTGAGGAGCCAGCCTGCATTTATAGGGCTGTCATGAGAAGGAGCAGAGACAGGTCCTGTAGTTAGAGAGGGCATGCACAGATGGGAACTGGGAGAGACTGTTGCCCTCCAGATCCCTTTGATGTTTCCCTGTTCTCACAGCTGTCATCACGATGTTGTTTTGTGTGTTCAGTGACAGCCCTCCCTTCCAGCTGATAATGATAATTATTCTTGTTTGTTTATTTGTTTTATTTGCCTGCTTGTTTTCTAAACAGAGAGAAAGAGAGAAGGCATGAAGTTGGAGTGGTGGAGAAGATCTGGGAGGATATTGTAGAGGGAATTCTGTGATCAGAGTATATTGTACAAAAAGAACAATTTCAAGAAAATGTCAGAAACTAGGCAGAAAAATTGGTGTTGTGTCTACACAGCGACTGCAAGGAGAATCAAGTACTGAAAGCTGTGACCCATCTTGGGGTTCCACACTGCGGTGAGCACCAGTCTGAAGGTCTTTGAAGCAGAGGGAACAATCTGGCATCCTGAGCACACAAATTGGTCAGGTCAAGATGAGAGGTAATAGTCCAGGATCAACTTTGGATCTTTGATGAAAAGACTTATGTGTTGGCTGAGGATGGAAAGAAGGTTGTGGCATGGAAAGGCAGAGAAGAATCAGGAACAGCCCAGGAAGGTGTCACCAAAGTCACTTTGCGATCTCTGACTCATTAGTGCCATCTCCAGTCCTGTTTCCTCTGCACTTGCTGGGTGATTGCACATGATGTTTATGTCAGAATGACAACATTCATGAAACGCTGCTGGAGAGAAAGACCTTGACTCAGGACATGATTTGGAAGGCATGTGTTTATGTCAGGAAATCACTAATACAGAGATTCCAGGTTTACAAAAGTCAGTGGGAGCAACAGAGGATTTATGTACTATGGAATTAATGCCAGAGAAAATTATAAGCTTTCAAAAATTTTGTAAAACCTAGGAAACAGTGCTAATTCATCAAATTTATGAAGAGCTATTAATATTACATATTAACCAAAATGCAAAATGAGCAATAACAACAGTATACCAGGAACTGCAAATTATTCTTTCCATGCAAATGGAGCACTAACTCATACAAAAAATGCAAATAGCACTTCAGTGGAATGCCAATTTTTGCCTATCAACTTAGAAAATATAATTTTAAATTATCTAGCTGGATAGTGGTAACACATACCTTTAATCCCAGCATTTGGAAGGCAGAGGCAGGTGATTTCTATGAGTTGGAGACTAGCCTGATCTACAAAGTGAGTTCCAGGACAGCCAGGACTAAAAAGAGAAACCTTGTCTCAATACACTATATATATATATATATATATATATATATATATATATATATATATATATATATATATATTCATTGATTGTTTTCAGCCCAAAGACTGGAGGAATTCAATTAATCACATCAAATCCCTATACATGAATGCTTGGTGATATTTGCTCCACCCATGACCTAGGGCTATATGGCCCAAAGAAGGTGGTGCTTCCTGCCATTGTATGTGACCTCTTATAAGGAGTTGGAGAAGAGTCACGTGCACTTTTTCTTATTAGGTCCTTTGTCATCTTTACTGAGAGTTTCTTGCAGGGCTTGCAAAAAAGCACCTAGGGTCTGTTCCAGTGAGTGAACCTCCTCTGTTGTAAGGGATTCCAGAGATTTCATGGAATCATGCAACCCTTTATGTTCTTCTGAAACACATGATTCCATAGGCCTTATTTTATCAGTTAACAATAATCTTCCTTCCTTATAAAGTATCTGAGTAGTGGCAACTTCACTCTAGAGAGTTATTGTTTCCTCCATTAAGTATTCATATTTATTATCAATGAAATCAAATCTGGTTGTACATTTATTATTAATGGACTGAAGTTTTTTTTTTGTTTTTTTTTTGAAAGACTGAAGTTCTTGTAGTAAGTTAGCAGATTCCAAACTAAGGAACCTGTTTTTTAAAGTCTTTATTAGTATCTTGCAAATTCTGGGTAGCAGATTCCAGAGCAAGAATCTTTTTTTTTTTTTTTTTTTTTTTTTTTTGGTTTTTCGAGACAGGGTTTCTCTGTGTAGCTTTGCGCCTCTCCTGGAACTCACTTGGTAGCCCAGGCTGGCCTCGAACTCACAGAGATCCACGTGGCTCTGCCTCCCGAGTGCTGGGAGTAAAGGCGTGCGCCACCACCGCCCGGCTGCAAGAATCTTTTTATGTAAGTCTTCATTGCTACCTTGTAAAGCCTGTATCAGTCCCAATAATGACTCATTTTTGTTATTATTATTAAACCAGTTTTTCAATGCTATGTGAATTATTATGGTAAATGCCAAAATGATGCATACCAAATATGTCCAAGCAAAGTCATATATTTCCTGTAAAATTTCATTCATCATACAAACAAAAAAAGGTTTTAAATTCACTTGAGGTAATATTTTCTGCCATGCTTTGAGAAATGTTCAAAATCTGTAAAGAAAATTTTATTAATTTTTTTTAATTAATCAGGTTTAAGGTGTAAAATTATCAAGTACTCTTACCTGGAATGAAATTCTTGATTGTAATGGGTTTTTTGGGTGTAGTAGCATGGTTGGGCCAGAAGGTGACACTGGTGTAGCAGTAAAGCGGGTCTGATGCAAGCTGACTGTGGTCCCTGAATGGCTCCTATGAATTAAGCACTTACCCAGGCAACCCCTGAGCACTAGATAGGGTTGCTGGGACCACAACAGACTGTATGCAACAATGAGGCAATACACCAATGAGCTGGAAGCGCTCAGGTGCAGTCACACACCTGGCAGGAGCCGCCTGTCTGGTTGGTGCTGTAGGGCTGATGACAGTGTTTGCAGGCCGGGTCGCATCTGGGACTGAACTCAACCAGAGTGGTGGTAGCCTCTGGGTGGGAAGGCAGGTGGGGGGAGCATGCTATCAATATCACAGGCAGGTAAGCTCACAAGAGCAGTGTCCCAGGGTGCCTGGAATTGGCAGCTGCTACACTGAACCATTTAAAAGTAAAGGAAGAGTCTGCTGGGAATCTCTAAACAGGAGAGGAACTGTGACCTGATCTGGCCACTAAAAGCATGGACTAGTGTGGGCACCTTTCTCTGGTGCTCTATCTGCTGAAGAACGAATGTGCTTCTGGCAATGGTTATGAGAGCTGCCGCCTTGTGAGTCAATGGCCAGAGAGTGAGTGATTGACTCATGCTGCATGAGCTGCCTAGTCAACAGGCTGTACCTGTCCCTGGGGCTGCTGCTGTTCACCTGAGCAGGGGTCAGGCTCTTCCTGGGGGGTTTGAGCTGTGCAGGCCCTGCAGGGCAGAGAAACTCACCAGCAGCCACCCGAGTACTTTCTGGTCTGGTCTCACAAGTAGCCCCAGTAGGGACACAAGGGGCTCAGATGCATGTGGCTGGGACCCAGTAGCTCTGGAGGTGCTAGTGTGGTTGACCTGCAGCCAGCATACAAGCCTCTGAGCCAACTGCTGCAGCTGCCACAGAGGCTGTGGACAGAAGCTACAGGGAGTGTGGGGTCTTTTTGTCACGTGGGCGCCACTTATTATGATCAATCCACATGAGTCTATTAAGTGGGTAACAGAATTTATTAAGATATAAATTGAGCTGGGCGGTGGTGGTGCACGCCTTTAATCCCAGGACTCGGGAGGCAGAGCCAGGAGGATCTCTGTGAGTTCGAGGCCAGCCTGGGCTACCAAGTGAGTTCCAGGAAAGGCACAAAGCTACACAGAGAAACCCTGTCTCAAAAAACCAAAACCAAAAAAAAAAAAAAAAAAAGATATAAATTGAGAAAATATACTCATGATTACAGAACGGAGTAGAAAGCAGAAGTTGTCCTCTGATCGGACTGGGAGCTAATCCACCTCCCAGGCAGGAGCTGGAAGAAAAACAGCATGTGACCCTTCACCAACTCCTTATAAGAGGTCACATACAATGATAGGAAGCACCACCTCCTTTGGGCCATATAGGCCAAAGTCATGGGTGAAGCAAATACCACTACATGCAAGGTAGGGTGTGGGTGAAGTGTCTGAAACTGTGGTCTTGAGGACACAGAAATTCCACCTCAATCTGGTCCTTCATGCACATCAAGCAACTGGCTCCTCCATGGAGAAGATAGCTGGTACAGGGCTCCTGCCCCACGATACAGGAAGGAAGAGAGAAGAAAGTGTAAACAATAGGAAAATGAAGATATGGCAAGTCAAATGTATTTAATATTAAAAGGTATCCTCACCACTACCCTATGAGGGTGTTTGTTAATGTGGCCAGATTTCTGTTTGTTGTACATTCTAAGTAGGAGGGCTTCCAGGTTGTCAGGTATCAGGGGTGGCCAGTATTGCACTAAACACAGGCTGGAGGAAAAGACAGTGGATGGAGCTTATAATGGGGCTTCTGCAGGACAGTCCATTGGGCACAGTATCTATGAGACATGCAGAATTTGATGAGGTCTCTAACAGAATCTGCGTTGGATAGGATGTTTTAAATTTCAGTTTTATTTTAAACATTTTCCTGAGAATCGCATACATGAACAACACTGCATCTACTCTGCTTCTGGCCCTCTTTCACCCTTCCAGCTCCTCCCACATCCCTTCCCAAACTTACTACCACTTCTTTAGTTATAATTATTATGTATATATCCATGGGCACAAATTAAAATGCATACAAATACATACATGCATGTGTAACAGACTCCACGTAATATTACTTATATGTCTGTGTGTCCAGGACTAACCACTTAGGATTTAGGCCAACAACTGAAAATAGGACATTATAAAACAAAAATCCTTCCCTATAGCCAATAAAATTAGTAATCAGTCCAATAAAGAGGAAGGTCACAGTGTGGGAAAGACCCTTTGCAAGCTATACATCTGATAAGGGTTATTATCCAGCATAAACAAAATTAAAAGGATAAAATAAAACAGTTAAGAAAACCACCCAGTTGGAAATGAGCTATGGATCTGAACAGAGAGCTCAGAAAATAAAATTAAAATGCCTGAAATGAAATCAGGAATGTTCAGAGTGGTATGGCTGTGCAAGCCCAAATCAGACCAGATTCCAGCATGAACTTGGGAGTTGGGTACAAAAATCCCACCCCTAGTAATTATCCTGTTCTTAGCTAATTAGAGAAAGGAATGGTTCTTTCTGAGTGTAACCCCTGGTAAATTGGTCATGTGAAAAATGTCACATCTAAAAACATATGGGCAACACAAATTGTTCTAGATAAAAATTTTTAAAAAAAGGTATGAACTTGGGTAGGTAAGAAAGTGGGTAGATCTGGGAAGAGTTTTGGGAGAGATAAGTATTATCCCAACAGATTAATAGGTTTTTGGAAATTTCAAAGAGCTAATAAAAATAGCTAAGAAGTATAACATTATTAACAGTTAGAGAAACATACATTGAAAGTACTCAGAAGTTTCATCTAAACCCAGTCAGAACAGCTAAGATCAAGAAAACAATGAACATCAAATATGAGTGAGGATGTAGGGAAAGGGGAGCTCTCATTCACTCTTGGTGGGATTGCAAGATGGCAAATTGGTGCAGGAACTGTGGAAATCAGTGTGCAGACTTCTCAAAGACTATAAGGAACTCTCCATATATCACAGCTGAAACACTCCTTGGAAAATGCCCAAAGGACTCAACATCCTACTCCACAGATACTTGCTCAGTCGTGTTCATTGCTGCTGTGTTCACACTATCTAGAAAGTGGAAACAACCTCAATGTCCTCCAATAGAAGAATGGATCCTGGAAATGTGGGACATGTTTCTGAAGGTGAGTCCCATCTAAAAGACAGTAGAGTTGACAGACAGGAGAAGTAGGTACAGCAGAATCACTAAGATGTGACTTTGTATCTAAACTCCTGTTTACCCATGATATGTCTACTAAATGTAACCCAGACTTCTTTTATTAGGGATTCATTGCAGATTCTGCTAGACAGCTTTGAAGAGTCCTGACTAAGCCACATAGAAAGCATGAAAGAAACATTAAAAACAGATTCTTTTTCTGCAAGGAAATTTATTGGAGAAGGAAAAACAATCGAGGCTTGCTGTGGGATGGTCTGTATGTCAAAACTCTTGTTCTGATTGGTCAATAATTAAAACACTGATTGGCCAGTGGCCTGTCAGGAAGTATAAGGCGGGACTAACAGAGAGGAGAATGTCGAGAACAGGAAGGCAGAGGTAGACACTGCCAGCCGCAGCCATGACAAGCAGCATGTGAAGATGCTGGTAAGCCATGAGCCACATGGCAAGGTATAGATTTATAAAAATGGATTAATTTAAGATATAAAAACAGTTAACAAGAAGCCTGAGCCATTAGGCCAAATAGTTTAAATAACATAAGCCTCTGAGTGTTTATTATATAAGTGGGCTAAGGAACTGCTGGGGCTTGGCAGGACCTGGAGAGAAAACTCCAGCTACAAATGGAGCCCAACATGTTTGCAAGATTTTCCACCTAAAGCTTGAGTAAAAAGATACAAAAATGGAGCTAAAAACAGTTCCTCGATGTATCTTTCAAGTTAGAGACAGCCTGCATGTTTGAGCTACTATCTACTATGGCGGGTTCCTGGTATGCGTGCAAGACCTGCAGTATGGCGGGAATGAGGCTTCTGCAAGTGACACATTAAGTTGCGTGGTGGATTTAACCTTTGCTAGTACAAAACAAAAAGAGTTTTCTGGACTACACGCTGCTTTGATAGAAGCATAGACCCACTATTTCTGAGAGTTGATGGCTCCCAGAGCTGGCAGAAAACGTACCACTGCCATGTTGGGAAGCTGAAGTGGGCAGAGCCAGCAGCCACAGCACCCCACCTTTTCAGTCTTAGAATGCTGCAGTTTAAAGCAATAGGTTCACAATAAGACTGATCAGATGGAATAGTTTACAATGTATGTAAAAATGTACGTAAGCTTAAAAGAGAGAGAAAAATGATTATATACAGTTATATAAACAAACAGATAGTTTTAAAAAATAAAGTCTTTAAAGAAACAGTAAAGGTAATAAGCCATGTAAAGATGGCTATCACACAGAGAATCTGGATTATGTTGTCTTTGATATTCGAAACTAAAGAAAAACATTTGATTGTAAAAGGTGTTGAGTTATGCCAAAATGTATACTTTAAAGGTACCTTGATTTCAAAATTTGGGAATAAGGTTATGTTGCTTTGGAAAGGAGGCTCTCCTTTTGTTTCCACAGAAAGCCAGAGGTTATGGATTTGTTCCAGACTAAGATACATCAGGTTTACCAGCCAAGACCCCCTGAAAGGTCTCCGATGACACCAAGGCCCAGATGATCCAACATCCAGAACCGTTTCAAGGCAACTGGCTCAGATGATACACCCTCATGGACTACTCCATAATCCTAAAATTTTCTTTGTGTCCCCAGAAGATAAAGCGCTCCCCTCCAGCAGGAAGTAGTAAGAGAAGCTACGCCCAAATTCCCAAATATTCCAAGCTGGCTTTGGAGATATGTAAAAGTTAAAACCTTCATTTATTAAAAAAAAAAAGAAAAGGAGAAGTGCTCTGGTATGGTCTGTATGTCAAATGTGTTGCTCTGATTGGTCAATAAATAAAACACTGATTGGCCAGTGGCCCAGCAGGAAGTGTAAGATGGGACAAACAGAGAGGAGAACTGAGAGAACAGTAAGGTGGAGGTGGACAATGCCAGCCGCAGCCATGACAAGCAGCATGTGAAGATGCTGGTAAGCCAAGAGTCACGTGGCAATGTACAAATTTATAAAAATGGATTAATTTAAGATATAAGAACAGTTAAAAAGAAGCCTGAGCCATTAGGCCAAACAGTTTAAATAATATAAACATCTGTGCGTTTATTATATAAGTGGGCTAAAGGACTGTCGGGGCTTGGTGGGACCCGGAAAGAAAACCCAGCTACAGAGGTTGAGTACAGGGTAATGACAGATCATGAAGTCTTAGAGCACATGGTGATCTTGTCTCTGATCTTGGTGGCAACAGAATATGGAGTATACTAGACCTTCATTGCAGGTCTCATGCCCTACCCCAAATCTTCCCATTCTCCTGTGAGGTCAGTGGCTCCCTGAGACACAGAATACACCAGCTCTAAAAGTAGCTCCCTGAGACACAGACACAATAAGAACAGATTGGACCACGAAGACCTCACTCAGACACAGGCACCTTTTACATCTATTGAAGGAAGAGATGGGTGACTCCAGTGCAAAAATACATACAACAACATAAAGAACAATATGGCATCACCAGAAACTAGCAGTTCTGCAACAGCAAGACCTGATCATCACAACAAAAAAAAAAGTAACACAAGAAAGTGACCTTACAAATAACTTTATGAGGATGATAGAGGCCTTTAAAGAGGAAAGTAAAAATTCCCTTAAAGAATTCAGAAATTTAGAATTGAGAAAAAGACAAACAAAAAAATTGGAGGAAATCAATAAATCCCTTAAAGCCAAAAACCATGAAAGAGCAATTAAACAGGTGAAAGAAACAGTGTAAGATCTGAAATTTGAAATGGAAACAATGAAGAAGACACAAACAGAGGGAATGATGGAAATAGAAAATCTGAGTAAATGAACAGGAAATACAGATGCAAGCATAACCAACAAAATACAAAAGATGGAAGAGAGAATCTCTAGTGTAGAGAATACAATAGAGAAAATAGATTTGTCAGTCAAAGAAAACACCAAAGCCAAAAAAGTAATAAAACAAAACATCCAGGAAATCTGGGACACCATGAAAAGGCCAGATCTAAGAATAATCGGGATAAAAGGAAAAGAATAATACTAACTCAGAGGCACAGAAAATATATTCAACAAAATCATAGAAGAACACTTTCCCAACTTAAAGAAGGAAATACCTATGAAGACACAAGAAGCCTAGAAAACACTAAACAGACTAGACCCCCCCAAAATGTCTACTTGCCTCATAATAATTAAACCCCTAAACATAAAGAATAAGGAAAGAATATTGAGAGCAGCAAAAAAAAAAAAAAAACAGACCAAGTGATTAATAAGGAAACCCATCAAAATAAGACCTGACTTCTCAATGGAGACTGAAATCCAGAACGAACTGGACAGATGTAATGCAGACACTAAGAGACCATGAATGCCAGCCTAGACTACTATACCCAACAAAACTTTCAATCACCATAGACAGAATGAACAAGACATTCCAAGACAAAACCAAATTTAAACAATACCTATCCACAAATCTAGACCTACAGAAAACACTAGAAGGTAAACTTTAACCCAAGGAAATCAGATGCACCCAAAAAACACAGACAATAGAAAACCCCACAGCAACAAATCCCAAAGAAGGGAAATATACACACACTACTACCAAAAGATAACAGGAATTAACAATCACTGGTTATTAATATCCCCTAATATCAATGGACTCGATTCACCTATAAAAAGACACAGGCTAACAGAATGGCTATGAAAACAGGATCCATTCTTCTGCTACATACAAGAAACACACCTCAACTTCAAAGATAGATACTACATAAGAGTAAAAGGCTGGGGAAAGACTTTCCAATCAGATGGAGTTAAGAAGAAAGCTGGTGTAGCTATTCTAATATCTAGACTTCAAACTAAAATCAATCAAAAGAGATCAGGAAGGATATTACATACTCATCACAGTAAAAATCTACTAAGATGAAGTTTCAATTTTGAACATTTATGCCCCAAATATAAGGGCACCACATATATAAAAGAAACACTACTAAAGTGTAAATCACATCAAACTCCACACATTAATAGTGGGAGAATTTAGCTGGGCCGCAGTGGCTCACAACTTTAATCCCAGCACTCAAAAGGTAGAGCCAGGTGGATCTCTGTGAGATCAAGGCCAGCCTGGTCTACAGAGCTAGATCCAGGACAGACACCAAAATTACACAGAGAAATCCTGTCTCGATACAACAACAACAACAAAAATATTGGAAGACATCAACACCGCACTCTCACCAATGGACAGATCTGCCAGATAGAAACTTAACAGAGAAATAAGGGATCTATCAGATGGTATGACTCAAATGCACTGAATAGATTTCTACAGAACATTCCACCTTAAGAAAAAAGAATATACCTTCTTCTCTGGACCCCATGGAGCCTTCTCTAAAATCGACCACATACTCGGTCACA
Organism: Peromyscus californicus insignis; assembly: GCF_007827085.1. Classification (NCBI taxonomy): domain Eukaryota; kingdom Metazoa; phylum Chordata; class Mammalia; order Rodentia; family Cricetidae; genus Peromyscus; species Peromyscus californicus. Next base: position 13,970,286 of record NW_026294534.1, on the reverse strand, counting down.
AAGCAAATCTCAACATATACAAAAAAAAATTGGAATACCTTCCTGTATTCTATCAGACCACCATGGCTTAAAGTTAGATTTCAACAACAATCAAAGTTACAGAAAGCCTACAATCTCATAGAAATTGAATAGCCCTCAACTGAATCACCAATGGGTCAAGGAAGAATAAAGAAAGCAATTAAAGACTTCCTAGAATTCAAAGAAATAAATGTACTACATACCCAAACTTATGGGACACTATGAAAGCAGTGCTAAGAGAAAAATTCATAGCACTAAATGCCCACAAAAAGAAGCTGGAGAAATCTCACACTAGTGACTTAACAGCACACCTAAAAGCTCAAGAGAATAAAAAGCAAAGTCACCCAGGAGGAATAGATGCCAGGAAATAATCAAATTGAGAGCTGAAATCAATAAAATAGAAACAAAGAGAACAATACAAAGAATCAATGAAACAAAGTTGGTTCTTTGAGAAAATCAATAAGGTAGACAAGCCCTTATCCAGACTAAACAAAAGGCAGAGAGAGTATCCAAATTAACAAAATCAGAAATGAAAAGGGAGATATAACAACAGACAGCAAGGAAATGCATAGAATCATCAGGTCATACTTCTAACACTTGTACTCCACAAAATTGGGAAATCTAAAAGAAATGGACAATTTTCTGGATAGGTACCACACACCAAAGTTAAATCAAGACAAGATAAACTATTTAAATAGAATAATAACCCCCAAGGAAATAGTCATTAAAAGTCTCCCAACCAAAAAAAAAAAGCCCAGGACCAGATGGCTTCAGTGCAGAATTCTACCAGATCATCAAAGAAGAGTTATCACCAATACTCTTCAAATTGTTCCACACAATAGAAACAGAAGGAATGTTAACAAACTCCTTTTATGAGGCTACAGGCACTCTGATTCCCAAGCCACACAAAGATGCAACAAACAAAGAGAATTACAGACCAATCTCCCTCATGAACATTGATGCATAAATATTCAATAAAATATTGGCAAACTGACCTCAAGAACACATCAAAACAAATATCCACCATGATCAAGTAGGCTTCATCCTAGAGATGCAAGGATGGTTCAACATATGAAAATCTGTCAATGTAATACACAATATAAACAAACTGAAAGAAAATAACCATATGAACATTTCATTAGATGCTGAAAAGGCCTTTGACAAAACCCAACACCCCTTCATGATAAAGGTCTTGGAGAGATCAGGAACACAAGGAAACTACCTAAACATAATAAAGGCAATTTATAGCAAGCTGTCAGCCAACATCAAAATAAATGGAGAGAAACTCAAAGCAATTCCACTAAAATAAGGAAAAAGACAAGGCTGTCTACACTTCCCATATTTATTCAATGTAGTACTTGAAGTGCTAGCTAGAGCAATAAGACAACAAAAGGAGATCAAGGTGATAGAAATTGGAAAGGAAGAAATTAAACTTTCACTATTTGTAATGGATGTGATAGTACACATAAGTGACCCCAGGCATCTTTTATAAGGGATTCATGGCAGATTCTACTAGATAGCTCAGAAGAGTCCTGACTAAGCCACATAGAGGCATCAAAGAAGCATAAAAACAGATTCTTTTTCTGCAAGGAAATTTATTGGAGAAGGAAGAACAATTGAGGCAAAGTACAAGAGTAGGGGCAGATGATGAGGTCTCAGAGCACATGGTGATCTTGTCTCTGGTCTCAGCGGCAGCAGAATACAGAGCGAACTGGAACTTCACAGCAGATGCCAGAGACTTGTTAGGAACGTCTGCAACTATATTTTGTGCAGCGACATTTCACCCTTCTTGCGGCTGAGGAAACAGAGAACATCAGGCATTAAGTAAGGTAGCCAACAGTATGCAATAGTGTAAAATACTATGAAGATGCATGATGGATGGTACAGAATAGGTTTGTTTGTGTTGGTGACATCACACCCAGCACCATGATCAACTCCAAACACTGGATACACTGACCAAGTGTTGATCACATGAACAACTTGACAGGCATTTCACCTTCCTTCACCTTTTTGTGTCTTCTTGAACCAACACATTCACACACTGGCATTGGATTCCTAAATCTATTATTTTATGCAAAGCAGATTTTTCTTTCTATACCAAATTTATCGAATGAATAGATAAAGGGCTAATCAATTGGTTCTATATTTTAAAATTATTCCACAGATAAATTTTTAGATCAAAAAATTTAAAAAGAAAGAAAATCAATTACACATTTGACTCTTACTCTTACTTTTAAGAATAAGATGGGGAAGATCCTAAGGGATAAACAGAGATACTTACCTGAATCACACAGCTCTGGACAGGATTCCAGGGTACATCTTCACCTGTCTGTTAGGAGACTCCAACCCTCTATCATACTGGGCACCAACACTCACCTGCATCTTGAAGAGCAGAGCCTTCTGGGTCTCCAAGGGAGATGGACACATCCTGGTCCTCTACCCCTGGCTGATCCTCATTTTTAGTCTCCTCAGTTGCTTCTGGGAGAGAATCAGCCTGGGCCAGGTAGGCCAACAGGACAAGGGCAGAGAGGAAAACAAGTGTCTTCATGGCTGAGAGTCACCTGGAGGAAGGGTGAGCAGGAGCCCAGTGTGTGTGGGGAGTGAGGAGCCAGCCTGCATTTATAGGGCTGTCATGAGAAGGAGCAGAGACCAGCCCTTTTGTTAGAGAGGGCATGCACTGATAGCAACAGGGAGAGACTGTTGCCCTCAAGATCCCTTTGATGTTCCCCTGTTCTCACAGCTGCCATCACGATGTTGGTCTGTGTGTTCAGTGACAGCCCTCCCTTCCAGCTGATAATGATGAAGGGACTTGCTATCTTCTCCTTTTTCCCATCTGCTTGAATATTTAACTTTCTGTGGTCAGCAAAGAAAAGAGTCAGGCATTTTATAAGTTAGTAAACTCATGGAACAAGGGTTTCTGTGTTCTGAAGTTGAAGCCTGCTCTTCTCAGAAAGTGTGGACCCTGGACAAGACCTGAATACCTGTGGCTTGAACAGTCAGTTCTTTGAGTGATGCTGGGGTATTATTACCCTCATGAGGAAGACTTTGTGCATCTCTTCCTTTGAGGCCATTACACAGAAAATTTTATGGCCCTGGTGAATTGATCTCAAGAGGAGATGAGGGACAGAGTTGGTCAGAGTGAAGCTAGAGCAGGTTGTTCTCAAGTAGCCTGTGTGACCAGCACACATCTCATGAGTGCGTTCCAGGTGCCTCTTCACACTTCGGGAGCCAACAAATGATGTGCCGTGGCTCATGTCTCAGATTCTGCATTTTCTTTAACTTTTAGAAATTGTGATATTACCTAAAAGAAATAACATTCAAAATATAGAGATGGTGATGTGTTTCGTCGCAATTCTAAGAAGTGCTTCTACACCAAGAAGTCACTGGCGTTCATATATAAACCCTGTTCAGTACATATTTTTATCCATGTTTCCTCATTATTTATATGCCAAAAGATACAGAACATTCTACTAATTTCAGTCAGCATATAATGTCCCAGTGTTATAGGTGTTAAAATAATATTAGTCACAGCTGTGTGCAATGACTAGCAAAGCAGTAAGAATACTATTTTATATTCACATATTTAAATATTTTATATATATATATATATTTCATATTGCCTAATGGGATTGCCTATCAGTGAAAAAGCATGTCTTATACTTCAGACACATCCCTCACTGCCTTCTTGATCTTCACAGAGTTGGCCTCAGTAGCACTCACTAAGTTTTCATACCGGAAAGGTCAACATGCTCATTTGAATGATTTATTTTATTGTGTTTTCATTTTCCATTCTTCTTGCCTGTGTTCAGCACAGAATTTGTCATTGACGTCCCAGAGTATTTCAGACCACTAAAATATAACCTTTAAGAAGAATGCCCCCTTTAAGTAAGGCAATCAAGTTTTGATTTGCACTGTAGTTTCCCTTGTCTTGTTTCTTTATATTCTCTCTTTTGTTTCTTCCCGAATGCTGGTGGCAGCAGCTGTCTCACTTGAAGAAAGACATCTATCTGCTCATATGGACACCACAGAAGATGGAGACCAGAATCCTCCATGTGCAAAGTCATCCTACTTCTGGATTTGCTAAGACTTGTGGGGAAAAAGATCTTTACTTTGTGAATTTACACTCTGCTGGAGATTTTATGATCTTTGTGGAGGTTGATACCTGTACTATGATGCTTTTCTCATATTTCCTAGTCACAATCTTATAGGTAAAATTGTTATTTCAGTATCATCCATGTTTACCTTTTTTTCATCAATCGATGGCAGAAGTGTACATGCCCAAGGAGTGTGTGCACCACGTGTATTTGGTCAAATGCTCCATTGAGGGAGGGGTTGGCACATTCATTTTACTCCTTTAAAAATATTTGCTTATTTTTATTTTGGAAGTATCAGTTATTTGCCAGCATGTATGTGTGTTGTGCTTGTTGCCTGTGGAGAAGAGAATAGACAGCCAAATCCCCTAGAACTGGAGTTACAGAAAGCTATGAGAGCTGTCATGTGGGTGTTGGAACAGAACCTGGGTTCTCTGCAAGAGCACCAAATGCTCTTAACCACTGAGCCATCCCTACAGACCTACATTTTCTCTAGTTAACCTTTAGCTGTTGTTCAGAAATTCTGGAAATTTTCTTTTTAACCTGTTACAGGTTATCTTAAAGATTATCATCTTTCTTTGTCCTTTTTTATTTGCTGTGCCAAACTACATTTAATTCAGTATTCAATAACATTTCTGAGTTTTCTTTATTTTAACTTAAATTTGTAAATCTCAAACTTGTGTGTCTTAGTGATTTTTGGCCTTATCAAAATTCCTGTCATATCCTGTGATTGAGACAGAGTTGTGTTTCTTACTCACTGCCACAACTGAGGAAGTTTCATCTCCCAGGAAGGGTTTTCATGGTCATTAATGTTCTGTCATATGATATCACCTATGGATGCCCAACAAGCAGTTAGAAAGTAGAGCTGTGGATGGAGTTGGTGGGTCAGAGACATTGAAGTGATGTTGGAGAAATGAAGGAACTCGTCATAGTTCACTGTGGTTTCTCCTATATTTCATTGTAATAGATCGTGTCCAAGTACAATCACTTATTCAAAGAGTGCTGCTAAAGAATGGAAGTTACCTCCACTGGCCTCTGAAAGTTCAGATCTTGTAGCTGACCCATTTGTGCTCATGGGAGGGCTCTTCCTCTTCCTTCCTCATAGGCACTCAGATTCTACTGACCTGCAGGAGGTACTGGGTAAGAGGGGTCACAGCCTTGAGGGCTCTAAGATGCGTCAGGCTGTAATCACTAATTCACTTGTTTTGTATCACAAACCAGTGTCCAAAATGTCAACAGAACGCCAAGTTACCCTTATTAATCAGCTCTATTTCTTTAACAGTGATTATATGTGTATGATTTTTTATTTAATAACTGGCAAAAACCTCTTCTTCAGGCATTTCTAGAGAAAGTAGGATATTTATTAGTGATTTCACTTCAAATCCCAGAGGAAGGAATTTGCAGAGGTAGAGACCAAGGAGAAGCTCTGGAGAGACCCTCTATCAACAGTTGTCTTCCAACTTTGAGCCACTGTCAGGTTCTAAGCAAGGAAAACAAATAATTCCACTAAATGACAGAAGTTAGCACTCTAAAGTGTAGACGTTAAGGTGGAACATTGGCTAGTGGTGAAGTACAAGGGATTTGGCCACAGCCCTGTTACCGAATCTTTAGTGCCTCTGAGTAAGGCAATTAACATCTTCAAAGCTCCTTTACAAAGTCACAAAATATTGGAAAATAAGAGTAGGTACTTAATTGATTTGTTGTGAAAACCTATTATTGAAATAAATAAATAGATCTTAGCAATCAATAAATATAAGCTAATATAAATACACAGCATATAATATATACTTTGAGAATGCTACCTGGCATCATAAGTTTCAAATTATCATGATTTCTATGAAGTCACACAGAGCTGTCTTGACTCTACAATAAATGAAAATTTAGTATTCTCACCTATGTAAGAAGTTAAGTTCAATAGCATTTAAATGTCTTATCCAATAGTTAATAATTTATATTTGTTAAACGAGCAAGGATCATATTTTCTAGTTTCAAATACCTCAAGTACTTTACGGCATTACTAATCTCATTGTTAAAGAGAAATCACACAAAATAAGCAGTTTTCCAGGTTAAAGTCAAAGAAGTTAAGTATAACTATAGAAGAGTGAGATATCGAGTCTCCCTTGAGGATGGATGAGACTTGGATGATCTGAGAAGTAAAGTGTATTAGAAATGATAATGGTGGTAAGAAGAAGAAAAACAGGGAAAGTCCAACAGAGTAATGTGCAGATATTTCTGGCCAGAAGACCATGATGTTAGAACGGTTAATCTAAAGGTAAGCTAAGCTTCATATTAGGTTGAGGAGTTTCCTGAGACCAGGTTTGTCCCTCCCTGTTCTAAAGATGAGTGTTCAGGAACCAGTGAATTCTAGTAGAATTTTAATTCTGAAATCTATACAGGACTTCTGATTCCAGTCCCAGTTTACACACTTTTCCCAGTGTTTCCATGTTCTACAAGGAGTCCAGAGTCACAGTAGCAAGATATAACTTGGGCTTGCCCCAGAGTTGGCTGGTATGAACCAGTAAACTTGTCTTGTCCAATAGGAATTTCTGTGTTGAGTTTGATATTTTGAAAGATCTTGGATTTTTTTTTTTTATGATACCAAAGGTTGCTTACTGATATTTCTTCAGAGGATCATTGTAGTGATAAGTGATGGCATCTGGCCCAGTTGGTGGACATGTTGATAATGCCATTTTGATAAAGAAAATGTGATTCCAATAGGGACATGTCTTCTGAGCATCACAAACTATAGTAATTCTCAATTAGGATATAAACTGGCAGTTCTTCGATATTTGTCCAAGACCAAATGAAGTTAACTGTTTAGACTCTTTAGGATTAGGCTAAACTAAGGGACACATCTGTGGGACAAAGTATGTTTTCTGTAACTGAACCTCAGGGGTATACCAGGCTTTATCACCAACCAGCTCCCAAATCATAACATAGAGACTTCTTCTTCTTCTTCTTCTTCTTTTTTTTAATGCCAAATGCCATTTATGAAGGAGGGAGGAAGTCTTAAATACAGGCTTACAGCACAATGGAGAACCCCAGAGGGCAGAAGTTCACTACCAATGTTTTACAATCTTGCATCTAAGCTGTTATTGCCCAATATGCATGATGCACAGACAAGGCACTTTCCTTAAGCATTCAGGAGGGTGAAACCGGGCATGGAATTAGCATAGGAGGGATGTCAAGGGCAAGGTCAGCAAGCAAAACAACAGTTACCCAAAACGGGGGCCAGGGACCTACAGGTCCCCCCTTTTACTAAAAAATGAGCTTCTGACTTAGGTTGCATGGGACGTCAGCAGGTCACCTTACCCGTCATGAAGACACCTGCCCAGGCCACACTGGCACTCTGTCTTAGATTGGTGAGACTTATTATTATTTATGAATGTTCAACCTACCTTATGCTCCTTTCTGGCTAGCACTTTTAACTTAAATTAACCTGTTTCTCTTTATCTACCTTTTGCCCCAGGGCTGTTTTCCTTTCTTTACTTCTCTTTCTATATGTCCTGCTCAGTCTCTGCTTTCTGGCGGCAGACTCTCCCGCCCCAGTATTCTTCTTTCTTTTTCCATTTTCACTCTTGTTCTTCTCCCTTTTCATTCTTCTTGCCCTCATTCTTCTTGAGCCTAGACTTCTCCTTCTATTTATTCTCTCTGCCCACCAGCCCCACCTATCCATCTTCTCTGCATAGCTATTGACCATTCAGCTCCTTATTAGACCAATCAGGTGCCTTAGGCAGGCAAAGTGAATCAAATGCAGCACATCTTCACATAATTAAACACACATCCTTACATTGTTAGAAAAATACAGCACAAACAAATGTAATACACCTTATACTGTTAGTGTAATATTGAGTAACATAAACAAATATAACACATTTTGCCTCATTAAAGTAAAATTTGAAAACATGGGAGAGTCTGACTCATGAAAATTTATGGGGTTAATGAGTAAGAATGATAATTCTGTTTATTAATGATGTCAAAACTTAAAGAAAAAATAAATTTAAATGATAACTCTGCCCCGTCATAGTTTATTAATGATGACTAAAAGTTGAGCAAAAGGAAGTGAAACATATGTCCAAAAACAAAAATGATATGAGTTGTGTTTTTGGAAAGTCATGAGTGTATCCCTGCTTACTAAATTCTGTATAAATAAATGTATACATTCTGGCTGCTAGTCAGTCAGGCTGCACGATTCCCCCAACCACCTAGGAAACCCAAGGCCATGAGGACATTCATTCTCCTCACTGCCGCTCTCCTACTGGTCCTCCAGACCCAGGCAGAACCTCTCCAAGGAAGAACTGAGGAGGTTCTAGACCAGGAGCAGCAGGGGGAGGATGACCAGAATATGTCCATCTTGGTGTCACTGATCTTGAAGATGCATGTGAGAGATGTCAGCATGTTAGAGATAGGAACAAAGGGAAGGGATGGAGATAAGCTCTGAAATCAGGTCACCTAGATGACTTAATTACTTCTTTATTTTCTCATTCAACAGCAGGAGCCAAATAAACCAAATTCTTTGTTCTAAGATTTTTGTTCCAATTTGTGCTTGTGACTATCAATGGGTTTAATACATAAAGAGATTAATAGCTAGTTTTTTTCTAGCTCTAAATGGCTAGACTTGGTCACAGGGAGAATATTTTATTATGTCTACAATATTTTAGGAACTGGAAGTATGTGTTTAGATATTTATGTGTGAAGGTAGAATCACACAAGAGAAAAGAAAACAAACAAAACTAAGACAAATTTGTATTGGTTTTTAGTTTTGTGCAGGTCTGATGTTTAATGTGTATATTTATTCGTATTGATTGTGATTTCTCAGGCTGCTGTCAGTAATGGTGAATGTGGAAGACCCACATTACCTAACACATATTGTGCCCATGATCACATTCAGCCTGCTGACCCAGGCACTGAGTGCTTCTTGTGGTCCCTGTCACTCCAGATGTGAGGTCAGGCTTGACCTGCTATTGCAGATTAAGAGGCTGCGGTTTTCTACAATGCCTCGCTGGGTCCTGCAAGTACCAAAACGTCATCTATAGCCTCTGCTGCCACTGACCACTAATAACAAGAAGAATATGTTTGACATGTGAGTTGAGAACCTGAAGGATATTATTTGTCCCACACGGTGTTTTTTAATTTCTTTCTCCTTTAAATCTAAATAAAGTCCTTGCAGCAAGTTCTGTGTGTGTGTGTGTGTGTGTGTGTGTGCGTGCGCGCGCTTGTCTGGTTTCTCCAAGCAAGACTCTGAGAATGGAGTACCAGAATGCTACAAAGAAATTCCTGTCTCTGGTGTGTAGCAATATCAAGATGTCACACAGGCTTCTGGTGAATGATAAGAAAGGTCAATGCTGCTGTAATCATTCTCACTTCTCATCTCATAACTCTGACTCATTTAGATTAGAACAACTCTCAAAGCCATTGGCAATGTGGGAGGTTGAAAACAACACAACTATCTTCATGTTTCCACACTCTCAATGACCTAACTTCTCAAAGAAGACAACATCCTCATTCCAAACATTAGGATTTGACCAAACAGGCCAACATCATATATCTGCCCATAAAGCCCTAGATTTGTATCATCTCCACAGACACAACTGTAAGTAGCATTAAGAAAGGTTAGCACATGCTACAACCCACAGCCCCAGAGAGGCTAGGTAACAAGGAGGGTTCAAAGAGGGACACATGGATTTTCCTTGGAAGGGGAAATAGAAGAGATCTCCAGGGTAAACTGGGGGCGGGTGGGAATGGAAACATGAGGGCTCAGGGACAGGATAGAAGGAGAGAGTAATGAGAGAGATATCTTGATGGGAAGGGGTGCATTTTGGGGCCAGGTAGAAACCTGATGCAAGGAAACTCCCAAAAATCTACAAGGATGACCCCAGAAAAGACTCCTAGCAATAGCAGATAGGTAGTGTGAACCCAGCATCTCTTATATTCAGATTGGTGACTACCCTGATTGTATTCACAGAGACTTCATCCAGTAACTGATGGAAGCAGATGTAGAGATCCATAGCCAAGCACTGGACCAAGGTCCAGAAGTCTTGTTGAAAAGAGGGAATAAGGATTGTATGAGCCAGGGTGGGGGGGTCAAGATTATCACTAGGGAACCCATAAAAACAACTAACCTGGGCTCATAGGCATTCCCAGACACTAGACTGACAGCTAAGTGCCCACATGGGACCCATCTATGCCTTTAACATATGTGTGACAGTTGTAGAGCTTAGTCTTCTTGTGGGACTCGTGGCAGTGGCAGTGGGGCCTGTCCTGACAATTTGTCAGGCTTTGAGGAAGCTTTTCCTCATACTGAGTTGTCTTAGCAAGCCTTAATATGAGGAGGGGTGGAGCTTCTCCTATCTCAACTTGATATGTCATGCTTTGTTAATAGCCATGGGAACCCCGCCCCTTTCTGAACAGAAACACACCAGGAGTGGATTGGGGAGTGGGGGTGGGCAGAGAGGAGGTGGGAGAGGGGATGGGAGGAGAGAAGGGAGTGGAAACTACAGTCAGGATGTAAAAAATAAATGAATGAATGAAAGAATAAATAAATAAATAAATTTAATTAATAAAATTTTTTTTAAAAAGGAAATGTTCTAGATCCATCCATTTGTCTGCAAACCTCATGATGTCATTGTTTTTCTCTGCTGAGTAGTATTCCATTGTGTATATGTACCACATTTTGTTTATCCATTCTTCAGTTGAAGGGCATCTAGGTTGTTTCCATGTTCTGGCTATTACAAACAATGCTGATATGAACATAGCTGAGCAAGTGCTCTTGTGATGTGGTTGAGCATTCCTTGGGTATATGCCTAAGAATTGTATAGCTGGATCTTGGGGGAGATGGATTCCCAATTTTCTAAGAAAGCGCCATATTGATTTCCAAAGTGGTTGTACAAGCTTGCATTCCTACCAACAGTGGAGGAGAGTTCCCCTAGCTCCACATCCTCTCCAGCATAAGGTGTCTTCAGTGTTTTTGATCTAGCCATTCTGACAGGTGTAAGGTGGTATCTCAGAGTCATTTTGATTTGCATTTCCCTGATGATTAGGGATGTTGAGCAATTCCTTAAATGTCTTTCAGCCATTTGAGCTTCCTCTGTTGAGAATTCTCTGTTTAGTTCCATAGCCCATTTCTTAATTGGACTGTTGGGCATTTTGATGTCTAATTTCTTGAGTTCCTTATGTATTCTGGATATCAGTCCTCTGTCAGATGTGGGGTTGGTGAAGATCTTTTCCCATTCTGTAGGCTGTCGCTTTGCCTTGTTGACTGTATCCTTTGCTCTAAAAAGCTTCTCAGTTTCAAGAGGTCCCATTGATTGATTCTTTCTCTCAGTGTCTGAGCTACTGGTGTTATATTTAGGAAGTGATCTCCTATGCCAATGCGTTCAAGACTACTTCCTACTTTCTCTTCCAGCAGGTTCAGAGTAGCTGGATTTATGTTGAGATACAGTTCGAACTGACCTACTCTGGTGATGGGATGGCCAAACACCCTAATTGTCGTGCTTGAAACCCCATCCAACTACTGAGGTATCTGGATGCAGAGATCCATGGCTAGGCCCCGGGTGAATCTCTGGGAGTCCAATTAGCGAGAATGAGGAGGGTTTATATGAGCGAGAATTGTTGAGACCAAGGATGGATAAAGCACAGGGACAAATAGCCAAATGAATGGAAACACATGAACTATGAACCAATGGCTGAGGGGTCACCAACTGGATCAGGCCCTCTGAATGGATGAGACAATTGATTGGTTTGATCTGTTTGGGAGGCATCCAGGCAGTGGGACCAGGTCCTGTGCTCATTGCATGAGTTGGCTGTTTGAAACCTGGGGCCTATGCAGGATCGCTTGGCTCAGCATGGGAGGAGGGGACTGGACCTACCTGGACTGAGTTTTCCAGGTTGATCTCAGTCCGCAGGGGAGGCTTTGCCCTGGAGGAGGTGGGAACGGGGGGTGGGCTGGGGGGAAGATGAGGGGAGCCATAGGAGGGGAGAACAAGGGAATCCGTGGCTGATATGTAGAACTGAATTGTATTGCAAAATAAAAATACAAATTAAAAAAAAAAAAGGAAATGTTAGCCACAAAGGTACTAAATAGGAAGCTAAACAGGAAGTTCCACCCAGATCTGCTCATCACCAGAACAATCTGCCCATATCTGGTAAAGCTGGATTTGTTATAAGTAGGTTCAGCTTTCAAAAACACAAAATCTATGTGCTCAGATCTTTATCTATATCCTAAGATATCTAGGTGTAGGTATCTTAAGATGCCTTTATCTACACTTCTCTATTTGTGTTGATCTGTTGGAAAATGTGACTGATCTCACTTATATATAGGATATGCCAGATCAGAGAGAGGTACAGCAGGAGGGAGAAGCTACCAGAGAACAGTATCCTCAGTCAGCACACCAGCTCATCCCTCCTGTACAGGTGCCTAGATCGTGAACCAAGTATGGTGGACTGCAAAAGAACTGTAGTCCTTGAGCCTCCAATCCTTCACAACCATCTGCCAAATTTTTCAAACAACTTAAACATAAATGTGTGAGAATGCTTCCAAGCTTATTCTTTTCCCCTTTTAGAAGCCACTTTAAGGTACTAGTTTAATTCTAGAAAAATAAAAAGAGATTCCCAAGCCTTCCAAACTCTGAAGTGATAACTTGGAGTCATGGTTAGTTTTGTGAACTCGCACCCTCACTGATGCTCAGAAGATCTCTTAACTCATAGATTCCAGCCTCTTTTACAGAGTCACTTTTGTTCTTCTTGGAATGTCTGTTTTGGAACTGAGATGGTAATGTTAAGTGTTCAGCAGTCTGGTGCTTGAGCACACTGCTCTGAGAGGCCTCTGAAGACTGAGAAAAGAAGAGCCTCTGGGACAGCTGTGCCACCTGCTGGCCACTGCCCTGCCATCTGTCCACTTCCCTATGGGAACTGGCCCTCCTTGACTGGAATAGTGTGATTCTTGGTCAGTGTCTCATGAAGAAAGACATTTCCATATGGAAGCACCCTGGAGCAGCTGAGCATAGACAGGCAGACCTGGATCTCAACAGGCTGCATTTCAGTGCATGGTCCCAGATGACTGGCTATTAAACTGGCTTTGCTGTGGGTTCAAGGCTGGCATGAAGAGTCAAATATAGATCAGAGATAAGACATCCGTGTCTGTCAGCCCAGAGTCTCCTCTTCAGCCTGGAAATATTTGAAGGCAGGGGAGGAATTACTATCTTGTTCTTATTTGGTCACTAAAATATGGATCTGAAAAAAAAACCGCATTTTTCCAAATAGGGTTATATTTTAGTGTTTCCATATGTGTAAGGGGAAGGCATGGAAATGTGGACAGGAACCACACAAAACTCCCTTATTCCCCATGAACCCTTTGATGTTCTTCTGATCTGGGATTTCTGCTTATACCACATGTTGCCTCTATTTGATGGCTGACTATGGTTACTTGATGAGCTATGAAAAAATAATGATAAGCTTCCTTGATACGCAGCTGCTTAAATATTTATCAACAGCCATGTGTATTGTTCATTCTCTGTTGTAATCTATTGCTTTTAAACAGCCCAGGAACATTTATTAATGCTCAAAATATATCACCCAGTTCCATTAATAAATGTCCCTGCAATTTAAAGAAACACTTCCAAGAATGGCTATAGTTTCCAAAGGTTTTGACTCTGCAGTAATGTCAGCAATGGCCTTTGAGAAAGAGCTTCTATACCCAGTGTGGAAGCTTCAGTCCTGATTCCTTGTGACCCAGGTATGTGTGTTTTCTCAAAACAAGTCTCATTCAAACACAACTAGAGGTCAGGCCTGGTGTCACTGGGCTGTGACTCCAGCAGCAGGGAGAAGCAGGCAGGAAGAGAGCAATACCCATGCCACACAGGGCTGTACAGTCAGACCCTGTCTCACGATGAACAAACATGTACACCACAGTGTCCTTCAAAGCTGAAAACACTAATGTTGATTATGAACACGTGTTTCTTTTATTCATTGCCAATCAGAAGGCTTGAACACTCTCTTGTTCTCTCCAAGATTTCATAGTCAGGTATCAGTTCTAAGACTCTGCTTCACTCTGAATTGAATGTTATACATGGCATGAGGTAGAATTCAATTGTATTTTATTGCTTGTGACTACTTAGGTGCTCTGACATCCTTTGATTAAAGTGACTTCCTCAGCTCCCACTAAAAGAACAATGGTGTCCTAGAGGAATGTCAGTTATCGGTATGTATGGAAATGTCATAATAAGACCCATCAGTTTGTATGCTTACAAAAACAAAACAATGCACCATAAGCCCATTCCTTTTAAATATCTGGACTATCTTCATGCCCCACTGTCCACTGTATACACCAGTGCTTTAGAGGGGTTTTGGAAAATGGCCACTGTGTCTAACCAGGTCTATTTTTTTTTTCTATTCTGGGTTACCTACAACTATATGTAACTTTAAGAATGCTTATAGAGCTCCTCAAAGAAAGTCCCAGGGAATGATGGCTTTACTTGTCAAATTCTACAAGATGCTTAAAAAAGAATTAATATTATTTTTTCTATACTGTTTCAAAACAATGAAGGGAAGGAAAACATTTTTTTCCTTCTATAAATATTAATGAGAAAATATTGACTCAGACAATAGGAAATGATAACGATATCCTTATCATCATGCTCTTTGGCAAGCAGACACTAAACAGAGAAAAATGTTTTGGAAGCTATGAGGCCACAGGAACATCAAGGGGACTTTGAGGGGGAAAGATCCTCCTTTCCTCATCAATGCTCCCTTTCTCTATCTGCAAAGCCCATCTCTGAGCTGTCTCCTAACAGACCTATAAATATAGAATGAATCCTCATGCCACACACACTTGGTTCCTGCTCATCCATCCTCCAGGTGACTCTCAACCATGAAGACACTTGTCCTTATCACCACTCTTCTGCTGGTCCTCCAAGCCCAGACGGAGCCTCTCCTGGGAGCACCTGAGGAAGCCCCTGACCAGATGCAGGCATCAGAAGAGGACCAGACGATGTCCTTCTCCTTTGGAGGCCTTGAAAGCTCTGTTCTTCAAGAAGCAGGTGAACACAACCACATATTAGAGGATTAGAGTCAAAGTAAAAGTATGGACATAAGGGTGTGAATGAGATCTGGAAAGGTCCACATTGCTTGCAGGCTTTTAATTAACTTCTCTGGGCTTGAAATTTCCCCCTAAAAGTTGACTGAATTAAAAATTAATTGAAGATTGAAACGCCAGAGACAAATGCATTTAAGAGATGCTCTTCCTCTGAAGACTTGGTTCCAAGTTCTGTCTCCAACCCACCAAGCTTAAGACATGGACAGACCTAAGTGTTTTCTGAATCAAAACAGGTCAAGTTAGCTAAAGAGAGCGTGTTTTACTTATAGAGGATAATTTTGAATCTGTACCTGGGATGATAATGTGTTCAATGTGTGCATGGGTGGTCAGGGGTACAAAGAAGTAAAGACTGTTGAACAAAGTTCCAAATCCCAAGTGACCAACACTTGCTGTGTGCATTGAGGTCTTTTGAAAGAATTGCTAATGCAGCTGGGTCTAAGGAAATCACATGTCATGGCCATTTGAATCAGCACAAAATTTCTCAATCCTCTTTGCCATCCCTATGTGATCCAGCACTCAGTGTCTCATGTTGTCTGTATCACCAGGTCTGTCAAGGAGCCGGCCATGCTCCTGCCGATCCCGCTGTGCTCGTCCTCAACATGTAAAAGGCACCTGTTCAAGACCACCTAGAACGTTCCTACTATGCTGTCCTTGAGCATCAAGATCAGAGATAAAACAAGGATACCATGCTCTTCAAGAACTGGGAACCAACTGCCAGTGTCCTTGTACTTGTTCTTGATTTTCTTTATTTGAAATACATTCACTCAGCCAGCTCTCTGTGTTCATCTTCTTGGTACTTGCTATTAGACTCATTGAGAGCTCCCAGGGAACCCAACACTAGAATCTTTAATGAAACCCCTTTAAACAAAATCCTACCTGCCAATACTAGAAATGTCAAGAATTAACACAGGCTTGAGAATTATAGTCTTAGGAGAGCTTAAGAGCACTTCTGATTGATGTGTGTGTGTGTGTGTGTGTGTGTGTGTGTGTGTGTGTTTCTTGTCTCCCAACTCTGCCTTCACTTACATTTTTGTCATTCTCCAAGACAGTTCTCTGCCAACCACATTTAAACAGTCATAGTGCGTCACTTCTCAAGAGCGCCACCACCTTCTTACCTAAAATGTTGGAGTTTTATTAAAAAGACCCCAAGAAAAATCTGTCTTTTAGGACTTGGGATTGTATTGGCTCCATTTAAGACAACATTAGCTAAAGATCCTCAGAAAGCAAACAAAAAACCCTATAACACATGTAAGTCTGTCTATAAAGATGCACATACAGTTTCGATGAAATTTTCTCATCTGAGCTGACAATTCTCCCTCCAAGAACAAACAACCATCTACCAAGAAGTCCAACACCAGACATGAGAAACCCTCTTTTGGTCATCAGGGTTGTCAAACAGAACACTAAAACAGCACAGTCTGTTGCCTTCTAGAGGTGGCACTAAGCTCCCTGTTACTGAAGACACCATGTACTTCAGATGCATGTCTCAGAGGTCCCTCCCCTAGAACTGACCTGAGAGTCTCCTCCTTGAGAACTAGCTTTCATGGTGCCTTCTGGTACCATGTCAGCTTCCAGAGGAGGGAAGCAACCAACCTACCACAGCAGTCCTACCCTGCTATGAAGTCTATGAACCACAACAACAACCCAAATGATGCATTAGTGGCATGCATACCTTGGTGATAAACATCCGATCTCTCATTAATTGAACTTGGGGACTGCTCAACAAGACAGAAATAATACCTGGTATTAGAAATCTAGTCAACTACCCCAGGCTAGGGCCGTCATGCATCTTAGAGGAGAACTTACATTCACCATCTTACTAAGCCAGTATACTCCCTAACTACACTCTAAATATTTGTCCATATACCCACAGATAAGTGTACTCCTTACTCCTTATCAAGGAAACTTCTCTTTGCAACCAAGGAAGACCATTACAGAAAACCACAGGCAATCAAAAGGTAGAGTTCAGTCCCAGTGGATACATCTACAACACAACTGGCACACGGAAGGCTCGAGGGTGGAAAGATTGGAAGAGCCGGATGATCAGGGAGTTCACTCTATATATTGTGTCTCCAAAGAATGTCAGAAGACACACCCATAAAGTCCCTCCAACCTGACTTCCTGAGCATGAGCTGAACAAGAACAACAACAGATATGCTGAAGTGGATGGGGGAAAGCCCAGGAGGCCTCAGCCCTACATGAAGAACTACAGGCAACTAAATAATACATAAGTGGTAGACATAGACTTCACTGGGGAGAGCACAGCAATTATTTATCCCATACTGAATGATCACCACTCAAAACATCGTGCAAGTAACATACCCACAGAGCAAGATGTATTTACATGGTTAGGAATATATGTATGAACATATGTGTATGTGACAACAAGTAATGAAAACAGAGGCCATAAATTTTAAAGACAGAAAGGAGGCATATCTTGGGATGAGTTAGAGAGAGGAAAATATGATGTATATATATTTTAATCTAAGAAGATAAAAGAAATTTGAAGTGATTATTTCAGGGATGATAGTTATATAAATTAAGTTGTTTGTGGTGATCACTTCACAGTGTATACATGTACCAAATCATTATGTTTTCTATATTACATTACATTTTTATCAATTATATCACAAGAAAAATAGGGGGAAAATGAATTCAATAGTATGTTATGAGACATAGGCATTTATATTTTCCATTTGAAGGATAAAATAATCAATATAATATTTACCAAAGATAGACTTAACATTGAATAATCTATGATGCTGATTAAATGCATAAACACTCAAAAAGCAAATAAATGAAATGACAATAAAGGAGAATAAATGGGTTATTATTAATAGTAAATGAATACAACAAAAGGCATAAGACTTACTATCCTATGGTGTATATACCATAGGATATATTTATATGATATGTATCATATAGACATATGAATTCTTCATAAGCCACATCCTCTAAAACTTCATTTCACATATGTACAATTTGTGGCCAACAGCCTTGTTTGACAAAGAGGCACATTCCACATTTAAGAGCGTTCTGACCCTTGGCTCACTGAGGACATAAGAAAACAGTCTATATAATGGGATTTTCTAGCCCAAGAATGATGAATGTGCCACTTCTCAAGATGTATGGACCTGTTATGCAGCCTCTTCTGAGAGAGAACCATTCTCTGTTTCTAAGAGCACCCTGACCCTTAGCACACTAAGGACCGAGGAAAATGTTCTGGACTATAGATGCTTCATCCTCTAGAACACGGGAATGTGCTATTTCTTAAGAGGTAAAGGCTTGTTGTGTTCCCATATATGCTTCTATCTGCACTTCCTTGTCTTCGTCCCTCCTGGTGATGTACTCAGCAAAACCTATTTCTTATACACATGGTTTAATGACTGTGTAGGAGTTCTTAAGACAAACTCAGCACAAGGGTTCTGTGGGTCCCTAACTTCCCCTGCTGAAGATTCATTTTGTAGATTTGATCCTTGTTTTATGGACTGTGCTCTAATATCCAGAGCAACAGTTCATCTCCCGGTACCTGAAATATAGTAATACAAGTTTTCAACTGCATAATGCAGTGTGTGCTCTCCTGGGTTGCCTAAAGGCTGAGACCCTGATATCTCATGCACAGTGAAGCTTTGGAGAGACACCCCAAAAGAAAAAAAGACACGGAGACATTCTCCTGTCAACCAAGGATTGTTGATGATGGTGGGTGTAGAGAAAGACAGCACATGGACAGTCATCGTATATAAATAGGAAGACTGTGTCTGAAGAAAGGTCAGTAACAGTGGTGTCCTCTTATGTCACAGGCTGGTGTGTCTGGGACCCAGATGCCTCTGCTACTGTTTCTACTGCTGATCACATCCAATACCACCTGGGCTTTGGCTCATCTCTGAGCTTCTCATTCTCTTGTGTTCTGAGAGTCGGGCAAGATCCATGATCCTGAAAGGCCAGTCTGATACCATTATGGGCTAAGATGTGACTCTTCTGTCTGATCTCTCTGTCCCTCTCTATGAAGCCCTTTGATCCATAGATACTTCCTGGTGTGTCCTTCAAATATCTACCAGAGAGTGATTAGAAAGCCTGGTGAGGTAGGTGTCTGGCATGGGAGACTCCTCAAAGCTCCTGTGCATAGAGGGCTTCCTGTTGGGGACTCTTATGTTTGGAAAAAGAGTATGTCAGATCAGTGTATGACTACTCTTACAGGGGAGGTGATTATTGGACTGTCCCAGAAATCCCTGAGTGACAGACTGACAGAGATGACAACTTGCATAGGAACAGACAGTGGTTGAAGGATGATGACTCTCCAGCCATGTGAGGAGAATTCTGAGTGCTTGTGTGAAAAGTCCATGAAAGCAAGACAAGGGACTTTTTATTATTAATTTTTTATTTATTTTATATTCCAACCACAGTTTATCCTCCCTCCTTTCCTCCCATCCCCTCCCCCTGTCTGTTACTGCTGCCCCCCATCCACTCCTCAGAAAGAGTAAGTCCTCCCATGGGAGTCAACAATGCATGGTATATCAAGTCGAGGCAGGACTAAACTCCTCACCGCTTCATCAAAATTGAGTGAGGCATCCCTTCATAGGGAATAAGTTGTAAAAAGCCAGCTAATGTTCTAGCAACAGATCCTAGTCCCACTAATAGGTGCCACACAAATAGACCAAACTACACTGCTGTCACCCACAATCACAGGGCCTGGGTGGGTCCAATGCATGCTCCCTAGCTGCTGGTCTAGGGACCTTGAGCTCCCATGACCTGAGGTCATCTGTGCCCATGGTGTCCCCAACATGATCCGGACACCCCTTGCTTATATACTCCTTCCTCCCTCTCTTCAACCTGACTCCTGGAGCTCAGGCCAGTGCTTGGCTGTGGTTCTTTGCATCTGCTTCCATCAGTTACTGGAGGAAGATTCTATGATGACAATTAGGGTAGTCACCAATCTGATCACAGGAGAAGGTCAGTTCAGGCACCCTCTCCACAAATCCTAAGAGTTGTAGCTGGGGTCATCCTTGTGGATTCCTGGGATTGTCTTTGGCACCAGGTTTCTCTCTATTCCCATAAATACTGCCTCTATCAAGATATCTCTTTCATTGCTCTCCCTCTCTGTCCCTCACCCAATTCAACCATCTCAATCCCTCATGTCCCATTCTCCTCCACCCCTCCCCCATTTACCCAGGAAATCTCATCTCTTTCCTTTTCCCAGGGAGATCTATGAGTCACTCTATGGTCCTCCTTCTTACCTAGTTTCTCTAGGACTGTGGATTGTAGCCTGGTTATCCTTTGCTTTACATATACTATCTACTTTTGAGTGAATATATACTGTGTTTCTCTTTTTGGGTCTTAATTATCTCATGCAGAATGACTTTTTCTAGTTCCAAACATTTCCCTCAAATTTCATGATGTCATTGTTTTTACCTCTGAGTAGTACTCCATTGCTTAAATGTACCACCTTTTCTTTATCCATTCTTTGGTTGAGGGGCATCTAGGTTGTTTCCAGGTTCTGGCTATTACGAATAACGCTGCAATGAACATAGAGAAGCAAATGTCCTTTTGGTGTCATTGAGCATCTTTTGGGTATATGCTCAAGAGTTGTATCACTGGATCTTGTGGTAGATTGATTTCCAATTTGCTGAGAAGTTGCCATACTGATTTCCAAAGTGGCTGTACAAGTTTACACTCCCACCAGCAGTAGAGGAGTGTTCCCCTTACTACATATCCTCTCCAATATAAGCCGTCTTCAGTGTTTTTGATCTTAGCCATTCTGGCAGGTGTAAGATGGTATCTAAGAGTCGTTTTAATTTGCATTTCCCCAATGACTAAGGGTGTTGAGCAATTCCTTAAATGTCTTTTAACCACTTGAGATTCTTCTGTTGAGAATTCTTTGTTTAGATCTGTACCCCATTTTAAATTAAATTATATGGTATTTTGACATCTAATTTATTGAGTTATTTATATATTTTGGAGACCAGCTCTCTGTCAGATATGGAGATGGTGAAAATCTTTACCTATTCTGCAGATTGCCCTTTTGTCTTATTAGCCATGTACTTTGCTTACAGAAGCTTTTCAGTTTTAGGAGGTCTCATTTATTTTTATGTTTTTATTTTAAATTTTTATTCATTTTACATACCAACCATAGATCCCCCTCTCATTCCTCATCTTGCTACCCCCTTAACCCACTTATCCCCTCCTCCAACAGGGTAAATTCTCACATGGGGGTACAACTAGGCCTGGTACATTCAGTTGAGGCAGGATCAAGACCCTCCCCACTTTATCAGGGGTGAGCAAGGTGTTCAACCATAGGTAATGGGATCCAGAAATCTGACTCTTGCAGCAGGGATAGATCCTGATCACACTGTCAGGGACCCCTAAAATGGGAAAAGAGGTTGTTCTGAGAAGTCAGTGTGACCTGCACACATCTCATAAACATATTCCACGTGCCTCTTCAAAATTTGGGAGCCATCAAATAATGTGCTGTTGCTCATATCTCAGATTCTGCATTCTTTTTAACTTTTAGAAAATGTGAACTTACCTACAAGAAAGAACAACTAATTTAGAGAGGGTGATGTGCTTCTTCCCAGTCAGAAGTGCTTCTAATCCAAAGAAGCCACTGCTATTCATATATAAACCTTGTTCTGTACATGTTTTTATCCATTTTTCCTCCTTATGTATATGCCAAAAGATACAGAACATTCTACTAATTTCAGTCAGCATATGGTGTCCCAGTGTTATAAGTGCTAACTCATATTTACATGTTGATAAATACTGTTCAATTGTTAAAATGGTTTTATTTATAGCTGTGTTCCATTACTAGAAATCAGGAAGAATACTGTTTTACATACTCATATTTAAACATATACATGTCATATTGTCTAATGGGATATGACCTCTCCAATATCTTTGTAGACTTAGATTTATCAGTCATAAAATATATATCTTATATTTCAGACACATCCCTCACTGTCTTCCTGAACTTCACAGAGTTGGCCTCCGTAGCACTCACTAAATTTGCATACCCAAAAGACCACCATGCTCATTTGAGTGATTTATATTAATATGTTTTCATTTTCCATTCTTTCTGCCAGTACTCAGCACAGAACTGGTCATTGAAATCCCAGAGTATGTCCAACTAGCATATATAACCTTTAAAAGAATGTCCATTTGAAGCAAGTCAATCAAGTTTTGATTTGTACCATAGTTTTCATTTTCTTATGATTTTACATTCTCTCCTTTCCTTCTTCCCAAATCCTGGTAGCAGCAACTTTCTCATTTGAAGAAAGACATCTGCTCATGTGAACACCACAGAGTAGAGACCAGAATCCTCCATTGGTGTGGCCACTTACTTACTTCTGTGTTTACTGAGCCCTGTTTGGGGGGGGGACAGATTTTTACTTTGTGAGTTTACAGTCTGCTGGAGATTTTATGATGCTTGTGAAAGTTGATACATGTACTATGATGCTTTTCTAATATTTACTAGTCCCAATATAACAGGTAAAAATTGATATTTCAGCATCATACTAGTTTACCTTATTCTCAGGAATTGATGACACAAGTAGTGTGTGCCCAAGTAGTGTGTGCACCAAGTGTATTTGGTCAAATGCTCCATTGAGGGAGTGGTTGGCACATTCATTTCATATTTTTAAGAAAAACATTTACTTATTTTTATTTTGTAAGCATAAGGTATTTGCCTCTGTGTGTGTGTGTGTGTGTGTGTGTGTGTGTGTGTGTGTGTGTGTGTGTGCCTGTTGCCTGTGGAGACCACATGAGACAGTCAAATCCCCTAGAAATGGAGTTACAGAAAGCTATCAGCACCATGTGGGTGCTGGAACAGAACTTGTGCCCTCTGCAAGAGCACCAAATATTCTTAACCACTGAGCCATCCCCACAAACCCACATTTTCTCTAATTAACCTTTTGCTTTTGTTCGTAATTTCTGGAAATTTTTTCTTTGTAACATGTTACAAATCTTAAAGATTATCATTTTTCTTTGTCTTTTTTGTTTGCTATACCAAACAACCTGGGTTTGAATTTTATTTAATAATATTTCTGAGTTTTCTTTCTTTTAACTTAAATTTGTAAAACTCAAACTTGTGTGTTAGAGTGATTTTTGGCATTAGCAAAATTTTTGTCATATCCTGTGATTGAGACAGAGTTGTCTTTCTTACTGCCACAACTGAGGAAGTTTGATCTTCTCAGGAAGGGTTTTCATGATCATTAATGATCTGGCATATAATATCACTTGTAGATGCCCAACAAGCAGTTGGAAAGTAGAGCTGTGGATGGAGTTGGTGGATCAGAGACATTGAAGTGATGTTGGAGAAATGAAGGAGCTCTTTATAGTTCACTGGTGTTTCTCCTACACTCCATAGTAGTAGATCATGTCCAAGTACCATCACTTATTCAAACATTGCCTCTAAAGAGTGGAAGTTAACCTCCAATGGCCTCTGAAAGCTCAGATATTGTAGCGGACCCACTTGTGCTCATAGGAGGGCTATTCTTCCTCCTTCCTCACAGGCACTCAGACTCTACTGACCTGTCGTAGGGAGGATTTGTTTCTTTTTAAGAACTCCTGAACTCTCAGATGGGTGCAGATGTAATCACTCCTATACTTGTTTTGTGTCCAAAAACAGTATGCAAAATGGCACAGACCTCACAGTTATCCTAAATAATGCACTCTATTTCATTAACAGTGATCATACATGTGTGATTTCTTTTGGCTTATTAAAACTGGCAAAAACCTTTTCTTTAGGTATTTCTAGAGAATGTGAGTTATTTATTGGTGAGTTCACATCAAATCCCAGAGGAGGGAATTTGCAGAGGTAGAGACCAAGGAAAAGCTGTGGAGAGAACATCTACCAACAGGTGTCTTCCAACCTTGAGCTTCTGTCAGGTTCTAAGCAAGGAAAACAAAAAATTCCAATAAATGACAGAAGTTATCACTCTAAAATGCAGACGTTATGGTGGAACATTGGCTAGTGGTGAAGAACAAGGGATTTTTCCACAGCCCTGTTACCTCACCTTCAGTGTGTCTGAGTAAGGCAATTAACCTCTTCAAAGTTCCTTTTACAAAGCCACAAAATATTGGTCAATAAAAGCAGCTACTTATTGGGTTGTTATAAAAACCTGTTATTGGAATAGATAAAAAGATCTTATCACTCAATACATATTAGCTAATATAAATTGACTGCATGTATTATATACTTTGAGAATGAAACCCGACATCTTAAGTTTCAAATTTTTGTGGTTTCTAAGAAGTCACACAAAGCTGCCCTGACTCTACAATAAATGAAAATTTGGTATTCTCACCTTATGTAAGAAGTTGGTAAGTTCAATATCCTTTAACTGTGTTATCCAATAGTTAATAATTTATATTTGTTAAACTAGCAAGGATCATATTTTCTAGTTTCCAATACCTCCAGATCTTTATGGCATTAGTAATCTCATTTTTAAAGAGAAATCACACAAAATAAGCTGTTTTCCAGGTTAAAGTCAAAGAAGTTAAGTGTAACTACAGAAGCGTGAGACATCAAGTCTCCCTTGAGGATGGATGAGACTTGGATGACCTAATAAATGAAGTGTATTAGAAATGTTAATGGTGGTGGGAAGAAAAAAAAATAGGGAAAGTCCAACAGAGTAATGTGCAGATTTCTGACCAAATCTACTAAAAATGATGATTAAGTTATGAGGCTGACTGCTTCTGTGTAGAACAGTAGAAGCCTGGTCAGCTTTTCAAGACAGCTCCCTAATTTGGCAGTAGTCTGATGATGGGGTCCAGGGAAAGCCAACAACCCACTGGGAGAAAAGAAGCCAAAGAGCCTGTCATCTGCACGGGTGAACATGTGAAAGAGCCTCAATACTGGAGTTTTTGGAAACCAAAATCCTATGAAGTTTGAAGCAGATAGACTGTAATAGAAAAATCCTAACTTGCTCAGAGGCTTGGGAAAAAGAAAGGAAAACCTTAGGCAGTGGAAGTAGTGACTCGGGGCCATGTGTAGCTCCAGCCTGTGCCTGTGGCTGCAAAGTCACAAGCAATCGTGGTGTTTTATTTGTTTTTTTTTTTTTTTTTTTTTTTTTTTTTGTGGATTTGAGCCTCAAGCGTTGGGTAGCAGATGTAGCACAAATTCTAATTGGTCTTAATAATAAAAAACCCAAAGTTAGATATTGGGGTGAAAACTGAAAGATCAGAGAAGCAGAGCAGCCAGCCACTAGAAAGACTTCTTACCTCTAGGAATCTTCATATTGAAAAGAGCTTAAGCTCCTGTCTCCTCCTGCTTTATATTCCTCTCTCCACCCAGCCATGTCACTTCTTTTTTCCACCTCACTAAAGTTTAACAGGGCCCAAAGAAACCTTCCCTGATTCTTACAAAAATTGACTTCAGCAGTAAATAGAATGATACCAAATTGAGAAGCTAGACAAATAATAATTGAATCCCTGGCTTTAAAAAATGCTAATGCACAGTGAAAAGTGGTAATTAGACTGTTAACAGCAAGATCAGCAGCCTTGGAGGAATGGAATTGATGTGCAATCAACATTGAATCTCATAACCACGATGATGCTTGAGACAGAGAGGTGACTTCCAGAGGTTTGAAGAAAAACCAAAATATGACGTGTTTCAATTGTGGTAAACAAGGCTTTTACAAAATAAAAAGGGGTTGTAAACAAGCATTCCTAGAAAACAATGTTTTTTTCTAAGAATAATCCCAACAAAATGCCCCTCCTTTCTGCATTATGCAGAAGGTGTGACAATGGCAGTCATTGGACTAATGAGTGTAGATCCACAAGGAAAAGTCAAAGGAACCCTTTGCCATCAGAAAAAGCCTTGAGGGGCCTCTCGAGGACCCTATGTCAAATAGGGTTCAGTTGTTTCCTGTCATCATGGAGGAAACTCCTACCCAGAGCAACTAAAAGATTAGATTTGAACAAGAGAGACCACTTGATTAGAAGAGGTGATAGTTCATCAAACGGCTTGACTACTCAATCTAAATTAACTTATAAAACTAACAAATGCTTTTCATTTGATCAGATATAACTTGCCAAAGGGGAAGCTCCCCAAAGTTTGGATTGGGGAGGGTTTTACTTTTGTCTTTCCAGGAAAATAAAAACAACCATATAGAGGAATTTAAAGACCTTTGGACTAATAACTATCCAAAGAAAGAGAATTACCTGAAAAAATTACCAAGAAAAGGAATAATCTGGCCTAATGTGATCTCTGAAGTCTCCAAAAATTGGGGAGACTCACAATGATGATTCCACATTGACTATGATAATGCCACTAAGCTGACAAACACTTTCCTAAAAATCAGCTTTGGACTACAAACTGCTCAGGACAATTTCCATGTGGCTAGATGAGATGACCCAGCCTCACAGACTACTCTACCTAGGACTTGAGACAAGCTCTCCCTTTCACAGTACACAGAGAATGGACAACAAATAATACAGCTGCCTCTCCCAGGACTTGACAATTAAGTCAATTTTTTCTTTTCAAGATCCCCTAAAGTTGCCATTGTTCCCAGACAGCAGGAAGTAATTTTAAGAACACAACACCCACATTCCCAAGAGGCGGGGTGGGTAGTTTTGGTCTTCCAATGGGTTATGGATGTTTGTCGTTGTTTAAGGTTGGTTACAAGTTGTTATTGGTAATGTTTTTTTTTAAAAAAGCTAAAAAAAGGAGATTAGATTCAGGGTTTTTTGTTTTGAAAAAAAGAAAAAAGAAGATTTAGAAATGATAGGATAGAGTAGATTACTGAATCTACTCTGAAAAGAAAAAAGGGAGATAAAAAGGGAGATATAGATATGATAGGATAAAAGGGTAAATTATTGAATCTACTTTTTAAAAGTAACTACTTGTTTTGAATATTTTACATTGATATGACATTTGTTTAACGATACAAATTTGCAATTATTTTTGTTAGAACATGTTATATATACATTTCAACTCACATTCTAGGTATTGTACCTATACAACTCATTTAACAATGTAATGTAAATTTCTAGTCCTTGAATTATTACAAACTATTTAGGATAATAAAGAAATGCAAGTGAGTATTTAGTTACTATAATCAAACTTGTGTTCATATTAGGTATGTTTTCAAATTTAAACAGAGATTTATTTAGGTAGATAGGTGGTCTTCAAACACTTCAGAGATCTACAGAATATGGCATTTAAGATGTTTTAAATAACATAGGCTCTTTTTTTAATGACAATGAGACATGTCTGCTCATGACAGTACCAATCTACTTCAGAGAAGATGATGGCCATTGAAGAAACTCCTTATGGAGTTTACTTTCTTTGTGGCAAAAGTTAGCCACTGGGCAAGAAAATGCCCTTGCCTTGACTGCTGACAGTAAGCTTCCCAAAATGGACAAGCAGGACATAAAAGAAAGGACTACCAATCCTTGCAAAGACAAGGTAAGACAGCCATTCAGAAAATACTGATTCACAGATAAGTCTGGCAGATATTCTAGACCTATAGGTCAAAGATAGATATCCCAACATTGCAAAGGAACCTTTGGTGACTATCCAACAGCCAGCTGTTTCTATCATTTCTGACATTTTTTAGAAGTCACTTTCTTGCACTTCCAGCTTACACAGAACTTTTCAGGTCTCTGATGGAGATGAAGACTTATAGTTTTCCTTGTTATCAGATTCAGAAAAGAAATTCACTAAAGAGGTATAAAGAGTATAAGGTTGAGAGACATTAAAAGATAATTCTGGTAATGCAAGTTAGAAGAGAAAGTGAATTTGGTACAACCTTTTGTACTCACCAAGATAGGATAGATAATGGAATGTTTTCTCTGAATTTGTCAAATGCTAATAGACTACACATTGCTATTGTATTTATTGCCTGTATATAATGTATACAGGTATTGTACATATTCTTTACAGTTTTCCATATATTAGTTAGACCTTTTTGTTTTAGATAAAAGGGGGAAATGTGGTGATATTTTGTTTGTGCTCCAACAAATAAAGCTTGCCTGGAGATCAGAGAGCAGGGATAGGCACTAGTTATCCATAGAGGCCAGGCAGAGGTAGCACACAGCTTTAATCCCAGTACTTAGGAGGAGAAAGTAGAAAGATCAGGAGTTCAAGGACACTCTGGGCTACATGAAATATATCCATTCTAAAAGAGAAACAGAGCCACACAGTGGAAGCTACACCTTTAATCCCAGCACTTGGGAATCTCATGCCTTGATCCCAGTACTTGGGAGGTCCATGCCTTTAATGCCAGCACTAGGGAGGTAGAGACAGGAAGTGATATGGCTGGGTGGAGAGAGGAATATAAGGTAGGAGAGACAGGAGCTCACCCCCTTTTCAGGCTGAGGAGTTGGCGAGGGAAGAAGTGACTGTGGCCTGCTCCTTTGTTTCTCTGACCTTTCAGCATTTACCACTATATCTGACTCTGGGTTTTTATTATTAAGACCAATTAGAATTCATGCTACAGTTAAGTGTAAATACAGAAGAGTAAGCCATCAAATTTCACTGGAGGACTGACAAGACTTGTATGAGCTGAGAAATGAAGTGTATTAGAAATGTTAGTGGTGGTGGGAAGAAAAATATAGGGAAAGTCCAACAGAGTAATGTGCAGATACTTCTGACCATAAGACTATGATGTTAGGATGGTTAATGAAAAGTAAGTTGAGCTTCATATTAGGCTGAGGAGTTACCTCAGACAATGGAAACAAACCTCCCTGTTTTAAAGATAAGTATTTAGGAACCAGTGAATTCTAGTGACATTTTAATTGTGAAGTCAATACAGGAATTCTGATTCCAGCCCCAGTTTACACACATTTTCCTGTGTTTCCATGCTTTACTAGGAGTCTAGGGTCACAATAAGAAGCCATAACTTGGGCCTGACACAGAGTAAATCAAGTATACTGTAGAATACTCCCATAATGGCAGGACAAGTCATGGTTATGCCTGGAGATGCAGAGAGAGTATAAAACACTGGTTGAAGAAATTACCAATGAGTGACACACAATCTTGGAAAGATGCTTGAAGAATCCAGAATGTTTGTCATATTGGCTTCATGACAGTCGGCAGCATGATCAACTGTCACAGGTATAATATGGATGGGAACAGTGGAGCATATATGATATTTTATGTATCACTGGGGTAGAGTAGTAATACACCCAGCATTTATGCTTCTAGATATGTAATCATACAAGTGTTGCTTTTAGACTATATGGTAAATTTAAACATGTATCCATATACTACTAATATTATTATTATTACACATGTATCCATATAATAATATACATTGATATTTTCCTACTTACTAGAAAAGCACAGAAATGGTCAAATTCTTCCAATTGGGAAAGGACCTCAATTTTTAAGAATGAATTCAGAGATAGCATATACCATGAATAATTTAAAACAAGACAAAATTTTGATTTTTTTTTTCATGTAAAACATGAGTAAACATAATCTTACTGGGGAAAAGGTAACAGTTCAGTAAGAAAAGTGTCCTGGTGAATACTGGTGGTTTCGTGGAGCACCAGGAACAGAGAATTTCCTAGCATGGCTGAGGATGAGAAATAGCTTGCAACACTCTTTACTGGGTATTTGTTGTTTATTTATTGTGCCTTAATTCTCATCTCTGAAAAGAAAATGTCCAAGAACTCAGATGTCATCCAGAGCACATCATTTCATGGCTCTCAAAATGTGAAGAGGCACCTGGAATGCACTCATGAGATATGTTCAGGTCACACTGGCTTCTTCAGAACAACCTGCTCTAGCTTCACTCTGACCTACTCTGTCCTTTGTCTCCTCTTGAGTTCGATTTACCAGGGCCATGGGCTTTCTCCATAATGTCCCCAAAGGAAGGGATTCACAAAGTCTTCCTTCATGATGTTGACAATACCCCAGCATCACTCAAAGAAATGACTATCCAATCCACAGGGATTCAGGTCTGGTCCAGGGTCCACACTTTCTGAGAACAGCAAGCTCCAACTTCAGAACATTAAAAACCACTTGTTCTATGAGCTTACTACCTTAGAAAATGCCTGCCTCTTTTCTTTCCTGACCACAGAAAGGTAAGTACTCAAGCAGATGGGAAACAGGAGAAGATAGTATGGAACCTTCATCATTATCAGCTGGAAGGGAGAGCTGTCACTGTACACACAGAACAATATCATGACTGCAATTGAGAACAGAGGAACATCAAAGGGATCTTGAGGGCAACTGTCTCCCCCAGTTCCCATCTGTGCATGCCATCTCTAACAACAGGGCCGGTCTCTGCTCCTTCTAATGACAGCCCTATAAATGCAGGCTGGCTCCTCACTCCCCACACACACTGGGCTCCTGCTCACCCTTCCTCCAGGTGACTCTCAGCCATGAAGACACTTGTCCTTCTCTCTGCCCTTGTCCTGCTGGCCTACCTGGCCCAGGCTGATTCTCTCCCTGAAGCAACTGAGGAGACTAAAAATGAGGATCAGCCAGGCATAGAGGACCAGGATGTGTCCATCTCCTTTGGAGGCCCAGTAGGTGATGCTCTTCAAGATGCAGGTGAGGGGTGGTGCCCAGTATGATGGTGGGTTGTGGTCTCCTGAGAGAGGGTTGATGATGTGCTCCCAAATCATGTCCAGAGCTGTGTGATCTAGGTAAGTATCTCTTCTGATCCTTTGGAGTCTTCACTGTCTTATTGTTAGACGTAACAGAGAGAGTCAGAAAAGTGTAAATGTTTTTCTTTCTTTTAAGTTTTTGATCTAAAAATTTATCTGTGGAATAGTTTCAAAATATAGAACATACTGATTAGCTCTTTGTCTCTCCATTAATAAATTTTGTTATAGAAAGAAAAATCTCCTTTTTTAAAAAGAATAGAATTAGGAAGCAAATGCCAGTATGTGAATGTGTTGGTTCAGGAAGACACCAAACAGGTGAAGGAATGTGAAATGGGTGTCAAGTCATGCATGTGATCAATACTTGTTCAATGTATTATTTCCCAGTGTTTAGAGTTGAACATGATGATGGGTGTGATGTCATCAACAGAAACAAACTTGCTGTGTACCATGTATCCTAATCTTCAAATTATTGTACACTATTGCATACTGCTGGCTACCTTATTTAATGTCTGATGTTCAATATTTCTTCAGCCACAAGAAACGGCCGCTTGTGCGTCTGTAAAAAATCCTGCACATTTCTTGAACGTCCCCTTGGCAAGTGTGGCAGACGCTATGTACGCTGCTGCCGCTGAGACCAGAGACAAGATCACCATGTGCTCTGAGACTTTATCATCTGTCATCACCCTTGTACTTTGCCTCAATGGTTTTTCCTTCTCCAATAAATTTCCTTGCAGAAGAAGAATCTGTTTTTACATTTCTTTCATGCTTTCTATGTGTCTTAGTCAGGACTCTTCCAAGCTATCTAGTAGAATCTACAATGAATCGCTTGTAAATCAAGTCTAGGTTACATTTTAGTAGTCATATCAAGTGTGAACAGGTAGATACAAAGTCACATCTCAGTGATTCTGCTGTAGCTACTTCTGTCTGTCAACTCTCCTGTCCTTTAGATGGGACTCACGTGCAGAAACATGTCCCACATTTCCAGGATCCATTCTTCAATTGAAGGACATTGAGGTTGTTTCCACTCTGTAGCTATTGTGAACATAGCAGCAATGAACATGACTGAGCAAGTATCTGTGGAGTAGGATGCTGAGTCCTTTGGGCATTTGCCAAGGAGTGTTTCAGCTGTGCCATATGGAGAGTTCCTTACAGTCTTTGAGAAGTCTCCACACTAATTTCCATAGTTCCTGTTTACAATCCCACCAGCATTGAATGAGTGCTCTCCTTTCTCAGTCTCCTGAGAGAGGGTTGAAGATGTGCCTTGCAATCCTGTCAAAAGCGATCTGGCACCCTTGACTACTCTATCTTACTTCCTTCTCTTTCTTATTCATAGCAGTCATGGTGAGAGTGGAGTAAGTCAATTGATTTTCTTTCTCATAAGTCTTTTGCTCTAAAGTACTCTTAGAAATTTCACCAGAATAGGGAGCAATATACTGAGTAGATTCTTATAGAACAAAACAAGTAGTCTTAGGTATAATGAGAAAATTTTCCTTGTCTAAGAGAACTTCAAATCAGTTGTAGAGTTCACTCAAGTATAGTAATGGTGAGAAAAGGAGCATAAAAAATTAAAGACACTTCAGAATGGATCTCAAGCCCTACATTTTACCAACACTCCTCGAGTACATTATTTCAATTTGTGTTGAGTTGACCATCCTGCTGGCTATAATGCCGCCAACAAAATATGCCCATGCTGTGTCACACATCTTCATAGGGCTGTATACTATCCCATCCAACCAACCTCTAAACTCAGTTTCTGTTTCTCTCTGTGTCTCCAGCCTCAAAAAAGCTCTTGACATGCTACTGTCAGAGCCAATCCTGCAAAATACTAGAACGAATAGGTGGGGTTTGCACCAAGGGTAGCAAAACCTACGTGTTCTGCTGCAGCTGAGCATGGAGAGCAGAAACAGCAAGATGACCATCTGAGGCTCTTGTGTTTCTCCTGTGTCTCCAATAAGTTACTTGCGATATGTTCCTGTGGGTTTGCATTCTTTGGGTCTTTGTTATAAGGCTCAGTCAAGACTCTGGGTATCAAGTATCAGAACCTTAAGGAAACCTTTGCTAATGAATAAATTACATCACCACCTATCATTCATTTATTATTAACAAGAGGCTGGAACATTAATTTCTTACCTGGGATATATGGCTGAGGTGCCTATTTAAAATATACCATCAAAGAAATTACTAGTTTTCTTAATAGGTCTAAGAGATTTACAGCTGCTTTAATTTGGGGTATTACTATACTCATTACTACTATGAGAACTCTTGCTGCATGTACAGCTGCCTTAGTACAACAAGTTCATACCATAAAGAATGTTAATCAGCTCTCAAAAAATGTTATCACAACCACAAAAAAAATAAAAACAATAAAAATGTAAAGTATAGGGTAAATAATTAAAAGAAGCAGTCTTACTTACAGGTAATCAAATTCAAAATATTGAGGTTAGATTAACTGTCTTTTGTCATTCAAAATTTAAATTTATTTATGCCACTCCACTTCCATACAATGCTTCTGAGATAACCTAGGCATAGGTTAGGTCCCACTTCCACTGCTTATGGAACAATTCTAAACTAATGATAAACATGCAGTCTTTGCATCAATGAACCACAGCCATTAGTTCAGCTCAACTGTAGTCCACCTTGGCTTCTATGGTAACAAATATATTTTCATAATCTCTCACTTTCTTCAGGACTCTCATTTTCTTCAGGACAGAGCTTTTGATCTAGTAACATTAATTTGGGAATAACCCTAGGAGTTATGCTTATTTTGATTCTTGTCCTCGTAGTCATCTTTTTAAAAACAAAATGGGGAGATGGCACAGCCATATCTGAATGGAATGGAAGAAGTCCTAAAGCCAGCACAGCTGTTTGACAAAGGTCCAGCAAAGCTGAGCCACATGATGACTGCCATGCCACCTTTGGTTTTCATCTCCACCTGTTGCATACTTGGGGAACTTTTAATATTTGAACAATTTGGGGATATTGGATTGATGGAAATTTTCTTATGAATCATTTATGCCTTCTCCCAGGAATGCTGCTTCTAAGCTGCTCCAGGACAGTCCTGAACATACTATTTCCCCCTGCTTTTAAAGAGATATCCTTATCA
Organism: Peromyscus californicus insignis; assembly: GCF_007827085.1. Classification (NCBI taxonomy): domain Eukaryota; kingdom Metazoa; phylum Chordata; class Mammalia; order Rodentia; family Cricetidae; genus Peromyscus; species Peromyscus californicus. The sequence continues at coordinate 13,936,430 of NW_026294534.1, read as the reverse complement.
ACTTGAAGGTCTTCCTTATGCCTTAGAGGTTGTGACACATAAAGAAGCCAGAGGTCTCTTCATGAGGCTATGAGACATTCTTGAACCATCTATCCCTGTACTTACTCAGGAACAAGATAATCAAAACAAAATAAACTTTAAAAGGTCAACAAGATTTGGTGGGCTAGAAGTGTTGTCCACAGGTCAGATTACAAGCCTCTTCCCACTGTACATTCAGACAATTGTGTGCCATACAATGTCATCTATAGCCTCTGCTGCCACTGACCACTAAGAACAAGAAAAATATGTTTGTCATGTGAGGTGAGAACCTGAAGGATATTATTTGTCTCACACTGTGTTTTTTATTGCTTTCTCCTTTATATCTAAATAAATTCCTTGCAACAAGTTCCCTGTGTCTGTGCTTGTGCTTGTCTGGTTTCTCCAAGCAAGACTCTGAGAATGGAGTACCAGAATGCTACAAAGAAACTCCTGTCTCTGGTGTGTAGGAATACCAAGACTGTCACACAGGCTTCTGGTGAATGATAAGAAAGGTCAATGCTGCTGTAATCATTCTCACTTCTCATCTCATAACTCTGACTCATTTAGATCAGAACCACTCTCAAAGCCATTGGCAACGTGGGAGGTTGAAAACAACACAACTATTTCATGTTTCCACACTCTCAATGACCTGACTTCTCAAAGAAGACAACATCCTCATTCCAAACATTAGGATTTGACCAAACAGGCCAACATCATATATCTGCCCATAAAGCCCTAGATTTGTATCATCTCCACAGACACAACTGTAAGTAGCATTAAGAAAGGTTAGCACACGCTACAACCCACAGCCCCAGAGAGGCTAGGTAACAAGGAGGGTTCAAAGAGGGACACATGGATTTTCCTTGGAAGGGGAAATAGAAGAGATCTCCAGGGTAAACTGGGGGCGGGTGGGAATGGAAACACGAGGGCTCAGGGACAGGATAGAAGGAGAGAGTAATGAGAGAGATATCTTGATGGGAAGGGGTGCATTTTGGGGCCAGGTAGAAACCTGATGCAAGGAAACTCCCAAAAATCTACAAGGATGACCCCAGCAAAGACTCCTAGCAATAGCAGATAGGTAGTGTGAACCCAGCATCTCTTATAATCAGATTGGTGACTACCCTAATTGTATTCACAGAGACTTCATCCAGTAACTGATGGAAGCAGATGTAGAGATCCATAGCCAAGTACTGGGCCAAGGTCCTGAAGTCTTGTTGAAACGAGGGAATAAGGATTGTATGAGCCAGGGTGGGGGGGTCAAGATTATCACTAGGGAACCCATAAAAACAACTAACCTGGGCTCATAGGCATTCCCAGACACTAGACTGACAGCTAAGTGCCCACATGGGACCCATCTATGCCTTTAACATATGTGTGACAGTTGTAGAGCTTAGTCTTCTTGTGGGACTCGTGGCAGTGGGAGTGGGGCCTGTCCTGACAATTTGAAGGGTTTGGGGAAGCTTTTCCTCATACGGAGTTGCCTTAGCAAGCCTTAATATGAGGAGGGGTGGAGCTTCTCCTATCTCAACTTGATATGTCATGCTTTGTTAATAGCCATGGGAACCCTGCCCCTTTCTGAACAGAAACAGACCAGGAGTGGATTGGGGGGTGGGGGTGGGCAGAGAGGAGGTGGGAGAGGGGATGGGAGGAGAGAAGTGAGTGGAAACTGCAGTCAGGATGTAAAAAATAAATGAATGAATGAAAGAATAAATAAATAAATAAATTTAATTAATAAAAAATATTTTAAAAAGGAAATGTTCTAGATCCATCCATTTGTCTGCAAACCTCATGATGTCATTGTTTTTCTCTGCTGAGTAGTATTCCATTGTGTATATGTACCACATTTTGTTTATCCATTCTTCAGTTGAAGGGCATCTAGGTTGTTTCCATGTTCTGACTGTTACAAACAATGCTGATATGAACATAGCTGAACAAGTGCTCTTGTGATGTGGTTGAGCTTTCCATGGGTATATGCCTAAGAATTGTATAGCTGGATCTTGGGGGAGATGGATTCCCAATTTTCTAAGAAAGCACCATATTGATTTCCAACGTGGTTGTACAAGCTTGCATTCCCACCAACAGTGGAGGAGAGTTCCCCTTGCTCCATATCCTCTCCAGCATAAGGTGTCTTCAGTGTTTTTGATCTAGCCATTCTGACAGGTGTAAGGTGGTATCTCAGAGTCATTTTGATTTGCATTTCCCTGATGATTAGGGATGCTGAGCAATTCCTTAAATGTCTTTCAGCCATTTGAGCTTCCTCTGTTGAGAATTCTCTGTTTAGTTCTATAGCCCATTTCTTAATTGGACTGTTGGGCATTTTGATGTCTAATTTCTTGAATTCCTTATATATTCTGGATATCAGTCCTCTGTCAGATGTGGGGTTGGTGAAGATCTTTTCCCATTCTGTAGGCTGTCGCTTTGCCTTGTTGACCGTATCCTTTGCTCTAAAAAGCTTCTCAGTTTCAAGAGGTCCCATTGATTGATTGTTTCTCTCAGTGTCTGAGCTACTGGTGTTATATTTAGGAAGTGATCTCCTATGCCAATGTGTTCAAGACTACTTCCTACTTTCTCTTCCAGCAGGTTCAGAGTAGCTGGATTTATTTTGAGATACTGTTCGAACTGACCTACTCTGGTGATGGGATGGCCAAACACCCTAATTGTCGTGCTAGAAACCCCATCCAACTACTGAGGTATCTGGATCCAGAGATCCATGGCTAGGCCCCGGGTGAATCTCTGGGAGTCCAATTAGCGAGAATGAGGAGGGTTTATATGAGCGAGAATTGTTGAGACCAAGGTTGGATAAAGCACAGGGACAAATAGCCAAACGAATGGAAACACATGAACTATGGACCAATGGCTGAGGGGTCACCAACTGGATCAGGCCCTCTGAATGGGTGAGACAGTTGATTGGCTTGATCTGTTTGGGAGGCATCCAGGCAGTGGGACCGGGTCCTGTGCTCATTGCATGAGTTGGCTGTTTGAAACCTGGGGCCTATGCAGGATCGCTTGGTTCGGCCTGGGAGGAGGGAACTGGACCTGCCTGGACTGAGTCTACCAGGTTGATCTCAGTCCGCAGGGAGGCTTTACCCTGGAGGAGGTGGGAATGGGGGGTGTGCTGGGGGGAAGGTGAAGGGGACCATGGGGGGGAGAACAAGGTAATCCGTGGCTGATATGTAGAACTGAATTGTATTGCAAAATAAAAATACAAATTAAAAAAAAAAAAGGAAATGTTAGCCACAAAGGTACTAAATAGGAAGCTAAACAGGAAGTTCCACCCAGATCTGCTCATCACCAGAACAATCTGCCCATATCTGGTAAAGCTGGATTTGTTATAAGTAGGTTCAGCTTTCAAAAACACAAAATCTATGTGCTCAGATCTTTATCTATATCCTAAGATATCTAGGTGTAGGTATCTTAAGATGCCTTTATCTACACTTCTCTATTTGTGTTGATCTTTTGGAAAATGTGACTGATCTCACTTATATATAGGATATGCCAGATCAGAGAGAGGTACAGCAGGAGGGAAGAGCTGCCAGAGAACAGTATCCTCAGTCAGCACACCAGCTCAGGCCTTCTGTACAGGTGCCTAGATCATGAACCAAGTATGGTGGACTGCAAAAGAACTGTAGTCCTTGAGCCTCCAATCCTTCACAACCATCTGCCAAATTTTTCAAACAACTTAAACATAAATGTGTGAGAATGCTTCCAAGCTTATTCTTTTCCCCTTTTAGAAGCCACTTTAAGGTACTAGTTTAATTCTAGAAAAATAAAAAGAGATTCCCAAGCCTTCCAAACTCTGAAGTGATAACAAGGAGTCATGGTTAGTTTTGTGAACTCGCACCCTCACTGATGCTCAGAAGATCTCTTAACTCATAGATTCCAGACTCTTTTACAGAGTCACTTTTGTTCTTCTTGGAATGTCTGTTTTGGAACTGAGATGGTAATGTTAAGTGTTCAGCAGGCTGGTGCTTGAGCACACTGCTCTGAGAGGCCTCTGAAGACTGAGAAAAGAAGAGCCTCTGGGACAGCTGTGCCACCTGCTGGCCATTGCCCTGCCATCTGTCCACTTCCCTATGGGAGCTGGCCCTCCTTGACTGGAATAGTGTGATTCTTGGTCAGTGTCTCATGAAGAAAGACATTTCCATATGGAAGCACACTGGAGCAGCTGAACATAGACAGGCAGACCTGGGTCTCAACAGGCTGCATTTCAGTGCATGGTCCCAGATGACTGACTATTAAACTGGCTTAGCTGTGGGTTCAAGGCTGGGGTGAAGAGTGAAACACAGATCAGAGACAAGACATCCGTGTCTGTCAGCCCAGAGTCTCCTCTTCAGCCTGGAAATATTTGAAGGCAGGGGAGGGATTATTATCTTGTTCTTATTTGGTCACTAAAATATGGATCTGAAAAAAATGCATTTTTCAAAATAGGGTTATATTTTAGTGTTTCCATATGTATAAGGGAAAGGCATGGAAATGTGGACAGGAACCACACAAAACTCCCTTATTCCCCATGAACCCTTTCATGTTCTCTGATCTGGGATTTCTGCTTATACCACATGTTGCCTCTATTTGATGGCTGACTATGGTTACTTGATGAGCTATGAAAAAATAATGATAAGCTTCCTTGATACGCAGCTGCTTAAATATTTATCAACAGCCATGTGTATTGTTCGTTCTCCGTTGTAATCGATTGCTTTTAGAACAGCCCTAGAACATTCATTAATTCTCAAAATATATCACCCAGTTCCATTAATAAATGTCCCTGCAATTTAAAGAAACACTTCCAAGAATGGCTATAGTTTCCAAATGTTTTGACTCTGCAGTAATGTCAGCAATGGCCTTTGAGAAAGAGCTTCTATACCCAGTGTGGAAGCTTCAGTCCTGATTCCTTGTGACCCAGGTATGTGTGTTTTCTCAAAACAAGTCTCATTCAAGCACAACCAAGGTCAGGCCTGGTGTCACAGGGCTGTGACTCCAGCAGCATGGAGAAGCAGGCAGGAAGAGAGCAATACCCATGCCACACAGGGCTGTACCGTCAGACCCTGTCTCACGATGAACAAACATGTACACCACAGTGTCCTTCAAAGCTGAAAACACTAATGTTGATTATGAACACGTGTTTCTTTTATTCATTGCCAATCAGAAGGCTTGAACACTCTCTTGTTCTCGCCAAGATTTCATAGTCAGGTATCAGTTCTAAGACTCTGCTTCACTCTGAATTGAATGTTATACATGGCATGAGGTAGAATTCAATTGTATTTTATTGCTTGTGACTACTTAGGTGCTCTGACATCCTTTGATTAAAGTGACTTCCTCAGCTCCCACTAAAAGGACAATGGTGTCCTAGAAGAACGTCAGTTGTCGGTATGTATGGAAATGTCATAATAAGACCCATCAGTTTGTATGCCTACAAAAACAAAACAATGCACCATAAGCCCATTCCTTTTAAATATCTGGACTTATCTTCATGTCCCACTGTCCACTGTATACACCAGTGCTTTAGAGGGGTTTTGGAAAATGGCCACTGTGTCTAACCAGGTCTATTTTTTTTTTCTATTCTGGGTTACCTACAACTATATGTAACTTTAAGAATGCTTATAGAGCTCCTCAAAGAAAGTCCCAGGGAATGATGGCTTTACTTGTCAAATTCTACAAGATGCTTAAAAAAGAATTAATATTATTTTTTCTATACTGTTTCAAAACAATGAAGGGAAGGAAAACATTTTTTTCCTTCTACAAATATTAATGAGAAAATATTGACTCAGACAATAGGAAATGATAATGATATCCTTATCATCATGCTCTTTGGCAAGCAGACACTAAACAGAGAAAAATGTTTTGGAAGCTATGAGGCCACAGGAACATCAAGGGGACTTTGAGGGGGAAAGATCCTCCTTTCTTCATCAATGCTCCCTTTCTCTATCTGCAAAGCCCATCTCTGAGCTGTCTCCTAACAGACCTATAAATATAGAATGAATCCTCATGCCACACACACTTGGTTCCTGCTCATCCATCCTCCAGGTGACTCTCAACCATGAAGACACTTGTCCTTATCACCACTCTTCTGCTGGTCCTCCAAGCCCAGACGGAGCCTCTCCTGGGAGCACCTGAGGAAGCCCCTGACCAGATGCAGGCATCAGAAGAGGACCAGACGATGTCCTTCTCCTTTGGAGGCCTTGAAAGCTCTGTTCTTCAAGAAGCAGGTGAACACAACCACATATTAGAGGATTAGAGTCAAAGTAAAAGTATGGACATAAGGGTGTGAATGAGATCTGGAAAGGTCCACATTGCTTGCAGGCTTTTAATTAACTTCTCTGGGCTTGAAATTTCCCCCTAAAAGTTGACTGAATTAAAAGTTAATTGAAGATTGAAAAGCCAGAGACAAATGCATTTAAGAGATGCTCTTCCTCTGAAGACTTGGTTCCAAGTTCTGTCTCCAACCCACCAAGCTTAAGACATGGACAGACCTAAATGTTTTCTGAATCAAAACAGGTCAAGTTAGCTAAAGAGAGCGTGTTTTACTTATAGAGGATAATTTTGAATCTGTACCTGGGATGATAATGTGTTCAATGTGTGCATGGGTGGTCAGGGGTACAAAGAAGTAAAGACTGTTGAACAAAGTTCCAAATCCCAAGTGACCAACACTTGCTGTGTGCATTGAGGTCTTTTGAAAGAATTGCTAATGCAGCTGGGTCTAAGGAAATCACATGTCATGGCCATTTGAATCAGCACAAAATTTCTCAATCCTCTTTGCCATCCCTATGTGATCCAGCACTCAGTGTCTCATGTTGTCTGTATCACCAGGTCTGTCAAGGAGCCGGCCATGCTCCTGCCGATCCCGCTGTGCTCGTCCTCAACATGTAAAAGGCACCTGTTCAAGACCACCTAGAACGTTCCTACTATGCTGTCCTTGAGCATCAAGATCAGAGATAAAACAAGGATACCATGCTCTTCAAGAACTGGGAACCAACTGCCAGTGTCCTTGTACTTGTTCTTGATTTTCTTTATTTGAAATACATTCACTCAGCCAGCTCTCTGTGTTCATCTTCTTGGTACTTGCTATTAGACTCATTGAGAGCTCCCAGGGAACCCAATACTAGAATCTTTAATGAAACCCCTTTAAACAAAATCCTACCTGCCAATACTAGAAATGTCAAGAATTAACACAGGCTTGAGAATTATAGTCTTAGGAGAGCTTAAGAGCACTTCTGATTGATGTGTGTGTGTGTGTGTGTGTGTGTGTGTTTCTTGTCTCCCAACTCTGCCTTCACTTACATTTTTGTCATTCTCCAAGACAATTCTCTGCCAACCACATTTAAACAGTCATAGTGTGTCACTTCTCAAGAGCGCCACCACCTTCTTACCTAAAATGTTGGAGTTTTATTAAAAAGACCCCAAGAAAAATCTGTCTTTTAGGACTTGGGATTGTATTGGCTCCATTTAAGACAACATTAGCTAAAGATCCTCAGAAAGCAAACAAAAAACCCTATAACACATGTAAGTCTGTCTATAAAGATGCACATACAGTTTCGATGAAATTTTCTCATCTGAGCTGACAATTCTCCCTCCAAGAACAAACAACCATCTACCAAGAAGTCCAACACCAGACATGAGAAACCCTCTTTTGGTCATCAGGGTTGTCAAACAGAACACTAAAACAGCACAGTCTGTTGCCTTCTAGAGGTGGCACTAAGCTCCCTGTTACTGAAGACACCATGTACTTCAGATGCATGTCTCAGAGGTCCCTCCCCTAGAACTGACCTGAGAGTCTCCTCCTTGAGAACTAGCTTTCATGGTGCCTTCTGGTACCATGTCAGCTTCCAGAGGAGGGAAGCAACCAACCTACCACAGCAGTCCTACCCTGCTATGAAGTCTATGAACCACAACAACAACCCAAATGATGCCTTAGTGGCATGCATACCTTGGTGATAAACATCAGATCTCTCATTAATTGAACTTGGGGACTGCTCAACAAGACAGAAATAATACCTGGTATTAGAAATCTAGTCAACTACCCCGGGCTAGGGCCGTCATGCCTCTTAGAGGAGAACTTACATTCACCATCTTACTAAGCCAGTAAACTCCCTAACTACACTCTAAATATTTGTCCATATACCCACAGATAAGTGTACTCCTTACTCCTTATCAAGGAAACATCTCTTTGCAACCAAGGAAGACCATTACAGAAAACCACAGCCAATCAAAAGGTAGAGTTCAGTCCCAGTGTATACATCTACAACACAACTGGCACACGGAAGGCTCGAGGGTGGAAAGATTGGAAGAGCCGGATGATCAGGGAGTTCGCTCTATATATTGTGTCTCCAAAGAATGTCAGAAGACACACCCATAAAGTCCCTCCAACCTGATTTCCTGAGCATGAGCTGAACAAGAACAACAACAGATATGCTGAAGTGGACGGGGGAAAGCCCAGGAGGCCTCAGCCCTACATAAAGAACTACAGGCAACTAAATAATACATAAGTGGTAGACATAGACTTCACTGGGGAGAGCACAGCAATTATTTATCCCATACTGAATGATCACCACTCAAAACATCGTGCAAGTAGCATACCCACAGAGCAAGATGTATTTACATGGTTAGGAATATATGTATGAACATATGTGTATGTGACAACAAGTAATGAAAACATAGGCCATAAATTTTAAAGACAGAAAGGAGGCATATCTTGGGATGAGTTAGAGGAGGAAAATATGATGTATATATATTTTAATCTAAAAAGATAAAAAAATTTGAAGTGATTATTTCAGAGATGATAGTTATATGAATTAAGCTGTTTGTGGTGATCACTTCGCCGGGCGGTGGTGGCGCACGCCTTTAATCCCAGCACTCGGGAGGCAGAGGCATGCGGATCTCTGTGAGTTCGAGGCCAGCCTGGGCTACCAAGTGAGTTCCAGGAAAGGCGCAAAGCTACACAGAGAAACCCTGTCTCGAAAAACCAAAAAAAAAAAAAAAAAAAAAAAAATGTGGTGATCACTTCACAGTGTATACATGTACCAAATCATTACGTTTTCTATATTACATTACATTTTTATCAATTATATCACAAGACAACTAGGGGGAAAATGAATTCAATAGTATGTTATGAGACATAGGCATTTATATTTTCCATTTGAAGAATGAAATAATCAATATAATATTTACCAAAGATAGACTTAACATTGAATAATCTATGATGCTGATTAAATGCATAAACACTCAAAAAGCAAATAAATGAAATGACAATAAAGGAGAATAAATGGGTTATTATTAATAGTAAATGAATACAACAAAAGGCATAAGACTCCCTATCCTATGGTGTATATACCATAGGATATATTTATATGATATGTATCATATAGACATATGAATTCTTCATAAGCCACATCCTCTAAAACTTCATTTCACATATGTACAATTTGTGGCCAACAGCCTTGTTTGACAAAGAGGCACATTCCACATTTAAGAGCGTTCTGACCCTTGGCTCACTGAGGACATAAGAAAACAGTCTATATAATGGGATTTTCTAGCCCAAGAATGATGAATGTGCCACTTCTCAAGATGTATGGACCTGTTATGCAGCCTCTTCTGAGAGAGAACCATTCTCTGTTTCTAAGAGCACCCTGACCCTTAGCACACTAAGGACCGAGGATAATGTTCTGGACTATAGATGCTTCATCCTCTAGAACACGGGAATGTGCTATTTCTTAAGAGGTAAAGGCTTGTTGTGTTCCCATATATGCTTCTATCTGCACTTCCTTGTCTTCGTCCCTCCTGGTGATGTACTCAGCAAAACCTATTCCTTATAAACTTGGTTTAATGACTATGTAGGAGCTCTTAAGATAAGCTCAGCAGAAGAGGTTCTGTGAGTCCCCTAACTTCCCCTGCTGAAGATTCATTTTGTAGATTTGATCCTTGTTTTATGGACTGTGCTCTAATATCCAGAGCAACAGTTCATCTCCCCATGCCTGAAATGTAGAAATATAATTTTTCAACTGCATAATGCAGTGTGTGCTCTCCTGGGTTGCCTAAAGGCTGAGACCCTGATATCTCATGCACAGTGAAGCTTTGGAGAGACACCCCAAAAGAAAAAAAAAAAGACACGGAGACATTCTCCTGTCAACCAAGGATTGTTGATGATGGTGGGTGTAGAGAAAGACAGCACATGGACAGTCATCGTATATAAATAGGAAGACTGTGTCTGAAGAAAGGTCAGTAACAGTGGTGTCCTCTTATGTCACAGGCTGGTGTGTCTGGGACCCAGATGCCTCTGCTACTGTTTCTACTGCTGATCACATCCAACACCACCTGGGCTTTGGCTCATCTCTGAGCTTCTCATTCTCTTGTGTTCTGAGAGTCGGGCAAGATCCATGATCCTGAAAGGCCAGTCTGACACCATTATGGGCTGAGATGTGACTCTTCTGTGATCTCTCTGTCCGTCTCCAAGAAGCCCACTGATCCATAGATACTTCCTGGTGTGTCCTTCAAATATCTACCAGAGAGTGATTAGAAAGCCTGGTGAGGTAGGTGTCTGGCATGGGAGACTCCTCAAAGCTCCTGTGCGTAGAGGGCTTCCTGTTGAGGACTCCACATCATATGTTTGGAAAAAGAGTGTGTCAGATCAGTCCATGGCTACTCTTGCAGGGGAGGTAATTGGTGGAAGCCCTGAGTGACAGACTGACAGAGATGACAACTTGTATAGGAACAGACAGTGTTTAAAGAATGATGACTCTCCAGTCTTCCAATCTTGCCCATCCAGAAATAAACTGACCCCCATTAGCAGAAACAATGCCAAGACATGCCCCCCATGTCTGCCAGAGAGGAGCAAGTCTTCTGCCCCAATGTCTACTCAATCTGACTCTGAGTAGGGTCTCCAACCCTTAATGAGGCTATCTGAGCCTGAGGAGTAAAGTGCATGTCCAGAGCTTCAGAACCACAGCAGGGTTTCAGGGAGAGGACAGAGAGATGGTGGATCTCTCTCATATGTGGACCTGCTTTCCACCTTGTGTAGATGCTGAAGTGAATCATTTATCTAGTCATCCTGGCACCCAAAGCTCTGGGTTCCTAAATCAGTACAATGTATGTCCCTTTTGTTTTCCCTCAGTGTGTTTCCACCAGTGGATCTATACAGCCATCAATGCCTACTACCACCAGCTCAGCAATTAAACCAAATACATAGGCAAACTTCTCCACATCAAGAATTAACAATAAAAAGTACTGACATGGAAGAATGGATATCTATTGGTGGGTCGGGACTCTGGGAAACCCCACCAATTACTGAGTTCTCATGACAAACCTGAAGATCCCATAACTGTTGTGTTCTTACCTGGGATGGTGCCTCCAATGAAACTACCAAATGTGTGATTTTAACTTGTGGTTATCCTTCCTACTTCAGGTGAAAGCAGCTGTTCAGTGCAACCTCTCAGCCCCCACCTTCATCGAAGGGTAAAAGAGATGGAGTTAATCCCAGGTTTTGTTTGTGTTGCCTTTCATTCATAGAGGTGTGAACATCTACCCTGCCTACAACTTTGGAGGTGGATAAATACCATGGGAAGAACACTGTGAAGGTGTATGCATGAGTTATCCCAAACCTCCCACACAACAGCTGTAGGAAATGGATGTGTTAACCACCCTATATGGCTAACAGCTGGCAGGGGGACATCCACATCTGAGCAACAGCTGTTTCTCAAGTTCTCTCAATTTGAAGTGATGACTGGGGTCATTGTTTTTGTAAACACACAGCTTCATTGGTGCTCAGTATCTCATACATGAACTCATACATTTATTTGTTCACATATTCTTGGGGCTACCACTGTATTTGGGGATCAGAGAACCATAAATTGATGCTCAACCCTTCTCTCCAGAGAGCCATCCTTCCTGTCAGCAGACTCCTTGGGAAGCCAGCCAGGGCTTTCTGGATAGCAGTGCCACCATCTGGCCATGGCATGCAATTGCAGGGTGGATTCTAGTTTGGTGCTTAAAGTATGGGAGCTTCTTAAGAGAAGGGCAGTACCAGTGCTTGGTCTCAGCAGAGACTTAAACAGTGGCTCGAATTCTTGGTTATTGGTCAATCTTAGCTTTGTAGTTAAATATAAGGCAAGTGGAACAAGCAAGAATAAGGTCCAACAAGAATGGAGCCCTATGAGGAGAACTCTTGAGTGTTTCTGTTCCAACTAAACCACCAACTAAGTAAGACAAGAGTCTTGAGACCTCAGTTTCTTAAAAAAACAAAACAAACAAACAAAAGAACAGAATTGTTCTCGGAATGTCTTTGGGCGCTCCTCCCAAGTGTAGGGTAGGAATGAGTTTACTTCAGACTACCCCTTAACTGCTTGCTGTGGTTATTCAGTTAAATGTTGAAGGGATCCTCTATGGATCCTCTATGGAAAAACACGTTTTTGCCACATGTGCCTTGTTCTTGTGGTTGTGTATACAGCATGAACTCATGAGAACTTTACTCATGTGGCCTTTCTTAACCCCCAGAATATAAATTGTCAGGGGCCCTGAATAAAATTGTCTATGGCATGAGACTTTAGTCTGTCTACTTTATTGACTCCATTCTCCCAGGTCCCACTGATGCTTCTGATGAATGCCCCCATTGCCTCAATTCCCTCCCAGCCTTGATCAGCATTCCAACCTTCTTTGGTCCTGACAATGAGATCCTAATTTCAGCAAAGAACACTTACTGAAGAGAGTATGTCACCCTTATCCTCAACAAAAGGCTGGAATGTTAGGTCCAAAGGAAACTTGTTCAAAAGAAAGAAAGAAAGAAAGAAAGAAAGAAAGAAAGAAAGAAAGAAAGAAAGAAAGAAAGAAAGAAAGAAAGAGATAAGCTAGTTCACTTCTACCAGAAGGAGTCACTTCCCTTCTCTCTGGCCAAATGACAGATGATTGATTACCTGTGTGCCTATTGAATACCAGGGCCCATGCTGGCCTCCAAACTCCTTCAGATCGCAAGTACATATTACAACAACAACAACAAAAAAACTTGGAAAAGGACTACTCAGGATGGGATCTGACTGAATGGTTTACTCACGGTTAACAATTTTACCTGGAAAAAGCAGATGTCTATTTTCTCTTACTGCTTTATACATCCTAATGCTCATTTGTGAGTGCCAAGGACAAATACTACATAAACACTGAAAATTAAATTTCCAAGATTCAAATCATTCACCTAGAGCCAGGGGGAATGTAATTATGCCTTTTCATAAAAAAAAAATCAACTGTTAAAATATTAGCCCTACATGATCAGTATCAACAGGATTCAATGAATTGATTCATATGCTCTAGAGCCAGTGGAGAATGTGATGGCTTAAGAAACTATCTGGAGGCCAACCCTGAGAGCAACTTCAGGCTGCTTAGACAATACCAGGAATCCCAGGAAGGAAGAGACCCCAGATGTTCTTTAACACCTGAGGAAACTCACTCCACAAGAGTTCACTGTGGCCTTTGCATTTAAAAGCAGCCCCCTCCACTTTTAGCTGGGTGTCAGTTCCAAATCCAACCATGGGAGCTGAGGACAGCTGCAGCTTGAAATACAAATTCAGCTAATTACAATTTAAACTGAGTCAGTGCTTTCTGCGCCCATAACACTTGGAGCTAGGATTTTTTCTCAAAAGATTTTGAAGTAAGATTCTGAGGCTTGAACCCAGGTCTTTACAAAGACACAAAGTAAATGTCAATGAAATAGTAGAAATTTTCGAGATGAAATTAAATTGCAGACATTGCATTAATAATCCCCTTTTAATAAAGAAGTAAATTAGGAACTTACGGTTTTTCTGCTTTCTTTACACAACATAGAGAAAAGTTTCATCCTGTGACTCATACAGGTCTTATCTTCTGGTGGGTACCTTTTTATTAAAAAAAAAAAAAATGTTTCTTAGCCTGGCAGTAGTGGCATACGCCTTTAATCCCAGCATTTGGGAGGCAGAGACAGGTGGTTCTCTGAGTTTGAGGCTACCCCTATACCAGAGCAAGTTCCAGGACAGCCAGGGATACACATAACACACACACACACACACACACACACACACACACACACACACACACACACCCTAACTGGAACAAAAAAGTTCCAGTGTTGGACCTAGAGACATGGAGAACATTAGACACTAAAAATAGGTCCACCTCACAATAGTGGAGAATCTGAGAAGCCCCATGCTGTGTTGTGTGGGTGTGTTATGCTGGCTACATCAGAGCAAGCAGCTTGAACAACTCTGCTGGTGGGAATTGATATCCAGAGGAGTTGTTGTTCTTTACAGGATGTGAGAATTTTTCTTACTGCTTTTCCTTGTAGGTGTTTCTGGAACCCAGCCTCAGCCCACATGCTTTTAGACAGACACACACACACACCTCCACTTTCTATAATCTCTTCTAATAGGAAGAGTGAAATAGGCTCTGCAATTAAAATGAATATTTAAATATAATATTAATTACTTAGTTTGCCTTTTTCTAACTTATAGCTAGCAAATTTCAAACATATCAAAAGTTTATGGCAGAAGAAAATCTATACTTATTTGATTCTCATGCTTGAACATATAGATGAGATAAAATAAGCTAAAGAAGGACAAAGATATAAAGCTATAGACATAGATAATATAAATATATAGAAATAGATGATATCAATATATGGATATAGATATAATCTTTCCAGGATTTTTTATGCAGACTGTATCTAGCTTCTCCTCTCTAGATATCTGTCCCTATCCTCTTGTGGCCAATCTCCTGCTCTTTAATCACGTCATGGTTCTCTATCCAAAATGTTCCTGGCACAGAGATGCCTCAGGTTTTTCTCAGAGTTGTCCATTCTGGGCCATTGAGAACTAGCAGGAAAATAGTAGTGAAGAGGGTCAGAGTCACCTTCAGGGCTAGAGAGCATGAGCTGAGTGTGTGTGTAGAGTGAAGGCTAACTGTATATGTATAGGTCTGTTATGACCCTGTCAAGGAAAGGATTTCATTAAGCAGTTTCCTATTTGAGTTTCAATAGCAACTTAGATAGTTTACACCTCTCACTCAAAGTCATTGAAGACTAAGCAACATGGCTGTTGCATATTAATTTTCAGCATGTTATAGAACTAGTTATTCTCAATGTTGGTAACATGTGTGTTCTATACCCAGAACCCAACAACTGACTGATCATCTCGTTTGGTTATATGCTTTAAACATCACTACCTTTGAGACAATGAGAAGCCTTAATCTCTTATCTATAAATAGATGAAATATAGCTAATTATCAGGTGTTTCAAGCCATAATTTACACATATGACCACTAATTTTTACTAAGTAGTAAATGGACATAGTCTGTCCAAGAAATGGTGGCTGGAGCTCTATTGACTATCCACACTGGTCTATGGCATAAAACAAGGACAGGAACAATTGCCCATTCAAAGGCATTGATGAAGAGAATTGTCAGAAGGCCAGTGTGTGGGGAGTAAGGAGCATTTATAGGGCTGTCATGAGAAGGAGCAGAGACAGGTCCTGTTGTTAGAGAGGGCATGCACTAATGGGAAATGGGAGAGACTGTTGCCCTCCAGATCCCTTTGATGTTCCTCTGTTCTCACAGCTGCCATCATGATGTTGGTCTGTGTGTTCAGTGACAGCCCTCCCTTCCAGCTGATAATGATGAAGGGCCTTGCTATCTTCTGTTTCCCATCTGCTTGAGTATTTACCTTTCTGTGGTCAGGAAAGAAAAGAGGCAGGCAACTTCCAAGTGCATAAGCTCATGAAACAAGGGGCTTTGTGTTCTGAAGTTGGAACCTGCTGTTCTCAGAAAGTGTGGACCCTGGACCAGACCTGAGTACCTGTGTTTGGACCATCAGCTCTTTGAGTGATGCTGGGGTATTATTACCCTCATGAAGGAAGAC
This sequence comes from Peromyscus californicus insignis, assembly GCF_007827085.1. Classification (NCBI taxonomy): domain Eukaryota; kingdom Metazoa; phylum Chordata; class Mammalia; order Rodentia; family Cricetidae; genus Peromyscus; species Peromyscus californicus. The sequence continues at coordinate 13,920,553 of NW_026294534.1, read as the reverse complement.
TTTGTGAATCCCTTCCTTTGGGGCCATTATAGAGAAAGTAAGTTGGCCCTGGTGAATCAAGCTCAAGAAGAGATGAGGGACAGAGTTGGTTAGAGTGAAGCTAGAGCAGGTTGGTCTAAAGAAGCCTGTGTGACCTGCACACATCTCATGAGTGCATTCCAGGTGCCCCTTCACACTTTGAGAGCCATTAGTTGATATGCTGTGGCTCATGTCTGAGATCTTGGACTTTCTAATTCTAGGAGATGAGAATTAAGGCACAATAAATAAACAAAACTTACACAGTAAAGAGGGTTACAAGCTGTTTCTCATCCTCAGTCATATGGTGATATTTTATTTTTTCTGAAATGTGATTTTATTTGTATGTTAATAAATAAAGTTGCCTGGAGATCAGAGGTCAAAGCGAGCCATAAGCAGAGTCAGGCAGTGGTAGCACATGCCCTTAATCTGATAAGATGGCAGGCAGTCTATGTGTGGTCAAGGCCACAGCCAAGCGTGGTGATATGAACCTTTAATCCCATTACCAACCATAGAGACCTGGAGGTCTGTATATACAGGCAGTGACAAGGAAGTCATGTGGTTGGGTTTAGAGTCAATGAGAAGGCAGAATAGAAAGGCAATAAAAAAGACAAGTCAGACAGGAAGATTCTCTCTCTGAGGAAGTGACAGCAGCAAGATGGTAAGACAAGGCAGTCGTGTCTCTCTGATCCCTTTGTCTATTACCTCTGTATTTGGCTCTGTGTTACTTATTTACTAAGACTGTTTAGAATTTCGTCTACACAGCCATGCTAGGAAATTCTCTGTTTCTGGTGCTCTACAAAACTACCAGTATTCACCAGGACACTTTTCTGTACTCAACTATTTATTACCTTTTCCACAGTAAGATTATTTTTACTCATGTTGTGCCTGAAAAAATAATATATCAAATTTTTGTCTTACATTAAATTATTCATGGTATGTGATATCTCTGAATTCATTTTTAAAAGTTGAGATCATTTCCAAATTGGTAGAATTTAGTTATTTCTGTGTTTTTCTAATAAGTAGGAAAACATCTATATATGTCATTATATGGATACGTGTATAACCAAAACACATAAAAATATATCGTGTAGCCTAAAAACAACAATTGTTTTGACTACATATCTAGAAGCATAAATGCTGGGTATATCACTACACTACCCCAGTGATACATAAAAAAAATTATACATGCTCCACCATTCCTATTCATAGTATACCTGCGACAGTTCTTCATACTGCCGACTGTCATGAAGCCAATATCACAAACATTCTGGATCATAAACCTCAAGCATCTTACCAAGATTGTGTGTCACTCATTGGTAATTTCTTTAATCAGTATTTTATACTCTCTGCATCTCCAGGCGTAACGAAGACCTGTCCTGCCATTATGGGAGTAGTCTACAGTTCTCTTGACTGAATCAGAATCTTTGGCTATATAAAAGGGTGATACATGCTGCTCATTCTGTGTATCAAGAATAGGGAAAAATTAAAGTACTGCTCACTTTGAATCTGGAAATTACATAGTACTTACCCATAATGCTATGAGCTTAATGAAGAGTCTTTGAAAAGTGTCTGCCTCTTAAATCAACTGTTTTAATCAAAACACAGACTCCAGTTAGTAGCAATTGCAAAGAGGAGCACAGATTCCAGATACAAAGTGAAAAAAAGAAGCTCAAATGATTCTGCTGACCCAGTTATATACCTCTTCTCTCTTACTTTTGCCTTAAGTTACACTGGACTCAACCACAAAGGCATCTCTCATGTAATAGGCTCATATATTCTTCTGAAACAATCTCATTCAGAGAAAATGAATACAAGACACCTGAAGAGGGAATATCAATGAATTCATGTAGTGAAAAACAGAGGGAAAAATAAACAGAAAGGTTATTCAAGAGATAAAATGACAAGGAAATAAATCATGCACAAAGAAAGTCAGTTATAATAGAAATTAAACAAATGAGGGCAAACAAGATGGCCTAGTGGGAGAGATGTTATCACCACACCTGAACAACCTCAGGATCCACACAGTGGAAGGAGCAAACAGATCTATTAGCTGTGCTCTGACCTCCGCACATGTACTGTGGCATATGAGTTCTCTCTACACCTACAATAGGTAAATAAATGTAAAACAAATTTTCATGAGTCAGACTCCCCCATGTTGTTAAATTTTACTTTAATGAGGCAAAATGTGTTATATTTGTTTATGTTACTGAATATTACACTAACAGTATAAGGTGTATTACATTTGTTTGTGCTATATTTTTCTAACAATGTAAGGATGTGTATTTAATTATGTAAAGATGTGCTGCATTTGATTTACTTTGCCTACCTAAGGCACCTGATTGGTCTAATGAGGAGCTGAATGGTCAATAGATATGCAGAGAAGATGATAGGTGGGCCTGGTGGGCAGAGAGAATAAATAGAAGGAGAAGTCTAGGCCCAAGAAGAATGAGTGTAAGAAGAATGAAAAGGGAGAAGAACAAGAGAGAAAACGGAAAAAGAAAGGAGAATGCTGGGGCGGCCAGTCTGCCACCAGACAGCAGAGACTGAGGAGGACATATAGAAAGAAAGGTAAAGGAAGGAAAACAGCCCTGAGGCAAGAGATAGATAAAGAGAAACAGGTTAATTTAAGTTAAAAGTGCTACCCAGAGAGGAGCCTAAGCTGGACTGAGCATTCATAAGTAATAAGTCTCTGTGTTATGATTTGGGAGCTCGTTGGTGATTAGAAAGAAAAAGCCTGGTACACCCCTGGGGTTCAGTTAGAGAAAACATACTTTGTCCCACAGATGGGTCCCCAAGTTTAGCCTAATCCTAAAGAGTCTAAACAGTTAACTTCATTTGGCCTTGGACAAACATCGAAGAACTGCCAGTTTATATCCTAATTGAGAATTACTATAGTTTGTGATGCTCAGAAGACATGTCCCTATTGGAATTACATCTCTTCTATCAACATAGCATTGTCATGTCCACCAACTGGGCCAGATGCCATCACTTATCACAACAATGAACCTCTGAAGAAATTCCAATAAGCAACCTTTGGTATCATAAAAAAAGCACCCAAGATCTTTCAAAAAATCCCACTCATCACAGAAATTTCTAATGGACAAGACATGCTTACTGGCTCATACCAGTCAACTCTGGGACAGGCCCAAGTAATATCTTCACAGTGTGACTCTGGACTCCTTGTAGAGCATGGAAACACAGGGAAAAGTGTGTAAACTGGGGCTGGAATCAGAAGTCCTGTATAGATTTCAGAATTAAAATTCTACTAGAATTCACTGGTTCCTGAACACTCATCTTTAGAACAGGGAGGTTTGTCCCCATGGTGTCAGGAAACTCCTCAACCTAATATGAAGCTCAGCTTACTTTTCCATTATCCATCCTAACATCATGGTCTTCTGGTTACAAATATCTGCACATTACTCTGTTGAACTTCCCACCAAAATTATCATTTCTAATACACTTCACTTCTCAGATCATCCAAGTTGCATCCATCCTCAAGGGAGACTTGATATCTCACTCTTCTATAGTTACACTTAACTTCTTTGACTTTAATTTGGAAAACCGCTTATTTTGTGTGATTTCTTTTTAACAATGAGATTAGTAATGCCGTAAAGTACTTGAGGTATTTAAAACTAGAAAATATGATCCTTGCTCATTTAACAAATATAAATTATTAACAATTGGATAAGACATTTAAATGCTATTGAACTTAACTTCTTACATAGGTGAGAATACTAAATTTTCATTTATTGTAGAGTCAAGACAGCTTTGTGTGACTTCATAGAAATCATGATAATTTGAAACTTACGATGCCAGGTAGCATTCTCAAAGTATATATTATATGCAGTGTATTTATATTAGCTTATATTTATTGATTGCTAAGATCTATTTAATTATTTCAATAATAGGTTTTCACAACAAATCAGTTAAGTACCTGTTCTTATTTTCCAATATTTTGTGACTTTGTACAGGAACTTTGAAGATGTTAATTGCCTTACTCAGAGGCACTAAAGATTCGGTAACAGGGCTGTGGCCAAATCCCTTATACTTCACCACTAGCCAATGTTCCACCTTAACATCTACACTTTAGAGTGCTAACTTCTGTCATTTAGTGGAATTATTTGTTTTCCTTGCTTAGAACCTGACAGTGGCTCAAAGTTGGAAGACAGTTGTTGGTAGATAGTCTCTCCACAGCTTCTCCTTGGCCTCTACCTCTGCAAATTCCTTCCTCTGGGATGTGGTATGAATTCACCAATAAATATCCTACTCTCTCTAGAAATGCCTGAAGAAAAGGTTTTGCCAGTTATCAAATAAAAATATCACACACATATAATCACTGCTAAAGAAACAGAGCTGATTAATAAGGGTAATTTGGAGTTCTGTTGACATTTTGCACACTGGTTTGTGACATAAAAAAGTACAGGAGTGATTACAGCCCCACCCATCTTAGAGCCCTGAAGGCTGTGACCCATCTTACCCAGTACCTCCTGCAGGTCAGTAGAGTTTGAGTGCCTATGAGGAAGGAAGAGGAAGAGCCCTCCCATGAGCACAAATGGGTCATCCACAAGATCTGAAATTTCAGAGGCCAGTGGAGGTAACTTCCACTCTTTAGAGGCACTCTTTGAATAAGTGATGGTACTTGGACACTGTCTAGTACAATGAAATGTAGGAGAAACACCAGTGAACTATGAAGAGTTCCTTCTTTTCTCCAACATCACTTCAATGTCTCTGAACCACCAACTCCATCCACAGCTCTATATTCTAACTGCTTGTTGGGCATCCATAGGTGATATTATATGCCAGAACATTAATGACCATAAAAACCCTTCTTGGGAAGATGAAACTTCCTCAGTTATGGCAGTGAGTAAGAAAGACAACTATGTCTCAATCACAGGATATGACAGGAATTTTGCTAAAGCCAAAAATCACTAAGACACACAAGTTTGAGATTTACAAATTTAAGTTAAAATAAAGAAAACTCAGAAATGTTATTGAATACTGAATTATATCTAGTTTGGCACAGCAAATAAAAAAAGACAAAAATCAGATGATAATCTTTAAGATAACCTGTATTCTGAACAACAGCTAAAGGTTAACTAGAGAAAATGTAGGTCTGTAGGGATGGCTCAGTGGTTAAGAGCATTTGGTACTCTTGCAGAGAACCCAGGTTCTGTTCCAACACCCACATGGCAGCTCTCACAGCTTTCTGTAACTCCAGTTCTAGGGGATTTAGCTTTCTATTCTCTTCTCCACAGGCAACAAGCACAACACACATACATGCTGGCAAATTCCTGATACTTCCAAAATAAAAATAAGCAAATATTTTTAAAGGAGTAAAATGAATGTGACAACCCCTCCCTCAATGGAGCATTTGACAAAATACACGTGGTGCACACACTCCTTGGGCATGTGCACTTCTGCCATTGATTCATGAGAAAAAGGTAAACAAGGATGATACTGAAATAACAATTTTACCTCTAAGATTGGGACTAGGGAATATGAGAAAAGCATCATAGTACAGGTATCAACCTCCACAAAGATCATAAAATCTCCAGCAGAGTGTAAACTCACAAAGTAAAGATCTTTTTCCCCACAAGGCTCAGCAATTCCAGAAGTAGGATGACTTCGCACATGGAGGATTCTGGTCTCCATCTTCTCTGGTGTCCACATGAGCAGATAGATGTCTTTCTTCAAGTGAGACAGCTGCTGCCACCAGCATTCGGGAAGAAACAAAAGAGAGAATATAAAGTAACAAGAAAAGGAAAACTACGGTGCAAATCAAAACTTGATTGCCTAACTTAAAGGGGGCATTCTTCTTAAAGGTTACATTTTAATGGTTTGAAATACTCTGGGACATCAATGACAAATTCTGTGCTGAACACAGGCAAGAAGAGTGGAAAATGAAAAGACAATAAGATAAATCATTCAAATGAGCATGGTGGTCTTTCAGGTATGAAAACTTAGTGAGTGCTACTGAGGCCAACTCTGTGAAGACCAAGAAGACAGTGAGGGATGTGTCTGAAGTATAAGACATGCTTTTTGACTGATAGGCAATCCCCTTTGGCAATATGAAATATATATATATTTAAATATGTGAATATAAAATAGTATTCTTACTGCTTTGCTAGTCATTGCACACAGCTGTGACTAAAATTATTTTAGCAATTAAACAGTATTTATCAACATGTAAATATGAATGAGATAGCACTTATACTACCGGGACACACTATGCTGACTGAAATTAGTAGAATGTTCTGTATCTTTTGGCATATACATAGTGAGGGAAAATGGATAAAAATATGTACAGAACAGTGTTTGTATATGAATGACAGTGACTTCTTGGAGTAGAGGACTTCTTGGGATTGAGACAAAGACATAACTATCTCGATATTTTGAATGTTATTTCTTTTAGGTAATATCACAATTTCTAAAATTTAAAATAAAATGCAGAATCTGAGACATGAGCCACAGCACATCATTGGTTGGCTCCCATAGTGTGAAGAGGCACCTGGAATGCACTCATGAGATGTGTGCTGGTCACACAGGCTTCTTCAGAACAACCTGCTCTGGCTCCATTATGACCATCTCTGTCCCTCATCTCCTCTTGAGATCAATTCACCAGGGTCATCAAACTTTCTGTATAATGGCCCCAAAGGAAGAGATTCACAAGTCTTCCTCATGAGGGTGATAATACCCCAGCATCACTCAAAGAACTGGCTGTTCAAGCCACAGGTATTCAGGTCTGGTGCAGGGTCCACACTTTCTGAGAGCAGCAGGCTCCAACTTCAGAACACAGAAACCCTTGTTCCATTAATTTACTAACTTTTAAAATGCCTGCCTCTTTTCTTTCCTGACCACAGAAAGTTAAATATTCAAGCAGATGGGAAACAGGAGAAGATAGCAAGGCCCGTCATCATTATCAGCTGGAAGGGAGGGCTGTCACTGAACACACAGACCAACATCGTGATGGCAGCTGTGAGAACAGAGGAACATCAAAGGGATCTGGAGGGCAACAGTCTCTCCCAGTTCCCATCAGTGCATGCCCTCTCTAACAACAGGGCCGGTCTCTGCTCCTTCTCATGACAACCCTATAAATGCAGGCTGGATCCTCACTCCCCACACACAAGGCTCCTGCTCACCCTTCCTTCAGGTGACTCTCAGCCATGAAGACACTTGTCCTCCTCTCTGCCCTCATCCTGCTGGTCTTCCTGACCCAGATTGATGCTTTCCCAGAAGCAAGTGAGGGGGATAAAAATGAGGAGCAGGCAGGAGTAGAAGACCAGGATGTGTCCATCTCCTTTGGAGGCCCAGTAGGCGATGCTCTTCAAGATGCAGGTGAGTGGTGGTGCCCAGTATGATAGAGGGTTGGAGTCTCCTGAGAGACAGGTGAATGTGCCCTGGAATCCTGTCATAAGCTGAGAGATTCAGGTAAGTATCTCTGCTAATCCTCTAGGATCTTCCCCATCTTATTCATAGAAGTAAGAGTAAGAGTCAAAAAGTGTAATTGATTTTCTTTCTTTTTAAATTTTTTGATCTAAAAATTTGATAATTTTGGTATAGAAAGAAAAATCTGCTTTGCATAAAATAATAGATTTAGGAATCAAATGCCAGTGTGTGAATGTGTTGGTTCAAGAAGACACAAAAAGGTGAAGGAAGGTGAAATGCCTGTCAAGTTGTGCATGTGATCAACACTTGTTCAGTGTATCCAGTGTTTGGAGTTGATCATGGTGCTGGGTGTGATGTCACCAACACAAACAAACCTATTCTGTACCATCCATCATGCATCTTCATAGTATTTTACACTATTTCATACTGTTGGCTACCTTACTTAATGCCTGATGTTCTCTGTTTCCTCAGCCGCAAGAAAGGTGAAATGTCACTGCAGAAAAAATGGTTGCAGGCGTTCTGAACAAGTCTCTGGGACCTGCAACAAAGGTCCAGTACGCTATGTATTCTGCTGCCGCTGAGACCAGACACAAGTTCACCATGTGCTCTGAGACCTCATCATCTGCCCCTACTCTTGTACTTTGCCTCAATTGTTTTTCCTTCTCCAATAAATTTCCTTGCAGAAAAAGAATCTGTTTTTATGCTTCTTTGATGCCTTCTATGTGGCTTAGTCAGGACTCTTCTGAGCTATCTAGTAGAATCTGCAATGAATCCCTTATAAAAGATGTCTGGGGTCACTTATGTGTACTATCATATCATCTACAAATAGTGAAAGTTTGATTTCTTCCTTTCCAATTTGTATCCACTTGATCTTCTTTTGTTGTCTTGTTGCTCTAGCTAGAACTTCAAGTACTATATTGAATAAATATGGGGAGATTAGAGAGCCTTGTCTCTTTCCTTATTTTAGTGGAATTGCTTTGTGTTTCTCTCCATTTATTTTGATGTTGGCTCTCAGCTTGCTTTAAATTTCCTTTATTATGTTTACATAGGTTCCTTGTATTTCTGATCTCTCCAAGACCTTTATCATGAAGGGGTGTTGGTGTTTGTCAAAAGCCTTTCAGCATCTAATGAAATGAACATGTGGTTTTTTTCTTTCAGTTTGTTTATATGGTGTATTACATTGACAGATTTTCATATGTTGAACCATCTTTGCATCTCTACGATGAAGCATACTTGATCATGGTGGAAAATTTTTTTGATGTGTTCTTGGAGTCTATTCGCCAATATTTTATTGAATATTTTTGCATCAATGTTCATGAGGGAGATTGGTCTGTAGTTCTCTTTCTTTGTTGCACCTTTGTGTGGCTTGGGAATCAGAGTACCTGTAGCCTCATAAAAGGAGTTTGTTAACATTCCTTCTGTTTCTATTGTGTGGAACAATTTGAAGAGTATCGGTATTAACTCTTCTTTGAAGATCTGGTAGAATTCTGCACTGAAACCATCTGGTCCTGGGATTTTTTTGGTTGGGAGACTTTTAATGACCATTTCCTTGGGGGTTATTATACCATTTAAATAGTTTATCTGGTCTTGATTTAACTTTGATGTGTGGTACCTATCCAGAAAACTGTCCGTTTCTTTTAGATTTCCCAATTTTGTGGAGTACAAGTGTTTGAAGTATGACCTGATGATTCTCTGGATTTCCTTGTTGTCTGTTGCTATGTCTCCCTTTTCATTTCTGATTTTGTTAATTTGGATACTCTCTCTGCCTTTTGGTTAGTAGGGATAAGTTTTGTCTAACTTGTTGATTTTCTCAAAGAACCAACTTTGTTTCATTGATTCCTTGTATTGTTCTCTTTGTTTCTATTTTATTGATTTCAGCTCTCAATTTGATAATTTCCTGGCATCTATTCCTCCTGGGTGACTTTGCTTTTTGTTCTTTTGAGCTTTTAGGTGTGGTGTTAAGTCACTAGTGTGAGATTTCTCTGTGGGCATTTAGTGCTATGAATTTTTCTCTTAGCACTGCTTTCATAGTGTCCCATAAGTTTGGGTATGTAGTACATTCATTTTCTTTGAATTCTAGGAAGTCTTTAATTGCTTTCTTTATTTCTTCCTTGACCCATTGGTGATTCTGTTGAGCGCTATTCAGTTTCCATGAGTTGTAGGCTTTCTGTAATTTTTGTTGTTGTTGAAATCTAACTTTAAGCCATGGTGGTCTGACAGAATACAGGAAGTTATTCCAATTTTTTTTGTATATGTTGAGATTTGCTTTGTGACCAAGTATGTGGTCGATTTTAGAGAAGGCTCCATGGGGTCCTGAGAATAAGGTATATTCTTTTTTCTTAAGGTGAAATGTTCTGTAGAAATCTATTCAGTGCATTTGAGTCATACCATCTGATAGATTCCTTATTTCTCTGTTAAGTTTCTATCTGGCAGATCTGTCCATTGGTGAGAGTGGGGTGTTGATGTCTTCCACTATTTGTTGTTGTTGTTGTTGTATCGAGACAGGATTTCTCTGTGTAGTTTTGGTGCCTGTCCTGGATCTAGCTCTGTAGACCAGTCTGGCATTGAACTCACAGAGATCCACCTGGCTCTACCTTTTGAGTGCTGGGATTAAAGATGTGAGCCACTGCTGCCCGGCTAAAGTCTCCCACTATTAATGTGTGGAGTTTGATGTGATTTACACTTTAGTAGTGTTTCTTTTATATATGTGGGTGCCCTTATATTTGGGGCATAAATGATCAGACTTGAAACTTGATCTTGGTTGATTTTTCCTGTGATGAGTATGTAATATCCTTCCTGATCTCTTTTGATTGATTTTAGTTTGAAGTCTAGATATTAGAATAGCTACACCAGCTTGCTTCTTAACTGCATCTGATTGGAAAGTCTTTTCCCAGCCTTTTACTCTAATGTAGTGTCTGTCTTTGAAGCTGAGGTGTGCTTCTTGTATGTAGCAGAAGAATGGATCCTGTTACCATAGGCATTCTGTTAGCCTTTATCTTTTTATAGGTGAATCAAGTCCATTGATATTAGGGGATATTAATAACCAGTGATTGTTAATTCCTATTATCTTTTAGTACTAGTGTGTGTGTACTTCCCTTCTTTGGGATTTGCTGCTGTGGGGTTTTCTATTGTCTGTGTTTTTTGGGTGCATCTGATTTCCTTAGGTTAAAGTTTACCTTCTAGTGTTTTCTGTAGGTCTAGGTTTGTGGATAGGTATTGCTTAAATTTGGTTTTGTCTTGGAATGTCTTGTTCATTCTGTCTATGGTGATAGAAAGTTTTGCTGGGTATAGTAGTCTAGGCTGGCATGCATGGTCTCTTAGTGTCTGCATTACATCTGTCCAGTTCCTTCTGGATTTCAGTCTCCATTGAGAAGTCAGGTCTTATTATGATGGGTCTGCCTTTATAAGTCACTTGGTCTTTTTCCTTTGCTGCCTCTAATATTCTTTCCTTATTCTTTATGTTTAGGGGTTTAATTATTATGAGACAAGGGGACTTTTTTGGTGAGGCTAGTCTGTTTGGAGTTTTATAGGCTTCTTGTATCTTCATAGGTATTTCCTTCTTTAAGTTGGGAAAGTTTTCTTCAATGATTTTGTTGAATATATGTTCTGTGCCTCTGAGTTGGTATTCTTCTCCTTCTTCTATCCCTATTATTCTTAGATTTGGCCTTTCATGGTGTCCCAGATTTCCTGGATGTTTTGTTTTATGACTTTTTTGGCTTTGGTGTTTTCTTTGACTGACAAATCTATTTTCTCTATTGTATTCTCTACACTAGAGATTCTCTCTTCCATTTCTTGTATTCTGTTGGTTATGCTTGCATCTGTACTTCCTGTTCATTTACTCAGATTTTCTATTTCCATCATTCCCTCTGTTTGTGTCTTCTTCATTGTTTCCATTTCAAATTTCAGATCTTACACTGTTTCCTTCACCTGTTTAATTGCTCTTTCATGGTTTTTGGCTTTCAGGGATTTATTGATTTCCTCCAATTTTTTTGTTTGTCTTTTTCTCAATTCTAAATTTCTAAATTCTTTAAGGGAATTTTTCCTTTCCTCTTTAAAGGCCTCTATCATCCTCATAAAGTTATTTGTAAGGTCACTTTCTTCTGTTTCTTTTTTTGTTGTGATGACCAGGTCTTGCTGTTGCAGAAATGCTAGTTTCTGGTGATGCCATATTGTTCTTTATGTTGTTGTATGTATTTTTGCACTGGAGTCACCCATCTCTTCCTTCAATAGATGTAAAAGGTGGCTGTGTCTGAGTGAGCTCTTCTTGGTCCAATCTGTGCTTGTTGTGTCTGTGTCTCAGGGGGCTAATTTTGGAGCTGGTGTATTCTGTGTCTCAGGGAGCCACTGACCTCACAGGAGAATGGGTAGATTTGGGGTAGGGCATGAGACTTGCAATGAAGGTCTAGTATACTCCATATTCTGTTGCCACTAAGACCAGAGACAAGATCACCATGTGCTCTAAGACTTCATGAACTGTCATTACCCTGTACTCAACCTCTGTACCTGGGTTTTCTTTCTGGGTCCCACCAAGCCCAGGCAGTCCTTTAGCCCACTTATAATATATACACACAGATGTTTATATTATTTAAACTGTTTGGCCTAATGTCTTAGGCTTCTTGTTAACTGTTCTTATATCTTAAATTAATCCATATTTATAAATCTATATATTGCAATGTGGCTCGTGGCTTACCAGCATCTTCACATGCTGCTTTTCATGGTTGCAGCTGGCAGTGTCTACCTCCGCCATCCTGTTCTCTCAATTCCCCTCTCTGTTAGTCCCATCTTATACTTCCTGCCTGGCCACTGGCCAATCAGTGTTTTATTTATTGACCAATCAGAGCAACAGATTTGACATACAGACCATCCCACAGCTCTTCTCCTTTTCTTTTTTTTAATAAATGAAGGTTTTAGTCCAGCTTGTAGTCCAGAAACCTCTTTTGTTTTGTACTAGCAAAGGCTTAATCCACCATGCAACTTAATGTGTCACTTGCAGAGGCCTCATTCCTGCCATACTGCAGGTTGAGCTCACATGCCAGGAACCCTCCATAGAAGATAGTAGCTCAAACACGCAGGCTGCCTCTAACTTGAAAGAGAAAACTAGGAACTGTTTTTAGCTCCATTTTAGTATCGTTTTAGAAAGGTTTTAGGTGGAAACTCTTGCCAACACGTTGGGCTCCATTTGTAGCTGGAGTTTTCTCTCCAGGTCCTGCCATCTCCAGCAGTCCCTTAGCCCACTTACAAAATAAACATACAGACGCTTATGCTATTTAAACTGTTTGGCCTAATGTCTCAGGCTTCTAGTTAACTGTTCTTATATCTTAAATTAATCCATTTTTATAAATCTATACCTTGCCATGTGGCTCATGGCTTATCAGCATCTTCACATGCTGCTTGTCATGGGTGTGACTAGCAGTGTCTACCTCCGCCTTCCTGTTCTCTCAATTCTCCTCTCTGTTAGTCCTGCCTTATACTTCCTGCCTGGCCACTGGCCAATCAGTGTTTTATTTATTGACCAATCAGAACAAGAGATTTGGCATACAGACCATCCCACAGCAAGCCTCAATTGTTTTTCCTTCTCCAATAAATTTCCTTGCAGAAAAAGAATCTGTTTTTAATGTTTCTTTCATACTTTCCATGTGGCTTTGTCAGGACTCTTCAAAGCTATCTAGCAGAATCTGAAATGAATCCCTAATAAAAGAAGTCTGGGTTACATTTAGTAGACATTTCAAGGGTAAACAGGAGTTTAGATACAAAGTCACATTTAGTGATTCTGCTCTACCTCCTTCTCCTGTCTGTCAACTCTACTGTCCTTTAGATGGGACTCACCTTCATAAACATGTCCCACATTTCCAGGATCCATTCTTCTATTGGAGGACATTGAGGTTGTTTCCACTTTCTAGATAGTGTGAACACAGCAGCAATGAACATGACTAAGCAAGTATCTGTGGAGTAGGATGTTGAGTCCTTTGGGCATTTTCCAAGGAGTGTTTCTGCTGTGCCATATGGAGAGTTCCTTATAGTCTTTGAGAAGTCTGCACACTGATTTCCACAGTTCCTGCACCAATTTGCCATCTTGCAATCCCACCAAGAGTGAATGAGAGCTCCCCTTTCCCTACATCCTCACTCATATTTGATGTTCATTGTTTTCTTGATCTTAGCTGTTCTGACTGGGTTTAGATGAAACTTCTGAGTACTTTCAATGTATGTTTCTCTAACTGTTAATAATGTTATAATTCTTAGCAATTTTTATTAGCTCTTTGAAATTTCCAACAACCTATTAATCTGTTGGGATAATACTTATCTCTCCCCAAACTCTTCCCAGATCTACCCCCTTTCTTACCTAACCAAGTTCATATCTTTTTTAAAAAATTTTTATCTAGAGCAATTTGTGCTGCCCATATGTTTTTAGATGTGAGATTTTTCACATGACCAATTTACCAGGGGTTACACTCAGAAAGAACCATTCCCTTCTCTAATTAACTAAGAATAGGATAATTACTAGGGGTGGGATTTTTATACCCAACTCCCAAGTTCATGCTGGAATCTGGTCTGATTTGGGCTTGCACAGCCATACCACTCTGAACATTCCTGATTTCATTTTAGGCATTTTAATTTTTTTTTCTGAGCTCTCTGTTCAGATCCATAGCTCATTTCCAACTGGGTGGTTTTCTTAACTGTTTTATTTTATCCTTTTAATTTTGTTTATGCTGGATAATAACCCTTATCAGATGTATAGCTTGCAAAGGGTCTTTCCCACACTGTGACCTTCCTCTTTATTGGACTGATTACTAATTTTATTGGCTATAGGGAAGGATTTTTGTTTTATAATGTCCTATTGTCAGTTGTTGGCCTAAATCCTAAGTGGTTACTCCTGGACACACAGACATATAAGAAATATTACATGGAGTCTGTTACACATGCATGTATGTATTTGTATGCATTTTAATTCATGTCCATGGATATATACATAATAATTACAACTAAAGAAGTGGTAGTAAGTTTGGGAAGGGATGTGGGAGGAACTGGAAGGGTGGAAGAGGGCCAGAAGCAGAGTAGATGCAGTGTTGTTCATGTACGTGATTCTCAAGAAAATGTTTAAAATAAAACTGAAGTTTAAAACATCATATCCAACGCAGATTCTGTTAGAGACCTCATCAAATTCTGCATATCTCATACATACTGTGCCCAAAGGACTGTCCTCCAGAAGCCCCGTTATAAGCTCCATCCACTGTCTTTTCCTCCAGCCTGTGTTTAGTGCAATACTGGCCACCTGGAAGACCTCCTGCTTATAATCTACAACAAACAGAATTCTGGCCACATAAACAAACTCCCTCATAGGGTAGTGATGAGGATACCCTTTTAATATTAAATACATTTGACTTGCCATATCTTCATTTTCCTATTGTTTACACTTTCTTCTCTCTTCCTTTCTGCATCATGGGGTCAAGAGCCCTGTATCAGCTATCTTCTCCATGGAAGAGCCAGTTGCTTGATGTGCATGAAGGACCAGATTGAGGTGGAATTTCTGTGTCCTCAAGACCACAGTTTCAGACACTTCACCCACACCCTGCCTTGCATGTAGTGGTATTTGCTTCACCCATGACTTTGGGCTATATGGCCCAAAGTGGTGCTTCCTATCATTGTATATGACCTCTTGTAAGGAGTTGGAGAAGGGTCACATGCTCTTTTTCTTCCTGCTCCTGCCTGGGAGGTGGATTAGCTCCCAGTCCGATCAGAGGACAACTTCTGCTTTCTACTCCATTCTGTAATCATGAGTGTATTTGCTCAATTTATATCTTAATACATTCTGTTACCCACTTACTAGACTCATGTGGATTGATCATAAAAAGTGGCGCCCACATGACAAAAAGACCCCACACTCCCTGTAGCTTCTGTCCACAGCCTCTGTGGCAGCTGCAGCAGTTGGCTCAGAGGCTTGTATGCTCACTGCAGGTCAACCACACTAGCACCTCCAGAGCTACTGGGTCCCAACCACATACATCTGAGCCCCTTGTGTCCCTACTGGGGCTACTTGCGTGACCAAACCTGAAAGTACTCAGGTGGCTGCTGGTGAGTTTCTCTGCCCTGCAGGGCCTGCACAGCTCAAACCCCCCAGGAAGAGCCTGACCCCTGCTCAGGTGAACAGCAGCAGCCCCAGGGACAGGTAGAGCCTGTTGACTAGGCAGCTCATGCAGCATGAGTCAATCAATCACTCTCTGGTCAGGTGCCTCACAAGGCGGCAGCTCTGGTAGCCACTGCCAGAAGCACATGCCTTCTTCAGCAGATAGAGCACCAGAGAAACGTGCCCACACTAGTAGTCCATGCTTTTAGTGTCCAGATCAGGTCACAGTTCCTCTCCTGTTTAGAGATTCCCAGCACACTGTTCCCTTTACTTTTAAAATGGTTCAGTGTAGCAACTGCCAATTCCAGGACACCCTAGGACAATGCTCTTGTGAGCTTACCTGCCTATGCTCTTGAGAGCATGCCCCCACCCCCCTGCACCTGCCTACCCACCCACAGGCTTCCACCACTCTGGCTGAGTTCAGTCCCAGCTGTGAGCCAGCCTGCAAACACTGTCATCAGCCCTACAGCACCAACCAGACAGGCGGCTCCTGCCAGGTGTGTGACTGCACCTGAGCGCTTCCAGCTCATTGGTGTATTGCCTCATTGTCGTATACAGTCTGTTGTGGTCCCAGCAACCCTATCTAGTGCTCAGGGGTTGCCTGGGTAAGTGCTTAATTCATAGGAACCATTCAGGGACCACAGTCAGCTTGCATCAGGCCTGCTTTAGTGCTACACCAGTGTCACCTTCTGGCCAAACAGTGCTACTACACCCAAAAAACTCATTACAATCAAGAATTTCATTCCAGGTAAGAGTACTTGATAATTTTACACCTTAAAGCTGATTAATAATAATAATAATAATAATAATAATAACAATAATAATAAAATTAATAAAATTTTCCTTACAAATTTTGAATATTTCTCAAAGCATGGCAGAAAATATTACCTCAAATGAATTTAAAAACTTTTTTGCTTGTATGATGAATGAAATTTTACAGGAAATATATGACTTTCCTGGGACAGATTTGGTATGCACCATTTTGGCATTTACCATAATAATTCACACAGCACTGAAAACTTGTTTAATAATAATAACAAAGATGAGTTCCAGGAAAGGCGCAAAGCTACACAGAGAAACCCTGTCTCGAAAAACCAAAAAAAAAAAAAGAGGTCACATACAATGGCAGGAAGCACCACCTCCTTTGGGCCATATAGCCCAAGGTCATGGGTGGAGCAAATACCACTATGCATGCATGTATAGGGATTTGATGTGATTCATTGAATTCCTCCAGTCTTTGGGCTGAAAACAATCAATGCATATATATATATATATATATATATATATATATATATATATATATATATATGTGTGTGTGTGTGTGTGTGTGTGTGTGTGTGTGTGTGTGTGTATGTATGTGTGTATATATGTATGTATATATATACACACACATATATACATATATGTATATGGATAGTGTATTGAGACACGGTTTCTTTTTCCAGTCCTGGTTGTCCTGGAACTCACTTTGTAGATCAGGCTGGTCTCCAACTCATAGAAATCACCTGCCTCTGCCTTCCAAGTGCTGGGATTAAGGGTATGTGCCACCACTACCCAGCTAGATAATTTAAAAATAAATTTTCTAAGTTGATAGGCAAAAATTGGCATTCCACTGAAGTGCTATTTGCATTTTTTGTATGAGTTAGTGCTCCATTTGCATGGAAAGAATAATTTGCAGTTCCTGGTATACTGTTGTTATTGCTCATTTTGCATTTTGGTTAATATGTAATATTAATAGCTCTTCATAAATTTGATGAATTAGCACTGTTTCCTAGGTTTTACAAAATTTTTGAAAGCTTGTAATTTTTTCTGGCTTTAATTCCATAGTACATAAATCCTCTATTGCTCCCACTGACTTTTGTAAACCTAGAATCTCTGTATTAGTGATTTCCTGGCATAAACAAATGCCTTCCAAATCATGTCCTGAGTCAAGGTCTTTCTCTCCAGCAGCGTTTCATGAATGTTGTCATTCTGACATAAACATCACGTGCATTCGCCCAGCAAGTGCAGAGGAAACAGGACTGGAGATGGCACTGATGAGTCAGAGATCGCAAAGTGACTGGTGACACCTTCCTGGGCTCTTCCTGCTTCTTCTCTGCCCTTCTGTGCCACAACCTTCTTTCCATCCTCAGCCAGCACATAAGTCTTTTCATCAAAGATCCAAAGTTGATCCTGGACTATTACCTCTCATCTTGACCTGACCAATTTGTGTGCTCAGGATGCCAGATTGTTTCCTGTGCTTCAAAGACATTCAGACTGATGCTCACCGCAGTGTGGAACCCCAAGATGGGTCACAGCTTTCAGTACTTGATTCTCCTTGCAGTCGCCGTGTAGACACAACACCAACGTTTCTGTCTTTGTTTCTGACTTTTTATTAAAATTATTCTTTTTGTACAATATACTCTGATCACAGTTTTCCCTCTCAAATCTCCTCACAGATCCTCTCCACAACTCCAATGTGATGTGCCCTCCCTCTGTCTTGAAAATGAGCAGGCAAATAAAACAAACAAACAAACAAGAATAATTATCATTATCAGCTGGAAGGGAGAGCTGTCACTGAACACACAGAACAACATCTTGATGGGCAGCTGTGAGAACAGAGGAACATCAAAGGGATCTTGAAGGCAACAGTCTCTCCCAGTTCCCATCAGTGCATGCCCTCTCTAACTACAGGACCTGTCTCTGCTCCTTCTCATGACAGCCCTATAAATGCAGGTTGGCTCCTCACTCACCACACACTGGGCTCCTGCTCACCCTTCCTCCAGGTGACTCTCAGCCATGAAGACACTTGTCCTCCTCTCTGCCCTTGTCCTGCTGGCCTACCTGACCCAGGCTGATCCTTTCCCAGAAGCAACTGAGGAGACTAAAAATGAGGATCAGCCAGGGGTAGAGGACCAGAATGTGTCCATCTCCTTTGGAGGCCCAGAAGGCTCTGCTCTTCAAGATGCAGGTGAGTGGTGGTGTCCAGTATGATAGTGGGTTGGAGTCTCCTGAGAGAGGGCTGAAGATGTGCCTCGGAATCCTGTCAAGAGCAATCTGGCTTCCTTATAAACTTTGTTTTACTTCCTTCTCTTTCTTATTCATATCAGTAACAGTGAGATTGGAGTAAGTCAATTGATTTTCTTTCTCATAAGGCTTTTGCTCAAAAAATACACTTTGAGCCGGGCGGTGGTGGCGCACGCCTTTAATCCCAGCACTCAGGAGGCAGAGCCAGGCGGATCTCTGTGAGTTTGAGGCCAGCCTGGACTACCAAGTGAGTTCCAGGACAGGCGCAAAGCTACACAGAGAAACCCTGTCTTGAAAAACCAAAAAAAAAAAAAAAAAAAAAATACACTTTGGAATTTTACTAGAATGTAGAGCAATATACTGAGTAGATCCTTTTGAACAAAATGAGTAGTAGTCTTAGGTAAAAGGAGAAAAAATTTTCTTTGTCTGAGAGAACTTCAAATCGTGTAAGAGTTCACTCAGGTATATGAACAGTGAGAAAAGGAGCATAAAATTTAAATGATTCTGCAAAATAATAGAACGCATCAGTGGGTCCCAAAACACATGTGTTCTGCTGCAGCTGAGCATGGAAAGCAGAAACAACAAGATGACCATCTGAGGCCCGAGAGAGGCCTCTGATTTCCACTGTCCTTGTGTTTCTCCTTTGTCCCAATAAACTGCTTGCATTATGCTCCCCTTGTGTTTGCATTCTTTGGTATTTGCTATAAGGCTCAGTCAGGACTCTGGATATCAGGTACCAGAACCTTAAGTAAACCTTTGCAATTGAATAAATAATTTAGTTTTTACTTACAAAATACTAACTCCAAATACTAACCGTTTTAAGAATGATCCCAGGGTACAGACACAAAGTGTAAAGATAGCTCAGAGTGTTAATAATCTTTCTCTCTTGAGTTTTGACTCTGCCTTCATGTAGATTCAACTCACTCTTGAAGACATTGCCTACATGTTAAGAAAAACTACAGCTTTGAGCTTCAGGTTTATACAGTCCTAATATCTTAACTTTTCAGAGAGCCACTGTCTCCTTAGAAAGTGTTAAAGTTTAAGGAAAAGGAGTAGTATAATTTGGGGAGTCAGAGATAGAAAATACCCACATCCAAAAACACCTCATGATAGCTAATTATAGGTGCCAGGCTTTGGGGACCACAGTGCCCAGATATCTGGCTAAACACTGCTCTGGGAGTAAGTTTTGTTAAATAAGGTCAATGTTTAATTGATGAAATTTGAGAAAAGCAGACCTTTCTCTACCATGTGGACTGGCCGTTTCCAACAGTTCGAAGCCTGCGTAGCATGAAGGCTCTCTGGGGGGAGAGTGGGTTCTCTCAGTGGAGAGTTTTTCAGCTTGAATTGCACGTGCTCCCTGAAATTCCAGGTCAGAGGGCCTTGGGTTCTTTGTGAATTTCAAACAAATTAGGTACGTCTAGCCTATTACCCCTGGACTCAGAAGTGGAAGTAATGATGCAAGGGAGAAAGGGGTCTTAATCAGTGTGTCCACATCACAAAGACAAGGGGACCAGGCATACCCAACTCATCTTTGGGTTGCTGACACTAACTTCAGTCTTGCTCAGAGGAAGAGTTGGGAAAGAAAGTAAGAGGTGTGCATAATGTTAGTCTTAGACTGTGGTCCATTTGATCACTGTCTCCATCCTCATTCTGGAAGGTTCTGGAAGGTGGCTCTGGAGAAGTCATCATCACAGTCATTGCCTGTGGGGGCAATATTTCCCAGAGATGCATTTCATATCAGGTGAGGAGAAACCTCAACATGAGGAGATCTGACTATAAGACCTGCTGTTTCTCAAATCCAAGGTGACTTGATTTACAGCGATGACTAGAGACTTCTGTGTGCCTTGAAGGGCTGGCTGTACAGCCTGAGAGTAAAATCCTTTACTTGCTCTTGGTGCAGTGTCTTTAGTCATAAGTAGGGAAGATTACCCGCTTTAGATGAATATTCCTTAAATGATTGACATGCTTGCCCACTGAGCTGAGCAGGAATCTGGCTCAAAGTAAGAGAGACAGATACAAAAGGAAGGCAGAGATGCCTAGTGTTATCTTGCTTTTAGCTCCCCA
Source organism: Peromyscus californicus insignis (assembly GCF_007827085.1). NCBI lineage: Eukaryota > Metazoa > Chordata > Mammalia > Rodentia > Cricetidae > Peromyscus > Peromyscus californicus. The sequence goes on along the minus strand of NW_026294534.1, from coordinate 13,899,957 downwards.
TCAAGCATCTGCAGGTCCAAGTGAAGAATGGGTGCCTCCCAGTCAAAGTTCTTGGTCTCAATTATGCAACCCTTTCCTGGGGCTCTAGCCTGCTAGCCTCCCCCCCTGCAGACCTTACACTTTTTGTATTCCCACAATCTCATGTCTAATTCCCCCAATAAAGGAACTGGTTCTGTTTCTCTGGAGAACCCTGACCTATACACATTTAGTCCTAAGCAAATGACATGAGGACACAGTGGTAGGGTTCACCCACAGGGCTGTCAGATTCTGAATGGTCCATCCTGTGAGATAGTCCACAGGATTCTCCAAGTTTCCCACATCCACTTCCTTCCCAGAAATTTAATCAAAGTCTACAGATGAGGTTTGGTAATAACAACACAGATCGCACAAGCCTGTATTTCACTTCAGACTTACATAGAGACAAGCTGGGCCAAAGAATGGACAAAAGCTGAAGTTTTCATGTTAAAAAGCAAAGTACCAGGTCCCTGAAACCCTGGGTATCAAGAAGGTGGGCTGTAGTTGGGAGCAGAGAGATGAAAGATTCTTGGGAGGCAGTGAATTGCGGGATTTGTAGACTGACTTGGGAGAGAGCCCCAGATACCACTTTTAGACAGCCCCAGCATGAGGCGATGAGTGTCAGAATGTCTCTGAAGCCTTGGCTGGCCAGTGACTGAGTGGCCACCCTTGCGTTCATCCCGAGATACCCGTGTGGAGTGAACACACTTCTCTTTACTCAGCTCTCACCTCCCACCTGAGATTGGAGGGTGAAATCAATAGAATGATGGAGGAAACTTACATGGAGCGTGGGCCTACTGTGCTCAGTGTTGCATCATCATTATTCTTACTGAAAGGAGATGAGAGAAGTGCAAGAAATAGTGAGATGAGCAAGGGGAGGGCAGGGAAAGGTTGAGAATTGAAGAAGGTCAGTGACATGGATACTTGTTTCCCAGAAACCCAGGTCACTCCCTTGATAAAATGTGTATCTAATTGAAAATAATGAGAAAATGCAAGTCCCTCTGGCTTTCAGCATGGACTAAAACAATGAATCATGACCAGGAATGTGAGCACCACTCTAGGTGAATCACAGGGGTAAAGGTAATGTTTATTTAAGCATAGTGAAGTATTATTATATATATATATATATATATATATATATATATATATATATCAAATGGGTGTAGGTGGGAGGCTAATAGCTATATTACACAAGCTTCAAGAAAAGTTGGGCCAAATTTTACCTGATCAAATTGTGCATCAAATTCAATGATTCCCAGGCAGGAACTTCAAAGGGTACCTGGGTATTAGAGAGAGGCATAAGGAAGGTACACAGTGTGTTTTAATCAAAAGGGACAGGGGTGAGTCTGAAGAATAAGGAGGGAGACTTTAGAGGCCATGCTCTGTTCTATCAGTAGGGGACAGCAAAATACCTCAGCATGTTTGTAGGACTTAGGGGAGCTAGGCCTGTTTCTTGAAGTGGCCTTCCTATATACTCTCCAAATATTTCATCCAAATGTCACAGACTCCACTGAAGACCAGATGCTTTTAGAGAAAACAGTGGGATTCAAGTCCCCAAAGAACCAGTCCTTATTACTATCAGGCCCCAGCTGCCACCCACCTCTGCTCCACAGCTGTACTCTGTGAGCAGGGCTGCTCACTACTTCTAGGCAGCTGTCCTTTTTTTCTTTACTTATATCTGCCCTCTTATTTGCTAAGCTATAAATTTTATTTCAGTGCATACCAATGGTCTTGTTTTATTGTTCTATTCAATAAACATAAAATTTTAGATCAATAAATATGATCAAAATATAACAGAGAAAGGCAAAACTGTATCTGTGCAAATATCTGTTCCTTTTTCTTGCTTTTTTTTTAAACTTTAATTTATTATTAGTGCTATGAGGGGAATTACATGGAGGTCAAAGTTCAACTTTACGGAGTCAATTTTCTCCTTCCATTTTATGTGTGCTTCAGGAATCAAACCTGAATCACTAAGGTTGGTGGCAAGTTCCTCTACCCACTTTAAACAGAGAACTACCATTCTGTCTGCTTCCTTCATCAATTGCACCTAAACCATTCCCATGCACTACTCAGAAACTTCTGGAGTCTCTTGGCAAATCACTCAGTAGAGTTATCTTATTATCTTTATACTGGATTAAAAATAAATATGCAAATTTTACTTCACTGACTCAATGTTAAATTATTAAGTTTAATGGAGATATTTGATGAACATTAAAATTATAAACTAGTTCTTTCAAAAATAAATTCTTACATTATAAATGCTGCTTGACAAACTAACTTCAATGTCGTACCACCTATGACCCTATAAACAGCTTGTATCATGTGTGACTCATGATGTGAATTCAACAGCTTTGCAATTAGTCATAACAAACTCACACATTCCCTGGACCAGAGGCAAAAAGCTCACAAGTCAGCTGTGGCCCACATCCAAGCACTGGGTGTCATTGCTTCCAAGAATGACCCCTGAGTGTCTAATCATTGAATTGGCTCTCCTGGGATACCCCACATTAACCACTTTCTCCTTCATCTTGGGTTTGTAACAGTCAGATTGAGCAGCTATAACAAAACACACCATATAGTGAGTGTCTTCCCAGGACTTATTTCTCATGGTTCTGAAGGCTGGGAAGTCTAAGATCCATGGAATTTCCAGTTGATTCCCCCAGAAGGGCTGCCTCCCGGCTTGAGATTGGAACCTACCTCTTATATCCTCATTTGGTAAAAGAAGGAGTCAGACCTTTAGTGTCTTTTTCTTCCTCATGGTGCTCTACCATCAGGACCTCCTCTAGTCCTAATCACCTCCCAAAGCTCCCATCTCCAATTCCATCACGTTGGGAGTGAGGGCTTCAACACTTGAAGTAAAGGGAAGACAATCCAGCCCACAGCAGCACCCCTCAAGATCCCTTCACAGAACCTAGAGGGATTGGGAAAAGCACTGTCTACGGACAGATTTTGAGAGCATCTGGAGAGAGGACAACTGATGAAGTTCATCCTGTAGACAATGCTGCTGTGCCATCAAGAGGACAGCAACGCCCCCAGAACTCACAGCACAGAGAGGAACTCCTCCTTGGTCTATCGCCTTTGACTCTGGAGGCACCCTGGGACCAAGTCTTCTCTCTCCCTCCATCTGAGCTGAGGTTGTTTTGCAAACACACAGAGAGCTCAGCTCCATTTCAGAAGCTGAAGCTCCTCTCTGAATTTCCCCTATTTGCTATCCTATAACAATTCATTTAGAAAGAGATTAGTGATCCTAAGACATTCTTAGTTTGTTTATTGATATACCCTAGGTACCCAGAGCCCTTGCGTCACCCAGCTTCATGATCCCTCAGAAGGGGGAAATAAGAGAGAAGATTTTACCTGCAGATTTATCAGAATCTCCACAACAGGAAAGAAACTACCAAGCTCCCTGGCAACTGTGTGTCTCCAGACAGTGAGTTTCCTTCTTGGTTATGCTGTGTTCCAGTGCAGAATCCAGGTTCCTTCCTCCTGACAGCCAGCACTCTCAATGTGTGACCCCCATGTTGCCCTGATATCACTCAGACAGCAGGCAGAGATGGAGGCACAGATCCCAAAAAGTCCATTCACTGTAACAAGGCTTAGAGTGGTGAAATGCCCCCTTGTCACTCACATCTCACCCATGAGAACCAATTCCACAGACAATATGGACACTGTGTGGCAAAGGAAGCATGCTTGGTGCTAAAGAATAGGAAGCAGGTTACTGATCACCAATTATCCTACTTTTGACAAAGGTCATACTTGCCCTTTTCCCTCGGGAAAAACTCTAAGTTTTATCTACCTCTGTGTAAAGCGGATGCCCACTCACCTTCATTAAGGTCTGCAGGCAGCTGATTGTGGTCCAGGGATGTAGAACTGAAACACAATGGATGCAGGAGAATAGACTACCTGGATTTGTGGGTCATCCTGCAAGCAGAGCTCCTGCTGGGGTGTCCTTGCTCTGATAGGTCTGACTGCCATTCCGTCCTCTAACTTAATGATGGATGTAATGATCATTAACACTTAGGTCATGCTTAGGCGTGCCAGGTTTCAGTTGGCACATTATTGATCCATTCCCCAGGACAATTTTACAATGCAGGCTCTGGGAGTATTTTGTTTTATGGATACTTTTTTTAAAAAAGCCTGACTCATACAGTAAGTAGATAAATTGTCTGTGTTTTCATCTTGAAAGCAAGACTGGGACTTGGAACTGACCCTGCCTGCTTCTAAGGCCTGTTTACCATGAAATGCAGCCTTGTTTGGATTTACCCACTCAGGATTTCAAGGACCCTCAGAACCCAATGAAGGATGAAGCATGCTTCAGATGTACTTCCTTCCCCCACCCCATTCCCCAAACAGAAAACACGTGCATGAAGTCACCTTTCCGGGTCATATTTTAATAGCAGCCAGCAGGTCCAGACAAGCTGGTTAGGGAGTGTGCTGAGCTGACTCCCTTTTCACCCCAGAGCCCTGCCATGCCTACCTCTCCAGTTTGTGTTAAGTATAGGACAAGATTCTGCATCTCTAGCCCCTGGGAAGAGAGCTCTAAGTGGGGACATTTGATCAGCTATTTGATGGCTCACTGCATCTCATTTTTTTTCTAAAACCAGGAACTAAAATATTAACTCCTCAACCCTTTGTGGAGCATATGTCTTCTTGATTCTGGGAATAAAACAGTGAACAAAGAAGCTTTGTAAACACATTCAGCAGCTGTGCAATTTGTCCCTTATCTTCCCTGCCCCTTCCCTGAACTATTTCCCGCACATTTATTAAAACAAAACATTGGATCATATCCTTCTCAGAACCCTTGTCAGTATCCCATTGTCCTTAGGAAATATTTCAAACTCCTTAAATGGTTTGAAGAGGTTCCTATATTGTGGGTCTCAGTCCCCTTTGGTGCCACATGTGTGGTATGCTTCTAGGTTACCCTGAATAAGAGCACCCCTTTCTGTTTTTCCTCAGATGTTGCTTAGCCAGGTTTCTGTAGGACCAATACTCACACACCTCCATGGACTCTTTCTTCAAAGTTTGAAAAAAGACAATGTGACTACATATCCTTGAATACCATTGCCTCCTCCTTATGAAACTCAGTGAGGGCTGCTGCCAGCCCCTGCATCAGCCGAGTTGAGAGTATGATAAACCCATTGTGGGCCTTTTAGGTGGTCCATCTGCAAAGGCATCATGTCTCCAAATGGGACCATCAAACTATCATATAGTCACATGAATGCTTCTTGTCTCCCAATTCCATGCCTAAGAATATGTGGCGGATGGGCAGGATTGACTCTCCCTCCCTCTCTCTCTCTCTCTCTCTCTCTCTCTCTCTCTCTCTCTCTCTCTCTCTCTCTTTCTCTCTTTCTCTCTCTCTCTCTCTCTCTCTCTCTCTCTCTCTCTCTCTCTCTCTCTCTCTCTCTCGTCTTAGCCCATTTTTCTTGCAGACCCTCTGTGGAGATCAAATGACCTCAACCATGACTTGCCCATCAACAATCCTGTTTTATTCCTGACCACATGGAAAACATGGCAAGGACATACCTCTTTGCTCTACAATGTTGCCATGGACTCATTTAAATCTTCCCCTGTGATTCTGAACTCCATCAGCACCAGGGACATATCTGACTTGCTTATTTTGCTCCCCAAGTTTAGCCCAGAGACTGACATTAATGAGGAAGTAGTGTTTCTGACTCAACACATTTATGTAATAACTTATGAAATTGTCTAGAATAACACTTTCTATCATGATTGGGGGTTTTTCTTTTTCTTTTTTCTTTCTTTCTTTCTTTACTTATTTATTTATTTATTTGCATCTTTTCTGGCCCCTGAACTTCTAAAATTGTAACAGCAATGTTTTATTTTATTTTAAAGTCTGTATATTGTGGTGAGATTTTATTTGTGCTGAAATGTGATTTTATTTGTATGTTAATAAATAAAGTTTGCCTGGAGATCAGAGGTCAAATAGTCAGCCATAAACAGAAGTCAGGTGGTGGTAGCACACGTGCTTAATCTGATCACACGGTAGGCAGAGTCTCTGTGTGGTCAAGGACACAGCCAAGCGTGGTGATACATGCCTTTAATTCCAGGACCAACCATAGAGACCTGGAGGTCTGTCTAGACAGACAGTGATGAAGAAGTGATGTGGCTGGGCTTAGAGCCAATGAGAAGGCAGAACAGGAAGGTGATAAAGGCGCAGGTTAGACAGGAAGAAGCTCTCTCTCTGGGGAAGCCACAGTGAGGTGGAAAGCTAAGACTAGTCGTGGCTATTCGCTATTTCTCTGATCTCTTTGGCTATTACCCCTGTATTTGGCTCTGTGTTTCTTATTTAATAAGACTGTTTAGAAATCCTTCTACAGTATATCCACAGAATATTTGCTCAGTAAATCATGGAGGGGTACAAAAAGAAGTGAATTGATTCAAGGTCCTCCCTCCCTCCTAGGTGTCCTCTGTGAAATGAAGTAGAGATGATCTCTGCTGTGGCTTCTACATATGTTATACTCTGTAATGTCTTCACACCAGGCACAGACAGCCACATTTCCAAGTCTTGGGGAGACAGAGTCCCGGCTTCAGAGTTACCTTACATAACAATTACTCAAACAGAGGAACAAAAAAAAGGGGGGAATTAAAGATCTCTAGCTAGTATGTGCCTAGAATTTCCTGAATCTCAGAATCTTCAAAGAGAATTCAGTACCTAGAAGTTGTTAGTAAACATTACAGAACAAGTCACCTGACCCAAGTGATAGAAAAAGCTCTTTCTTCAAGACACTGGTCTCACATGCAGCCAGTGAGAAAACATAACCAGAGCTCTAATCACACACCTGAAGTTACATGTTTGATAAGTGTCCAGACAGTATCTGTAATTCATTGTACTTGTCCTCGAAACTGGGTTTCCTGAACTGCCATGAACACAGGCCTGGCCCAAGGAAAGCGGACCCCAGACACAGCTGGCCTTAGCTTATCACATCTGGACCACAACATACCAGTGAGCTGATGTTACTATCATCTATCCAGGAGGAATCAGAGACACATGGAAGCAAAGTTCTGCTTTCTATAGTCTCCTTCTTCAATCACCTGAGGATGTACAACTAGCCCAGACACTGTTTTAGGTTACTCATATGGACCATTGGCTAGAAGTGACTGGCAGGCACTAGCAATGCCTGAATGCTTGCATAAAGCTGAAATGTGTGTGTGTGTGTGTGTGTGTGTGTGTGTGTGTGTGTGTGAGAGAGAGAGAGAGAGAGAGAGAGAGAGAGAGAGAGAGAGAGAGAGAATGCCTGTGAACCCACACATCATTCACATGTAGACACTGTAGATATGTACGTGCACATGTGTTCACATGTATGTCTGTACATGGATGTGTATATTTCTGTATTTATAATTGTTGGCAACTGATCATTAATTAACCCTAGTCATTCCTATACAAGGCCCATCCTCACTGCTAAATTCTCTGTTCAAATACCTTTCTTAGATTTCTCCTTTTGGAATACCTCCATTTCAGACTGATTTACTATGCTTTTCCTGCTTAACTTTTACACAAACCTTTCCCTAGTTGACACTACATTTCTACACACACACACACACACACACACACACACACACGGGGGGGGGGGGGGATTTATACACAGGTGCACTCAGGCACACAGTTTTTTGGTTTGCAGTCCCTCCCATTAGCTTGATATCTTCCAATGAAATAGTAAAATGGAAGCAAGATGGCTCAGAGGGTAGAGGGTAGAAGCACATGTATACAGGCTTGATAATCTCAGCTCAATTCCTAGATCCCATATGGTGTTAGGAAAGAATCTATTCTTTAGAGTTGTCCTCTGACCTCCACATGCACACTACCATATGTACATACTCTCACACACTGTAGCATGTGTGCACTGGCACCCACTCCCTCACATAGATAAATATAAATTTTAAATATATATTAATAAAAGCCATGGGGAGATAGGATAAGACTGCCTCAAAGAAATTGAGCTTATTCTGAAAGGGAGTTGGGGGAGAGAGACCTAAATCCATTCCCTAGATTGGTACAATAAAGTATCCTGCACAGCCCAGGCCTCGAGTCCTGCATGGTAAGATACCAAGCTCACAAGAGGGCTGAGAAACTTCACCTCCTTTTGCTAACTATTTACAAATTTCTCAAGTGTTTCCTATATAAACTGATTACATGACCATTGCACGGTATGGTTAAAGGAAAGGTTTTTACTGTAGATATGAGAGAGAGAACAGACAGAAGTATCTGGAAGAGTCCAGAGCAGAGAGAGAAAGTAGTAGACTGAACACGATCAGCCAACTAGCCCTAGCCAGGACACAAGCAGGAGGAGAGAGAGGGAGAGAGAGAGAGAGAGAGAGAGAGAGAGAGAGAGAGAGAGAGAGAGAGAATGGGAGAGCAGAAGGAGTGGAGGAAGGAGACAGAGAAAGGAAGACACAAAGAGTGTGCAAAAGAGAGGGAGAGAAGTCAAAATAGCAGGGTTATAAGGAGAATGAGTAGCTGGGGGTGGGGGTGGGGAGCCCATGAGCTGGGGAAGTGTAGAGCAGGGGAAGGGGTGAAAAGAGCTTAGATACTAGCATGGACTCTGAAATGTGTAACAGTAACTTGTGATACTGAATGGACCTGGTGACCGGCATGCACTTTGGTATGATAATAGGCACCATAGATAGCCATCTGTCCCTTCTGCCAGTGATAAGGTAGAGGAGAACCAGCTTCACAAGTTCCTGAGGAATGTTGTGTTTTGTCCAACAGCCAGAATTTGGGAAAATGGAGTTTCCTTTGGACCTGACACTCCTCACATTGGCAACCTCACTCAACATGGGCAGAGGAACTAGGACAGCAAGAAAGAGTGATGATGAATGGGTATTTCTGAATGGCTAGATGACAACAAGAAAGAGTGATGAATGGGTATTTCTGAATGGCTAGGCCCAGAAGTATTTCGATTGACAGAATGTAACACAAAAACACTCAAATCTTTAATGTTCAACATCTAGTCACTCTAGCTGTTTAAAAACATGTACAATCTGGCCTTCAAATGCCCATTGTTAAGTTTGTATAGTTTCCTTAGTTAGTAGGACATTTGAATGCACAAGCTTTGCCATCTTTTTTTTTTTAATTGGAAGCTATTAGTCTCTCCAAAAGAAAGACAACAACCTTGTGCAATGACCTTCAACCTGCTCTTATCTCACTGTGTAGTGGGCAGGCTTCTGTTTTTATTCTGAGGCCCTTGTGGGCTTCAGCTGCTTGTGGGCAGAGACCAGAGCTTTTTATCTTGGAAATCTTCAGGCTGAGGCCCTGTAGTTGTCTGTTGAGTGAGTAACAAGACTACAAGCTAGGCACAGCTGGCTGCATTGTTAATCCTCTTTGATAAGATAAGATACCACAGACTTCATTGTTTCCAACCAAGACACATTTTCTAGAATCCGGGCTTGTCATGACACAGGTGGCAGATGATGTGGCTGTCACACCCATTGAAACAGGGTGATACCTTATAGCATGCCAAAGGGACAACCGTCTTCTCAGCTGAGGTTCCCAAACCTCAACTTCAGTGACATGCAGGTCAGATAATCCTTTGTGGTGGGAAGCTGCCCTGTGTCTCGTGGGATGCTTGATAGCAGCCCCGACCTCAAGCTACCAGGTGCTATTGGCACTGCCTTGCCAGATGGTATGCCAAAATGGCTCCAGACATTGCCAGATGGTCCCTGGGAAGCAACTCTGTCACTAGATGGGGATAAGGGGAGAAAAAAAACCAAAACACTATTCTAACTCTTTAAGAATTTGGGGGAGTTTGGGAATTGATATAGCTCTCACCCCTCAACAAAGAAACGTTTTGTTTTTGGTTTGTTTGTTTGTTTGTGTGCAACAGAGAGAAACCATTACAAAAAATCACCACAGATCAAACTGCAGAGAACAAGCATGATGCCCAGTACAACTAATCCATCTACAGCAAAACTCCTGAACCTAAGGCTCAGGGATCATGATGGAAGAGAGGGCCGGAAGATTGTAAGAGCCAGAAGAACAGGGAGTTTGCTGTAAAACTGTGCTTCCTACCGTGGCAGAGAATCTATACCCATGAAGTCTCATCAACATGGCTGCCTAAACAAGACCTGAACAAGGACAACACTGATAGATATGCTAACATAAAAAGGAGAACTCTCACGGGGCCTCAACCCTAAACAAAAACTAGAGAATGCTGGGAGTGGGAAAAGCAGTCTTCTCTAGGGAAGGGGGGAAATAATTTAATTATATTTTAATTTTAAAAAAGAAAATAAAGAGTGAATTTTTTAAGTGTTTTTAATTGATAAAAAGAGGGATGATGGGCACCTTAGGTTGAGGTGGCTCCTCCTTGATGTACATTTACTCTAGACCACTGACTGTGAGGCAGTTTAAAGAGATGGAAGACAGAAAAGAATTAGGAGTCTGACCTTTCACAGACGGGACTGTGCTTCTTGGCACACACAGTGAGGGGCAGCCTCTTTCTTGAAGGAAGTTGAAAGGTCTGCCAAGGGAAAAAGCTGACTGTGACTCACTATAGGGGTGGGGTGAGAGGCTTGAGAATGGGGATGCCTTGCAGCCATGGGGGTTATGTGCAGTTCTGCAGTCAGTCTCTCTTTCCTGGAATGAACTGCTTCAAGCAAGACAGATTATCTTGGGAGATAGGTTTTCTTCTATAAGCATTCCTTTCTAGGCTGAAAAGCATGACTGATTATCTTGGGAGATAGGTTGTCTCTATAACATTCCTTCCTAGGGTGGCCCAGCAAGGTCATCTGTAATTCTGTAGGAATCTGGTTCTACACAGGCCCTCTATCAGTCACCATAAACAAGTATTATTTTCACTTATCAATTTAAGAAAGCATTTCTTTTGGAAGGAAATTAGGTGAAATGTATGGAAGGCCAATTTTTCTGTATGGCTGTTTGCTGGGATGATTTGGTAGCGACTTTCCAGAGAACAAATTAATCAGTCTCTTAGATCACCCCACGCACTGTGCTAGAGGCTTTCCCAACAGCGATCCACTGAGTGGGACCACCACTCTGTAACAGTTTGGCCACAGTGTCACCACATCTCACTTGCCATAGGAGGTGACAGAGGGGTAACCAGTCAATGACAGTGGATCGGTGAGCTGAGAAACAAGGCTCCCTTGGCTGACAGACCCTGCTCTTCTCCCCACTCTGTAAGTGCTTGTTCTCTGTTCTCATGCCCGTGTTTCTGCAGTGGGAACAAAAAGTCAGAAGCAGGCATCACTCACTCTTCTGAAAACAAGGGTCTTCCTGTTGAAATGAGGGATGCTTCCCGTCTCTGGGAGAATCCTCTCCCCTGAGGCCTATTTGTAATGATTACAGTACCTTCTCCACTCAAAACTGTGAAACTGGTCTTTATCGTTATGCACACTTCTAGTCTGAGGCTTAATGGCTGGCCAAGAGACTGAGACACTCCTACCCCATTGACTGAGACACTCAATTAAATGAGATACCTAGATTAGGTAGCCATAATTCACGTAATGTTTGTATCCAAACATTCTATCCAAATTAGAAGCTATTGGAGGTATGGTGTGGTAGGTTAGAAAGGGTATGCATTTGAGGCTAAAAGTCGAAGTTTAAAGACTGGCTGCTCTTCTCACAGACCGCTCTGAAGGCTTTGGCTACCTTTATAAGTGGGCAATATGACTTGTGTTATATTGAGGTGTGTGTAAAATCATATGGTCCGCAAGGATGTGAAGAAATTAGAATTCTTGTGTCCTCTTGGTGAACACATGAAATAGTACAGCCATTGTACAGTTCTTCAAAAGAATTAAACATACAGTTGCCACATAGTTCAGCAATTCCAGTTCTGAGTATACACCCCAAAGAACTGAAATCAGGGAAACAAACAGGTATTCATACAATCATGCTTCTGGCAAAATTGTTCACAATAGCCAAAGAGTAGAAAAAATTCGAATACCAGTTAGATAGTGAGATAGACAAAATAGGGTCTACTTGAGCAATCGAATATTACTGAACCCTGAAAAGGAAGAAATTCCTGTAGCATGTAACAACATGGACAAAACGTGAAGGAATGATGCTAAGTGAAATGAGCCAGTCAGGGAAGAACAGAGACTGATGAATCCATCTATATGAGGTATCTAGAGTGGGTCATATTCATAGAGATTAAAAATAGGATGGAGTTCAGTGGAAACAGGGGCTGTCTCTGACTCTTTTACTGGCTTTTGGGACCCTACTCCTCATACTGGGTTGCCTTGCCTAACCTTAATATGAGGTGGGGGTGCTTCGTGTTACTACAACTTGATATGCCATGCTTTGTTGATATGCATGGGAGACCTGCCCTTTCCTGAACAGAAATGGAGAGGGAGTGGATTGGGGGTAGGAACAGAGGGGAGTAGGGGGAGAGACTGGAAGGAGAGGAGAGAGAGGAAACTGCACCTGGGACGTAAAATGAATAATAAATAAATTTATCTATTAAAAAATAAAACGGAGGTTGCCATGGGCTGAGAGGAAAGGGAATGGAAAAGTAGCTTTTAGTAGGTACTGGATTTCAATTACATAAGAAAAATATATGAGGTTGGATAGATGTAGTGATCTAATACATTGTTAAAGTACTAACTATACATTTAAATAATTAAGATAGGGAGATTTCTATTATACATCTATCCATAATTTAAAATAGAACACTACATGGTATCGTAAACACTGGATACATTAGTGCCTGCTTTTATCTATCTGCCTGTTGAGGGGAGAGCTTGACAAAGCTTCCACAAACAAGCCAGATGTAGATGCACCTGAGAAAGATGTATGTGGAGGCAGGGTCCTGAAGGAAGAAAGTTTCTTTTCCCACGTGAGATTGTGATCCAAGTCTGTGTCCCCAGCTTTTGTTCAAAGGCTGTCATCCCTTCGCAGTCCTAAGGGGACCATCACAGATTGGGAGGTGTTTGGGTATGCTGCACAGTCACAGCTGTGAAGCACAGTAGAGATGCTTCTTTCCCACCAACACTTCCTCTCCAGTACACTTGCCCAGAGAATTCCCGAGAACTCTTCAATATCTGGAAGCACTGGGTACCTTTTTTCTTTCATGAGACCCACTCAGCCCTGGCCTCAGAATATCTGGTATCCGTCGGCTGGGTTTTATGATAGAGGGCACTCCTGGCACCTGATGGTTAGAGACCAGGAAAGGTGGTTATTACCCTGCTCGATGATGTACAGGCAGCCTCCATATCAAGTAATTACACAGTCCAGAATGTAAGTGGTACTGACCATCAAACTCTTCTTGGAAAAAATGCTTTGAAGTCTCCTCAGTAGGTCAATAACCCTCCATTGGCTCTACTCCTGCCTGTCAAAATTCCTTTCGATGGTGATGCCACCAAAGGCCTAGTCTGGTCAAAGAAGCACGGTCTTTGCTTGCTTGGAAATATGAAAGTGAAGGGGCCGAAGAAGCATTACTAGGGATACTGGAGGTGCAACCAATCTACCCAGCATTTTCTGTGAGCACACACTCTAAAATGTCAGACAGGCAGGCAGACAATGAAAACCTCAGGATACATGGCAAGAGGTTGAAGTCAGCCCACTTCAATCTCAAAAGAGATGCCAAACTTGGGGCTCGGTGGACAATTTCATCAGTAAAGTGCTTGCCTCAAAGGCTTGAGAACTGAGTTCAGATCTTCAGCGCTCACATAAAAGGTCAGATTGCAGGGCACCCCTATCATCCCAGTACTAGAGGCCCAGAGACAGGATTCCTGAAGCTCATTGGCACTAGCCTACCCACATTGAGGAGCTTCTGGGTTAGTGAGAGATGACCTTGCCTCAAAAACTAAAGGAAGATGGGCTGGTGGTATGACTCAGTGGGTAGAGCACTTGCTGCCTCAGCCTGACACCCTTAAAGCCCTGGGACCCACATGGTGGAATGAGAGATCCAACTCCAAAGACTGTCCTGTGATCACCACACTTGTGTCATGTGTACACATAAAAGAAAGAAATAAAATGTAATTTAAAAAAAAGTTTCTCATTTAAAAAATAGAAAAAAATAATAGTGGGGGTCAATTGAGGAAAGAGATCTAACATAGACTTCTGACCTCCACCTACATGTGTATGAGTATCTCTCTCTCTCTCTCTCTCTCTCTCTCTCTCTCTCTCTCTCTCTCTCTCTCTCACACACACACACACACACACACACACACACACACACACACACAATACCTAATAACAAGAAGAAACCATGTCAAACTTCTCCCAAAGGAAGGGTTCAAAACAAGTTCTCCTAATAAGTCAGAGTTTTTCACTTGATTTTTCTTGCACAGAAAATAGTAATTATAACAGCATGTTCTTTCAGGTGTGAGCAACAGACTGGGGAAGCCCTTTGAACATGGCACCATATTCTACAAAACATTTCTACCTGTTCACTTTGCTGGTCCTTTCTCCTAACCCTCCTATAGCCAGGGTTCCTCTCGAAACTCCTGTCTTTCCTGAGCCATCCTGAGTGAATGTCTAGGCTAGGAGTCAGGGCAGGTATTGAGGGAGTTCACTAGGTCCCTTCCTTGGACTTCAGAAGGGGAGCTTGGTGAGAATGGGTCAACAAAAGCTCTTCACAGTACAGGTCAACTGATAATTGTGGTTCACCGATTCAGCTGTGGCCCAGCATAGTCACATGGAAAAATAAACAAAATAAAACAAAAGTCCAGGTCAGTGTGCTCATCCCCATATGTAAATGCAGAGCACAGTCCAGTGCCTGAGAAAGCAAAGCAGTCAATGTAACTATCAACACCCTGCCCCACCTCTCCCAGGAGAGGAGTGGGCCATACAAGAACAGAGAAGGAATCAAAACCTACCCAGGTATTGTGGGAAATTCCTTCATACTGTGATTGGTTTAATAAAAAGCTAAATGACCAATAGCTAGGCAGGATTTTCAGAGCAGTGAGAACTCTGGGAATAAGAAGGGCAGAGTCGAGAGGAGTCATCAGTCAGACACGGAGGAAGCAGGAAATATGGGCAGAGTAAAGGCCATGAGACAGAAAGTAAATTAATAGAAATGGGTTAATTTTAAGTTATAAGAGCTAGTTAGAAACAAGCCTAAGCTATCAGCAGAGCTTTCACAATTAATAAGAAGTCTCCGTGTGGTTATTTGGGAGCTGACAGGAGAGACAGAAAAATCAGCCCACACCTGTGTTCCCTCAGCATGGATTCATTTCCTTAATTATTGTATGAGCACAACAGCATACATTACTCCAAAAGTTTTAATGCTAAATCACTTTTATAAGTTTGACTATCCTCTGTTTAGACACATATTCATGTCAGAAAATGCCACAGCTACGTGCAGTTGGAAAAAGTCTACCTAGCATAGTTATATGTAATATATCAGTGCAACTATTTGTTCAATGAGAATAAAAAACACTCACCCAAACCAAAAGCCAGTGATGTGTTCAGGAGACGGATACCTGCACCAGCTCCAATGTTGTTGTCATCTTCTGAGCACAAGGCTGGGGAACTCAGGTTCTGTAGCAGAATGGAGGACCACAGACCTCAGGTCAGAGAACATCACTAGAAGCCTAGTGTGGTCCACACAATGCGCAGGTGAGAGGCATATCACGTGGATTCACATGAAGCTCCTGTCTCCAGGTGGACATGAAGTCAGTCACCTGCAGGAAGGAAAGAAACAACCCATCAGCTCATGCTGTGCCCAGCACAGCTGTAACTCCATAATATGGGCAATCCCCACAATGCTGTGATTCAGCAGGGACACTGAACACTCAAGTAGACTGGGTCACAGAGAGACCGAGTCATCGGGAGTTAAACACCTCTCCTAAAGCCACTGAGCGCCTCAGGAAGGATGGTCAGGTTTTAACCTCCCAAGTCAGCAGGTCCAGCCTGTCATATGGCACTGCCTAAGCCGGTAACCCAAGTCAGAATGGGAAAAGGTGTCATGATGGCACTGTCCTGGAAGGAGGTCACCCATCCTGGATCCCAGATTCAGGTGTAGGTAGGTAGGGTCTCAGGAATTATGTGGTGTGAACAAAGCACTAGAGAGCATGGCTGACAGACCATACCAGGTGTGGTTGTCCATCCCTGTGTTCCCAGCACTGGGGAAACTGAGGTAGGAGGTTCCGGTTCCAGATCAGCCTGGGATCCAGAGTGATACCTCGACATAGAAGATAGATACACACACACACACACACACACACACACACACACACACACACACACACGAGAGAGAGAGAGAGAGAGAGAGAGAGAGAGAGAGAGAGCACCTGGGGGAGATATTGGGGAAAGATTGAGGTCTAGAAAATGACTTGAAGATTCTGTCTGAGCCCTTGTTGGAGACAAACAGTTCATCTATGAGAATGGCCCTTCTATCTGGGAGCACACAGCTTGCAGAGACAGTACTAGCTGTCTGCCCTGACTAGAAAAATTGGCTTGGTACCAGGATGAGTGGAGCGAGGATCTGTGTGATCACTTGCCAAGCTCCCCAGGGCCCTGGATTCCAGCCCCTAGCCTAGTCTGCTGGCCTTAACTGGGAGGCAGCTATGAGCTAGGGTGAGGTCTGCTAGGGGAGGAGGCGGTGGGCTGCAAAAGACAATACTTTCCTGTCTCCTGTGCTCTCCTGCTGGGCTGATGCTCTACTGCCGTTCAGAAACTAGATAATCTAAAAACTAAAATGTGCTTTGATTCTGAACACCTTTAGTGGAAGTCATGGGGTGGAATTTCAAAGCAGTTTGGAAGAAGACTTGTCTCTTACCTGTGCTCCCTGAGAAGACCTGCCCCTCTGAGTGTCATTTATAGTACATGAAGCTATGTTTTTGCCTTCAGACAGGTGGCATGGCTACACTTAGTCACTTCTTCTTCCTTTTCCTTCTAGACTTATGAAAACACCATAATAGGGGCAGAAACTAAGACTGATGGCATTTGCAGACCCAGAAGCTGCCAGACACCAAAAATGTCCAAACACATTTCTAGGCCTCAGCTTCTTTATGTAGTTAGTGGGAAAGCATTGAGGTTGAGTCTACTGTACTAACCTCACAGAGGTCATATGAGGGCATGAGTCCAGCAGGTTTTACACACTGTGCAATCACACCAAACTGGGAGCCACAGCAGAGATAGTTGCTACCTGGCTCTCCAAATGTCTTCTCTAAGATGGAGTCAGTACAACTTCTTACATGTCGTGACATCACACCTAGCAGAGGACCTAGCACAGACACCCACAGTCAGCTTCTCACTCAATGACCACATGAATAAGCCCAAGAGCATCGAAGGATGGACGTGTTTGGCATCTGCAAGAAGTCCCTGAGCTGTTGTGCTGTGCCAGTCGTCCTTGTGGGTTTAGTCTATAGGAATCTAAACACTAGTCTACATTTTCCAATATGACAGGAGGCAGGGGACTTCGATTCAAAGCAGAGACACAGAGGACCTAGAAAATGTGTGCAAAATGCAACATTCATAATAGGGGGAGGGGAGGGGTTATTAGTGGCTTAGGAAAGAGTCACAGGTCTGAGGTTGTAGACAGATTTTCAACACAGTGGTGAGGGAAGTATGTCCAGGCTAGAGAACCAGTCTCACAATGGTGGAAAGCAGGGATGGAAACCTAGAGAAGAGCATAGAGACGTGAGCTGGTCAGATGGAGGCTGGTGAAAAGTGGAAGCCTAGTTAGACCTAAAGAATGGCACCTCCATCTACCAGCTGCGGGGGGCTGGGCAGGGGGAGGCATGACTCACTCTCAGAATGGAAAGTATATTGGAGTTTCTTATGGACTTCAGCCCAAACTATTCATTTTCCAGGAAGAGAAGGTGATGATTATGGTTTGCAAATGGATGACTCCCACCCAACACAACTGACTGCTATCTGATGCAAAGCCCTGCTCTCTCACTGTGCAAGTCCTCAGACTCTCAGGTGTCATGAGGAATTAAACTGGATTAACAGTACCCAGCTCACAGAGTTGCCTTGGGAACTGATTCTGACAATAGCCCTGCCAATAATCTGGCTTGGAGAAGGGTGTCTCTTTGTCTAAGGAATAGCAGCAAACTTCATGGCCACTGTGGGCTTTTTTTTCTGCAGTGCAGAGGTTGCTGTATGGGGTTCCATGACCTGGGGTCAGTAGTCAGGATCATAGAGACAGAAAATGAAATGGGTGGTGTTGGGAGCTGGGATGGGGCAAATAGGGAGCACTTCATGGGTTCTGGGTTTTGGTTTGGAACAGTGCCAATGATCTGAGGCTAGTTAGTGGGGATGGTTGCACAGTAATGTGAATGTGCTCTGTACCACTGAACTAACACAATTAGCTAAGAGCATGAGACTCTTATTCTCAGTGTCTTGGGTTCATGCCCCATGTTGGGTGCCAGATATTGATGAAATTATTAAGGCCACTCCACATAGTTGAAAGGGAGGTTTATTTTGTTGTGAATGGATAGTTTACAGAGTCTGGGAAAGGTGTAGCCCAGTCCAGCAGTGTTCTCTGGAGAACTCTGCTTGGTCTACCTCCTGCGTCCAGGGTCCAGGAACCAAGAGAGCTGGCACATCCAGATCTCGGGTCTTCAGGGTCCTCTCTTGGCCCCACCTTGTAGGTGCGACAGTTACCGAAGCCTCAATGGGGGTTGGAACTTCCAGATCAAAGCTAGAATGGCTACCCACTACAGGTAACTTTCACATTATGCATATCCTTCAACGATGTAAACAACAAGAGTAGTTTTAATGGTTTCCTGTTGTCCCTGGAAGAAAGTCTCAGACCTTTGACAAAGTGTCTGAGGTGTGGCAGGGGCTCCTCCTAACATGCTGTTATCTCCCTTCACCCGCCCTTTGCTTTCCAGTTTTCACTCTATCAACCCCTGAAATGCAGCCACTGGGGGGTCTGCTATTCTTCTTCTCTCTGCATCTTCACTGCTTCACCTGGACAGGTTTACTCACTGTTTAAATCCCAGCTTTAAAACTTCCACCTCTGCTGCTGGAAAGATGGCTTGGCACGTGAAGCCCTTGATGACACACCTGATAACAGGCACGACCTCCTGAAAGTTGTCTTCTTATATCCAAATACCTCCAGCTGTGCACTGTGGCATATACACCCACAAACACACAGTCGCAATCACAAGCACACACACACACACACTTAATAAATAAATAATGTAAAATAAAATTTAGAATGTTTTAATTTTTGAAACTCTGAAAGGACTTCCCCCTAACCCAAGTGAAGTTAACCCTTATCCTGTATAAATGCTGTGTGTGCTCCTTCACCATGGAATTCAGCCCTTGAAACTCAACTAATGTTTCAGTGTTACGCTAAGAATGAGGGCTCATGGGGTTGGGGACTTAGCTCAGTGATAGAGAAAAGAATGAGAGCTCACATCTGTCCTGCCCACTGCCGAACCACTCTAAGTCTCTCCTATACAAGCTTTATACCCTAAGATGACTGTATAGCATCAGAATATAGATCAAGAGCAAGCTCAGAGACAGAGGGCAGAATCTACAAGTTGCTGTGACCCAAAGAATGACCACAAGACAGCTCTCACTCAACCCTCTCCTCCACCTGTGAGGAACCCGGAGGGTGCAGTCACTCAGCCTCTCCCTTTCTCTAGATAGTTGATACCCTAGGCTGAAATCACCTCCCTAGACACTCAGTCAACCTGAACTAGCTCTTGTCCAGATTTCCTTTATCCATCGCTCACAGCAGCCTTTCATTCTTCACAGAAAGATACTCGAGAAGCTTAGTAAGTCCTTCAAGGTAACATGGGTGGTACAGGAGCCCCGAGCCAAGCTTTGTCTACAATGGGCTCCTTTGTCTTTTCAGGCTCTGAAGACACACATGGCACTCAGGTGCCTCACATCCTGGGACCTTCAGTTCGATATCTCCTAAATGAGACTTCCTCCACAGTGCTCTGCTCAGTCCCCACAGGAGCGAATTGTTCTCCCCCAGATCCCCCATAGAAAGCCAATCCCTGACATGACGAGCTACTCACTTACCTGATACCTCAAGACTATGAGCTCCTAAGGACAGGAACTAGAACCAAGTTCCTCGTCACATCTCTTAGATCCAGCCTAGGCTTTCATAAAGAAGGTACCCACTTTTGATATTAGTTGAAGAAATAAATCAAGGGAAAATACATAAGCCTCACCAGTGGAGCCTGCCTCTCCCATGAAGGCATCTCTCGCGCCTACTTCCTACATTGCTATAAAGTGGAAAATCAAGATAAAGTGTTTCTCTCTGTTAAAAACAGTGCGATTTTATGGATTGTAAAAGGGAACAATGGAGGGGTCTGGATCACAGCAGTCAGAAGATTGTCAGATCTGCCTTTACTTTAAAAAACCCTAAAGTTGAAAAAGTGTTTGCTTTCAGAAACACATTATAAGATGTGTATAAACTTCAAAGCAATGGTGTGGACATTTGGGGAATGTGTCAAACAGGCAGGTGCTGCTGGCAACTCTCCTCCAGGGGCTGCTTCAGGAAGGACTGCTGGCCTGAACACTGGTTCTACAATACTGTAAGAGTCCTGAAATTGAACCTGAGGATGACAGATGACCCATGATTTGTCTAAGATCCTGTTCGGCCAGTTCTGTCTAAGCCCTGTCTCTGAGCTGGCCTTCTAGTCTTCACCCTGGGCTTCTCACCAGGCCACTGCCTCTCTCCCCACTTCCCCTCCCCCTCCTCTTCCCCCTCCCCCTCCTCTTCCCCCTCTCCCTCCTACTCCCCCATCCCTCCTGTCCTCCCTCCCTCTCTTCCCCCTCCTACCTCTCCTCCAGCTCAGCATCTTTCCCTGTGTTGACAACCACAGCAGTGCCAGACTCCCGGTACCTTCTCATCTCTGTAAATTTAATCAACAAAAACATCAGCAGAGAAGAATGAATTGCAACAGATTTGGGAGGACTCTGGCAGGGTTGATGGAACATACAACTCAAATTTGCTTTTCATTGAGGACTTGCAAATGCAACCTTGAAATGAAGCCCCCTCCTTCACACTTAAAATAAATGGAATGTAGGCGGTGATGGCGCACACCTTTAATCCCAGCACTCGGTAGGCAGAGGCAGGTGGATCTCTGTGAATTTGAGGCCAGCCTGGGCTACAGAGTGAGTTCCAGGAAAGGCACAAAGCTACACAGAGAAACCCTGTCTTGAAAACCAAAAGATAGATAAATAAATAAATAAATAAATAAATAAATAAATAAATAAATAAATAAATGGAATGAAAAGATATCATTCTTTGAATTTCTGAAATGCTTCCAATTATTTTTGCTTTCAATAATGTTAATACCATGAAACACCCCAAGGGTTCAGATAGCCTGACAAACAAAATGTACTCAGTTCCCAACATTAAAGAGGCCATCATGAATATAGATACAGGTAATATGGACATATACCTAAAGAATACCTTAATGATAACCTTAAAATAGTTTCAATGATGGGAAACAAATGCAGATCTTAATAAGTCAAGGACCCTGCAGAGCCATGTGTATGGTCAAATTCCAAGACCCTGAGAAATTAGTCAACAGTAAAAAGTAGCTTAAGGACTTCCTTTAGGGCATCATCCAGGTGGAGTGGCCCAATCCCAGCACCAGAACAGGCAAGTCGTGGACTGTTTATCTAGAAAACTCAGAGAAATCTTCCAACAGCCCCCCTTCAGTGCACGATGTAATATTAATTCATTCTGCAATTACTTTCTGTACCCACAAAACATCTGATCCTCTGGAACTAGATTCACTTTCTCTTTACTTTCCTAACTACCAGAAACCCTTTCTTCCACAAAAGCTCATCCATGAAGCCTGACAAATGGCATAAATGTATCACAGCTGTTCAGGTCATGATGGGGCAAGGTGACAGCCCTGCTTGGTCCTTGGACCTCTAAGTCCCTACAAGAAACAGGAACTCTCTGAAATAGCTGCTGGTTAAATGTCTTCCAGCTTAGATACTGTGAGTCTATGATTCCATTTGTCAGTAAGTGGTGATTCTGGGCAAAACTGTGCACTGATGATATCCACACTATCAGCCAAGCAGGAGTCTATCCTTGGCCCCACCTGCCAGATCACAGTCTGGAGCTGGAGCAATAGACCAGTTCTGAGTTCTAAGATTATCCTTTATGGAGTAGGAGTATATGCCAGTGAGAAATACTTCCAAATTGGAAGCATTATAACAAATGGGAGCATTCATCAGGAGAAGCACATCATGAGTGTTCCCTTCATTACTTTCCCTTGACAGGAAACTTCTGATGGCAGAAGCCATGATTTTGTGACCTCCGATGGAAGAGAGCCAGAACCCTACTTGATCTGAAGCCACTGCGATGCTTTCTGCTGAAGCAGCTGCTACATCAGGTTCTTCCAGAAACACAATGTGTTTCCCGACCTCTGCACCTAGCCATAGGGTAGTCATAGACCCTCAGTCTTATGGAGGGACCAAGCAAAGACCGCACTCTTCCCCACAAGCACTGCTGAGGGATGTGGGAAACAGAAAGGGTCCCACACTGGGATGAAGGTTCCTTCTGGGAAATAAGCTAGAAAATTAATCACAGGATAGCTAAGGTTCTGTCAACACAGCCTTAAGAAACAAAATGTCTCCAGGGTTCAGAGGAGAAAACATCATTTCTGAAAATTAGAATTATCCTTTTGATTTAGCTTGCTCCCTGAATTCCTAGTTAAACTGAGATTACGTGACACCTAGCCATAGAATTTTGAGATGTTTTGTGTAAAGATCACTATCTTGTTTCACCTGCAGAATGACAGGAGTGCCCAGTGCTATTTCCATTTCTTTGAAGTCACACAGGCAGTCTATAAAGACATGGGGTATTATCACCTAGAGAGTGGAGTCTCTAAGTCAACTTCTTCCTGATGGAATTGGGGTTCACACAATAAGTAAGAATGAGAAAGAAACAGAAGCTGTGTTTCCTTTTTACTCCATGGTAACGCCCTATTCTCCAACCCTCAAATTTCCTGAGGAGGCACCCCTGGAAACTAGCCAGCAGTAACCTTACTTACAGAGGAAGTGCAAGTCAAACTTTGGGCTCAACCTCTCGGGGCTTTTATTTCCATTCGGATGACCCCATTAGAGTACCTACCCAGCTGCATCCTACATCATCTTCATGTGTCTATACTCTGAGCAAAATTTCCAAAAGAAACTCTTTTCTCACCATACTCCAAGATACTGAAGACTTCCTGCCTCACACAGGAACCAAGTAAATATGCCCATGTATATGAATGTGACTTGGATCTCGATATAACATGCACTTAATAGTTCTTATGTTACTCCCAGCACCTTACATTCTTTGAGCATCAGTCTGCATTTCAGAAAACTGATGGAAGACACAAACAACCCTGCGCGCTATTGAATAAACACCCAATGGCCTTGCTTTCCCAGAATCTCTTGTGACTGAGGCTCTAGCAGTCAATGAAGGATCCAGACTTGGAGCATGACTACAGAGAGAGAAGGGCCAAGGTTGGGATTGGGAGAGAAACAAATCTCCCCGTGTAAATCTTTCTCACTCTGTCTTTGTGTTTCTCTCTGTGTATTTCTCTTTCCCTTTGTCTCTGACTTTTCCCCCTCTGAAAGCAAACCTATGTCTCTGTCTTAGCCATTCTCATTCTCTCTTCATCTCTGCTACTCTTCTAGTTCCTCTTTTTCTGTCTCTATCTCTGTCTATGTCTCCCCCGGTGTGTATACCTCGCTGTCTCTCTCTTTATATATATTTAGAGATAAATAGACAGTTGTGTGCATATGCATGCTTATGTGTATATGCTTGTGTGTGTGTGTGTGTGTGTGTATGCTTGTGTGTGTGTATACGCTTGTGTGTATGTGCTTGTGTGTGTGTATGCTTCTGTGGTATTTGTGTGTGGTTGTGTGTTCTTGTGTGTGTGCTTGTATCTGAAAGGTACATGTCTTAGTATAGAAAGCTGTTCTGCTATGGTGGTGGCCATAGTTTCTGTAGAGTCTGTGCTGGTGCCTCCTTCGAGGTGGCTGCAGCCTAGGATCCTCATCAGATCAAGTGGCACAGAATGGACCTTGTTCCTTGCAGTTTAGCTACAGCCCAGTCCTCCAGCCCCAACAATGGCTCTATATGCTTCTTAGCATCACTTTAAGAAACTCTGCTCTTGGTGACTACCCTAATTGTCATCATAGAACTTTCATCCAGTAACTGATGGAAGCAGATGCAGAGATTCACAGCCAAGCATTGGGCCAAGCTCTGGGAGGAAGGATTGTAGGAGCCAGGGGGTCAAGATAATGACAGAGGAAACCCACAGAAACATTTGACCTGAGCTCATGGGAGCTCACAGACTCTAGACTGACAGCTAGGGAGCCTACATAGGACCAACCTAGGCCCTCTGCATGTGGTGACACTTGTGTAGCTTGGGCTGTTTGTAGACACCCTAGCAGTGGGACCAGGATCTGTCCCTGATGCCATGGGTTGGCTTTTTGGAATCTATTCCCTATGGTGGGATGCCTTGCTCAGCCTTGATGCAGGGTGAGAAGCTTGGTCCTGCCTCAACTTGATGTGCCATGCTTTGTTGACTCCCATGGGAGGCCTTACCCCTTCTGAGGAGTGGATGGGAGGTTAGAAGGGAGTTGGGAGAGGGTACAGAAAGAGAGGAGGGAGGAAAATCTCTGGTTGATATGTAAAATAAGTTTAAAAATGATAAAAAAAAAAAACCATTCTCAGCTGGGAAAAAAAACGCTGCTCTTACATGTTGGGCAGAGGCATTTACTGTTGCTTATAAATAAGATCCTTCGTAATATTCTAGGAAATCTGCTTATAGATTTGCACTGGAAATTCTATGGAAAATAAGATATTTTAAAATGGTACAATAACTGAATATTTAGAGCCTAGCTAAGCATACACCAGGTGGAAAGTTGCTCCTCCCTGGACTTAACTCAGATGCTTTTCTGGAGAGCCAGAGTCGGAAAACCCCAGGAAGAGGTGCCCAATTGGAAACACTAGCTTGTTAGAGCCTTCAGGGAGTAAGGTCTGAATGCAGAGACATGAGAAAGCAACCCCCACTGCTGCTTCCATCCCAGCAATCAGCTCACCATCGTGCCAGGAGAAGATAAACCCTGAGCACTGTAAAGGGAAACAACTAAACATAAAGGAACCACAGCAGCCCGGAGCCACAGAGTCACCTGTTTGGGTTACTGGGCTTCTCACAAGCTCTCTGAACCTATCTAACCCAAGAGGTCCTGATAGGGCTGCCTCGCAAAGAGTCTCTTAGAATCTCAACCTGAGAATCAGGACAGACTTGACAAGAGATGCCTATGCCCATTATCCAGGCTGAAGAATAAAATCCAGCTAGAGCTGAGGAGAGGTAATGAGCCCACGGGACTTGGACTCTTCTCAGGGCGAATGCCATGAGATGTCATTAGAACTGCACTGTGGTTTGCAACGCCTCCCTTCAGCTTATTTATGAGGTTATGCAACCAGTGTTCCTATAAAAAAAACAAGCTCACTCAGGCTTCCGGAAGCATCTGTCAGCTCAGCTACCTGGGAGTCTCTTGTCCTCTCTGCACTCTGGACGCTGGCTGCTGCCGCCGCTGCCACCATGAAAACTCATTACTTTCTCCTGGTGATGTTATTTTTTCTCTTCTCCCAGATGGAGCCAGGTAAGCCTTGGGAACTTGTTGATGGCCCTGACTGGGACTGGGGACACAGAGGCTAAGGGGGAACAGGTAATAGCTATCTCCTGGTTTTGCAAGCCTAGTGACAGGAGAGCCTCCTGAGTGGCCTGTGGTCAACTGCTGGGCAGCAGCAAAATGAGCCTGGTAAGGAATTCACAGTGAGTAGTTGGTATCTTCCAGCCGTGATGTTTGTCCCTAGAATCTGAGATAGGTCTTGTGTGGGAGTCTGCTTTGCCTGTGCTACGATTCTTCCACTGAGAAACAAGCTTTTTGATCCAGGGAGACACACACTAGCCTCACCTGGGTCCCGGGGTGGAGCATCTCTGAGTATCCCGCTTCAGGCAAAGTGCCACTGCCCCTTCACCAGGCCAGCTCAGCCAGTTGTAAATGCCTGTAAATGCCAGGTAAGCAGTCAAAAGATGACAGATGACCTTTCACATTTCCCCAGTAGCCACATTCTTCTGGCAAGGAGATTTTACCCATCAAATGCAAGGGGCTTCACATCTGTCCAGAGGATGCTCAGACTGTCTAGACCACAGCAGCCTATCCCTGACATGGGAGACAGGACCCTGAAGTAGTGATTAAGGACATATTTTCCCCCCAAAGTCATCTCTCAGGGTAACATTGAGAAAGTCATGTGTTTCTGAGCTTTATTTCCATATTTGTATTAGGAGGGTCCTGGGGAAGGAATTTTTAGTTGTGAGATTCTCTGGAAAATCCTGTTTTGTTTTCCTCTAGGCTATCATGCTAGCCTCTGGAGGTGTGTGTTTCAAAATAGTTATGCCCCAATTTTCCCATGTGAAATCTGGATCCAGGTGCATTCTTAACATACTGTTTTTCATGGTGAGGTAATGGCTCATTAGAGAGGTAAAGAAATGCATTTAATAAGTTACACTTTTTTAG
The DNA here is from genome assembly GCF_007827085.1 of Peromyscus californicus insignis. NCBI lineage: Eukaryota > Metazoa > Chordata > Mammalia > Rodentia > Cricetidae > Peromyscus > Peromyscus californicus. The sequence continues at coordinate 13,873,514 of NW_026294534.1, read as the reverse complement.
GGTCTAAGAAATGCCAGTACATGCCACAGTGCATGTTATTTGACACACTTGTCTTGGCACGCATTGGGGGTGGGGTGGGAATGCTTTCACTGAGTAAGAAGGAGACATTTTCTTCTTGTGGCCCAAATTCAAGAAAATTTAAAAGCATATTTTTGAGAATAAAGACTTATTTGTCTACTATTCTAAATATGATGCTAGGCAGCTCATTCAAACCATGGAAATAGGACCACCTCTCAAGGGTAGGCAGACTCAGCCATATTTCCTGATCCTTCGTTATAAGAATGGATCCAGGAATACTTACCAGGGTTGCTAGAAATTCCTAGGTACAGCCACTCTACTGCATTCTTTTAGGATACAAATATCCTTTCTGTATAATCTGTCAGTACAAGAATTCTCTAGCCACCTCTCTGGAAATAGTAAAGAGCAGAGACTATCTCATGCCTAAAGCCAATATGGTGATGTTCCGATCACTCTAAGGGTCCCAAGGGCCAAGAAGGACCACTGAAGAACACCTAGTGCACTGCAAGGTTCTATTTGACCACAGGGAAGGATGCTGTCTAGAAAAAGTATTTTCCTCTGGGGTTAATATGCTGGCCTGGTCCTTATGCTCTAGGTGGGGAGGAAGAATGAAACTCCTCAGGTATCTTTGCATTAACATGTAGGTTCCTGAGAGTCTCCAGAGCCAAGCTGCAGGTTGATCTTGCATGTATTTGTCATAGGTTTTGGAGTGTGAATTTTGAGAGTTCTTGTTTTGCTTTGTTTGGATACAGCCATAGATTGTAGGTAAAAATCATGTAGGTTTGTAACACACCGCATGCTGTTTTGGGGAACGCATATACTACGAAACAGTTAGGTCTAGCTAGATACTGTACCCATCACCTCAGGCATTCGCAGTCATTGTCAGCTCAGTTGCTTTGTTCCTTCTGGCCACACTCTTTCTAGAACTACACTGTCTGCTGAACTCAGTTTAGTGTGGAGGGTGCTGGCTTCTGTTTCTGGAAGGCTGTATGGCCCTGGTCTGATTTCATGTCCCATCTGAACCCTCACAGGCACCATCCCCACCATTTGTTTCTGGCAGAGTCCTTAGACCTTCTATTGTCCAAATGGTCCACAGGACTCCACAAGACAGGACCATCTAGTTGACCAGCCTGTTTTCCTGGGAGATAAAGAAATGGGCTCCCCACTATCTCCCTGTACAAATAGTCTGTGAAAACAGAATGATGTCAACATAACAAGATCTCAGCCTAGGTCTTTGGAAACCAAGGGTGATTGAGGCTGCCACTGAGTAAATACTTAGTGAGAAACAAACATGTACAGCTATTGTCAGGGGAAGGAGGAAGAGCCATAGAGAGAGAGAGGTCTCCAACTGTCTATAAACCTTCAACTCTAGAGGAAAACACAGCCCAAAATCTAACTATACAAGTGAGTAACTCTATCTGCCCTGGGAAATGCTGCTGGGTTCAGCTGCCAAGAGACCTTGTAAGGAGATAACCTCCTCTGAGACATCAAGAAAGGCTTCTCTAAAGAGATTGAGATAGAAGGAGAAACAGAAGTCATTTGGTGGACATCATGTTCCAAACACTACTTCTTTCTCAGCAGTTAATAATGGCAATATGCCATTATTAGATAATATGAGATAATAACTCTGAGATGCCTGGCTGCTGAGGACATTGTATGTGACAGGCGAGAAAATAGATGGCATATATAAAAAGTTGGAGAAAAACAAATCAATAGGACATTTACATTAAGTCCTCATAATATTTCCAAGATGGATATAGAATCAATATCTACATTTTATGGATAAACAACCGTAGGTCAGGAGTTCAGTCCCAGACCTCAGCTCTCCTATGTCTTCACAGGGACTCTCAAGGCTTGGAGGTAAAGCGGGGTTATGTAAGGAGGCACTGAGAGAGGGGATGAAAATCCTATCAGCAAATCTATAGATAGTCAGGGCCAGATCAAGATGCTTTATGAGGTAGGACACATCTGGGGTGGGTTGGGACAGGGAAAAAATGGAAAATAGCTTTCTGAGACGCTGACTTGTCTGGAGACTGACTACAGACCAGTCCAAGGTGACATCGGGCAGTCACTAGGAACTCCTACCATCAAAGCCATGCTTCTTCCTATTGCACCTGTGACAATTAATTAAAGGTCAAAGAATTAACCCAGCCTACCAATACAGGCATTCACAGCTCCACAAGCTCTTCCCTTCCTTCCCCGAAAACTCTAGGCACAACCCTGCTAGGTTAGGCCTATTGCCTAGACTGAAATAGGAAAATGACTCCAGGTACTAGCATTGTGTGACCTCAGTTACCACCCTTTCCTCTCAAGTGTCTCATCCAGAAATCTCCACCCTGATCTGATTGTCCTAATTTTTTCTGTCTCTTCCAATTCCCATAAAAGCTTTCAGTAATAGAAATCTACCTGCTATCATCTCCATATTCTATCTAGAAACCACACATTCCATTAGCTCAAAAACAAAACAAAACAAAACAACAACAACAAAAAAAAAACCCACACAAACCAGCCATACAGCCTCCACATCGGGTTGGAGAGGGCCCCTAGTTAGCAAAATATAGGGTTCAACAGGCATACTCCAAAGCCACATCAAAACAACACCATATGTTTTGATTTTCAGCTATAGGGACGGCTTTGCGGGTGTCATCTGAGTGTCCCAGGATATCTTCCACATGGGGACTATGCCAGGCCTGCTCGATAGATCTTTTTATGACTCAGACAGGTTGATGACAAGAACACACATCCACTCAGATCCCCGACCTTGTGTCCTTTCACTCACTCCCAAGATCCCTGAAGAGGTCCTCAGACACACATCCCCTCTCAAGAGGAGTCTAGATGGGCAGCGCATTCAAGCTCCATGAAGTTGGAGAGAGGTGCTGCTGAGGACTGAAGCTGGCCTTGGGTTTCCCACTGCACAGGGTTATCGGGAGCTACTTGAATTCAGAAGAGAGACTGACTTGTGTCTAAGCTGGTTTACAGTTTTGTTGCTTTTTCGGGAGTGGCAAGTGTAGTTGATGACCCTCCTCTTCTCATGCCTCCACTCATGACTTCACAAACACCCCACCTCCAAGGCAACGTCGACTTTTCTTTTAACACCTCCGATTGAAGGAACCTGCTTCTTCCTGGGCCCTTCCCCAACATGCTGGCAGCCAATTTCCTTGTCCTGACCTGGAGAAAGACTTTCTCTCAATAGCAAAATAGCAAGGATTCTGACAGGCTGCTTTCTTGCCTATGATTGATATTCAGTCTCTGCTCCACAGTCAGGGTCACAGTGTGGGTACACAGTCACCATGGGTACACAATGTGGGTACACAGGAAAATCCAAATGGTTCCCCTACATCTGAGTTTCTTTTTCACATTCCACATTCACTCTATCCCATGGCCCTGACCTCTCTGTGGGTGTGTGTTTCAACACTAAGTCTACCTGTAGATCTGGCAGGAGAGATGGGTGAATTGGGGCCTTAATTTTTACCAACCGTTGTCCTTTGGCAATCCATTCCACTTCAGCCTGAAGGTATTTTACTCTAAAAATTTTCATCTTTTCATCAGAAATTCTTCAATATTCATTTGCATTTTTTAAAACTTCACAATTGCCTATAATTACACCATACTATCACAGAGTCTCCCCTGCAGGGCTCAGGGTGTATTTGTTTATTTATTAGGGTTTTTTTTATTTAAGGAATTCTTTTATTCATTTTACATACCAACCACAAATCCCCCTCTTATCCCTCCTCCCGCTCCCACCCAGCCCTCCTCATCCGCTCCTCCAAAAGGGTAAGGGCTCCCATGGGGAGTCAGCAAAGCCTGGTACATTCAGTTGAGGCAGGACCAAACCCCTCCTCCCTTCATCAAGGCTGAACAAGGCGTCCTACTATAGATAATGGGCTCCAAAATTCCAGTTCATGCACCAGGGATAGATCCTGATCCTACTGCCAGGAGTCCCTCAAACAGACCAAGCCACACAACTGTCTTCGTATGCAGAAGCCTAGTCCGGTCCCATGCAAGCTCCACAACTGTTTGTCTAGAGTTCGTGAGTTCCTTCTAGCTTATTTCATCTGTCTCTGTAGATTTCCCCACCGTGATCTTGACCCCCCTCCCCTTGCTCATACAATCTCTCTTCCCTCTCTTCTACTGGACTCCCAGAGCTCTGCTTGGTGCTTGGCTGTGAATCTCTGCCTCTGCTTCTACCAGTTACTAGATGAAGGCTCTAGCTTCTCTGGCGTATTTAAAGCAGAGAAACTGAGAACACAAATCCCGACATCTGCAGCCTAATCAGTGCATGTTCATTCTCAGATTTCAACTCTCCCTGTATCTTAGTTCCCCAAAGTCTCCTTAAGAAAACTTATTTTCACAGATCTCTTATATAAAAACCAAAGATCACACTCAGTCTTTTAATATATCTTCTTCATTCATCCTTTTGGTCATCCTTCCTTGAATCCTTAAGCATCTGCCCTACACTAGGTCATGGTTGGCCTCAATGGCATGAAAGGTCCTTGTCACTTCTTTCTGCTGCAGATTTACTATGTGTTAATTGCATGAAACCAACCCTACTCCGCTCACTGCCGCAAACTGTTTTCCTCCCTCCCCCATTCCCCTCCACGGTCCTCGAGACATATTTTGTTCCTCATTTCCTAGTAGAGAATCACTTTTGCTGTTTCATCAGCCAACACCTATTGTGGTACTTGACTAGAAAAGTTTCTGCGATTTTAGGACACTGAGACAAGTTGACAGGAAGGCCAGGAGTCACGATGTTAGCTATGGAACAGAATAGAAAGTAGTACAATCCTGATGTCCAGAAAAATGAAACATTGCTATCCCATTTGGGGGATGATTAACTTGACTTAAGTCCCATGACAGGTGGTAAGGTGGGAGTGGAGAGATGAACGTCACTAGAATGTATTAAACAAAAACATGAAATTGTCAAAGAATGTATTAATAATTAAAGAATAATTACTGGGTGGAAATTTAGGATGTCAGGCATAAAAGGCAAGATTGTACATCATATTTACACAAAATTAAATTGTTGTGAGTTTATGGTAATACACTTGAAAATTTAGATAAAACAGAAAAATTGCTAGAAACATCAAACTCATTGATACAAATTCCCTATGTAAGTCTCAGTTCAGTTGAGATGACAATGGAAATGTACCATACTACCTTCTCAGCTGTGCCAGAGAACATTGCTCCAAAGTTCATCGCTGTCCATTCATAGCAGATACCTACAGATCTAGACTGCTGCTGTGTGATGGATGGCATAGACAACATTCAGAGACTCTTTAGTGAAGAAATGTGAACTTTCTCCCCCAAACTGATAGCAAAAAAAATTGCAAACCAGAACATGTCTTTTTACTCACTTTGTTTTGTATAGATATTTTAGTTGGTATAGTTTACTTTTGTACAGCCATCTGAAGATCATTTGAAGGACAGTCCATCTTCTTGAGAGCCGATATGGCAGAAACATGACTTTTGGGATTTGGCTGAGTTTGATTTGGTTGTGATGGGATAATGGTCAACTCATTCACTCTCTCTGAGCCTCAGTTTCCCTATCTACAAGTTAGGTAAAGCAATGTATTCCTTAGATGGCTAGAACAACTTTAATTTATTAATCAACCATGAAAGGAAAAGTGAGCAGCCTTGGGGTATGAGAACTGGGGAGATCTGATGATCTAGGCTCCTCAGTTGCCAACTTGAGAGGTGTGGTGATCTGTGACAGGACATATAAGAAACTTGTTCTAGGACAGAGTGTAACTAGAAAACTGGCGTTATTCTAACTATACAAAGTAACTGGTTCTGTTGTGTCATTTCCATACATACATACGGTGTCCTGTGATTATACTCAAAGCCTATGACTCTTCCTAATCTTCCCTCACTGTTTCCCCTTCTACATCCTCAATAGCACCATCCTCATTCCCATGGGCCCTCACACTACATATAAGAGACAACATCTAATACTTAACATTTGTAGGACTGGCTTCTCTCAGTACATGACAGTCTGGCTCCATACATCCTAGGTTTGAATCCAGCACTTCAAAAAATATATTCCTATAAAGTTGAGTTATTTTCTAGTTTACAGTTCCTAGAATAAATTATAAATGTGCAGCCAAATCTGGATACACACTGTTCATAAACATTTGACATGTATAGATGAAATATTTCTAACATTTACAGGATTGGATCATACTACTAAGGCATATTTGGAGTATTTACCTAGTCCATTAGACATTAGGAGAAATCACAGATAAAATACTCTCCAGAGAGTGGAAACATCTCTGTCTTTAAAACATATGTAGAAAGTATAATTCCATAAATGCCAGAGCAAATTACTATGGAGTTCAATAATTTTAATGATGTACAATGAACCAAAATTAAGTTTTTTGAGAAAATTTAAAAAGCCTGACACTAAGTTCATAGCTCTTTGTACCCTTAATATAAGAGATGATTAAAACTACAGAGATAATTAGTTCCTGCCTTTTCAAGCTAGTGTGTATTAAATATACAACACAATGGGGGTCGTATTACATTTCCATTCATGAATATCATGGACTTTGATCAAATTCACCCCTTCATCACCCTATCTTTATCCTCACTCTCCCATATAATATTCCTAATCCCCTTTCTTCTTCTTCAGGCACCCATTTATGCCCCCAGGTTCCATATAGGAGAGAACATCCATGATGCTTGATTCTGAGTCTGGCTTATGCCTCTCGCTCTGATACTCATCACTTCTATCCTTTCTCTGTATGGTGCTTTCTCTCTCCATTACGGCAGAAGAGAACTCCACCATGTACACTCACCTGTTTAAGGACATCTAAGATGGTTCCATGCCTTGGCTACTGTGAATAGTGCCTGAAGTAGCATGGATCTGCAGGTACCTCTGTGATGTGCTAACTTACATGCTACAGGTGCACACCCATGGCTAGTATAGATGACATCACACAGTAGTTCTAGTGTTACCTTTTTGAGGATACTCCATGCTCATTGTCATGGTGTCTGCACTACTTTGCATTCCCTCTGGAAGTGTGTGCTCTTCCTCTTTTCCTGTGTTCTCCCAGCATTGCTTGTTTTTTGTTTGTTTGGTTGGTTGGTTTGGTTTTGGTTTTGGTTTTTCGAGACAGGGTTTCTCTGTGTTGCTTTGTGCCTTTCCTGGAACTCACTCTGTAGCCCAGGCTGGCCTTGAACTCACAGAGATCCGCCTGGCTCTGCCTCCCGAGTGCTGGGATTAAAGGCGTGTGCCACCACCGCCCGGCCCAGCATTGCTTGTTTATCTTTTCTTGATGAAAGTCAATTTGACAATAGTGACATGGGATCTCAGTGTTGTTTTGATTTGCATTTCCCTAGTGAATGAAAAGTTTAGCAGGTGTGTGTGTGTGTGTGTGTGTGTGTGTGTGTGTGTGTGTGTGTGTGTGTGTGTAATTAGTATTTTGTCCTTTTTCATTGGAAAAGAATCTGTTTAATTCATTTATCCATTAATTTCCTGTTATTTTCTCTTTTGGCATTTAACTTTTGGTGTTGAATTGGATATTACCTTTTCAGGATATTACCCCTCGGCTAGATGAACAGTTGCCAATGCCTTTCTCTGACTTGGCAGCTGTCTCTTAAATCTGTTGCTTTCTCTGCTGGGCCCAAGCTTTGCGATTGCGTGAAACCCTACTTACCAAGCATGGGCTACTATTTCCTGAGCTACTGAAGTCTGTTGTGTTGCCTTGGTGACCAAATATACAGCGTGAACAGTGTGAAAGAAGGAATACTCATTGTGACTGAGAGCTTTAGACAGCTCCACCCATGGACACCAGGCCTCACAGTGGGGGAGGAGCATGTGGTGAAGAAGCTCCTTTGCCTCATGGCAAGTAGGAACCAAGAGACAGACAGGAGGGGACGGGGAAAAGATGCTATCTGCTACCTGTGACCTGCTTCCCTCATCTCTTAAAGATTCCAGAATTCCAAATCAGCCATGAACTAGAGAGTTGATTCTTAAAACACCAGCCTTTTGATGGACATTTGATGGCCGAGTATCACTAAATGCTAGTCAGAAAGTCTCTATATTTTATCTTTACATGTCTTCCTTATGTTTATTGAGTCACTTCAAAGTTTTAAGTCTAATATCAAGGTCTTTGTTACACTCCAGGTCAATTTTTGTAAAGACTGAGAGGCAGGAATCAAGTCTTCTACATGTGTGTTTTCAGTGTTCTCAGCATCAGTTACTGAAGCCTTGGGCAAGGTGTTCTGTCACGGTGATAGAAAAGTAACCAAGATATCAGGCCTTCCTCACCATGATGGACTCTATCTCTCTCTGAAGCAATAGGACAAAATGAACCCTCTTCCTTCCTTACACTGTTTATTGTCATGACATCCTATCACAGCAACAGATAAGTCACTTATAGTGAAGTTGGTACCAGGATAGTGGAGCTATTGACATGAAGAACATGGTCATGTCATATTTCTGAAGAGTATGAGAGAATTTGGAACTTTAGACTAGAAAAGTCACTGAATTCTGTATCCTGAGTTAAATGAGCTGTTCTAGTGGAATCCTGGGGCAATTCAAAATTCTGAAATTCTGAAAGAAATTCAGACAGTGGAGGCCTTGGCTCATGAGTTTTCAGAGGGGAAAATGATTCAAACTGTACCTGAGCTAGAGGTCATTCATAAAATTTTGTCAAAGAATCTGGTTGCATTCTGTCCATGACCTGAGAATTTGTGTGAGGCTAAATTGAAAAGTGATGTATTCCCCATGGGAGGCCTTGCCTTGGAGGAGGTGGGAATGGGGGGTATGTTGAGGGGAGAAGCAGAGGGGGTGGGAAGAGGGAGGAGAAGGGGATCTGCAACTGGTATGTAAAATGAATAGAAAATTTCTTAAAAAGAAAAAAAGTGATTGATTGATTTGTTATTGTTGTTGTTAGGAAATTTTAACATAAGACAGGGTTGAGTCTGTGGCATGGTTATTAATTATGACAGTTATGCAGCTCTACAATCAACAGGGACAACACACATGGTAGGAAAAAATAAAAATGTGCAGTTTGGAAAGAAAAGGTCACCGGGAAATCTAAGACTTCCATCATGTACTAAAAAAGAGTTTGCATTGTTAAAGAAAAGCTGTGTGATCTGCACAAGAACAACAGGAAAGGTTCTCCAAGGGGCAAGTCCACACTCAGATGGGCGTCCATGTTATGAGAGAACTGTATTCAGAAGCTTCTACAACTGAAGTCCAAGTGGCTAGGGACCATCTCAAGCTGGAAGCAGACCTTGATAGTGTTGTCCATGTGGTACTTGTTTTGAAGACAAGAACTATGGAAGATGAAGGGGGTCATGGGTTTTTTCCTCTGCAGTTTTAGAGAACTGAAGAGACCAGGTAATGTGCACCAGGGTTAGATTTCCTTCAGGGAATCCCCAAGGGGCCATTGCATGAGGCTGTCATAGTGAAGCCTGGGTTGTGGCTGAGATCCCAAGATGTGTGAGATGCCAGAACCAGGAGGTATCTGCCAAGGAGAATTGCATACAGGAAATGGAATAAAAAAAAATCAGCCTAAGAGAAAAATGTAGATTGCAGGCAACAAAGCTGGAGGGTCAGTTCCATCTAACCTATTGAAGCTGAGGTTCTTAGATGCTGTACATGGGCCAACAGAATTTGATTTTACCATGATAGTTTTCAGTTTTGCTTTGGTCTAATCTTTCCTTGCCATGCCCATATTCCTACATTTTGGAATGGAAATATATATTCTGTTGAATGTTGAAAGTGTGTGATTTGTTTTGTAATTTTTACAGAGGTCACAGTTAAGAGATTGCCTTGGGTCTCAGAAGAGACTCTGGATATTGGAACAGTGTTGGGACTGTTAAAGACTATGAGGACTTTTGAAGTTGGATTAAACGCATTCTCATCATGAGATGGCCCTGAGGCTTAAGAGGCCATGGGGAGAATGTTGTGGTTTGAATAAGAAATGGGGGAAGGTATTATAAACTTTGTAGATGCAAATGAAGCTTAAACAACCAGTTATCGTAACCCATGAATATAGCAATGGACATTCTAAGGACATTTATAGCTATCAGTGCTTGCAATAAAAAAATAAGACCTCAAGTAAGGCTCATAAATCTGAATATAAGTAGATAGCACTCTTGGGGTTAGATTATGGAAGCTTCGGGAAGGGCAGCCCTGCTGGATGAAGAAGTCATGAGCTCCTGAGGGTTAATAGCCTCACTCCATTTCCTGTTCTGTCCCCCTGCTTCCTGTGTGATGAAATGTGATTAGTTGGTTCCCTGCTCCTGCTACCATGCTTTTCTTGACTGTAGCCAGGCCTTCCCCACTGTGATGGACTTTATCCCCAATCCCAGGACTATAAACCAAAATAAATCCCTTTCCACCCTAAGTTGCTTTTGGTCATGATATTTTATCACAGCAACAGAAAAGTAATTAGTAGAAGCAATATATTAAATAAGAATGATAGGAGTACATACAGTCATCTCCTTCCTGGTATTACAGGAAATGGTCTCAACTTTTCCCCATCCAGTATAATGTTGACTATGAGTTTGCCAAAACTCATAAACCTTGTTATGTGGAGGCATGATCCTTGTTTTCCTGGTTTCTTCGGGGTTTAAGCACAGTGATATTAAGTTTGCTCAAAGTCATTTTCTGCATCTGTTGTCAGGGTCATGAAAAAAAGCTTTTCCCTTCATTATATTTATGGGCTGCACTGTGCTTGTCTCACACATGCTGGACTACTCTTGCACACACAGAATGAAATAAACTTGATCATCATGTATTGACTTTTGAATGTGTTACTGAATTTAGTTTGCAAGGATTTTACTCAGAGTTTTTACTCTATGTTCATCAAGGAAATTGGTGTATAGTTTTCTTTTGTCATTGTGTGCCCTTATCTAATTTTGCATTGGTCTAATAACTACTTTGGATAATTAATTTGGAAATGTTCTTTTCCTTGTTTTATGGAATAGTGTGAGGTTCTGTAAATACCTGGTAGAATGCTATAGCAAATTTCACCAGTATTGAGCTTTTCTTTGTTGGGGGTAGAGTGACTACGCCTTGGGTCTCATTGCTCACTGTGAATCTATAGCATCTCAATTCAATGTTTATAGGTCAAATGTGTCTAAGAATCTATCCATTTCTTCTACATTATGTACTTCATGTCAGTATAATTCTCCAGGTATTCTGTAGTGGCCCTCTGGATATTAGAAGTATCTGATGTAATATTCCCTCATTCATTTCCAATATAATTGGCTTTAGTTTTCACTTTCTTTTGCTTCACTTTCTAGTTAATGTAGCTATAAATTCATCTATTTTGCTTATCCTTTCAAAGAAACAATTGTTTGTTTCACTGATACTTTGACTATTTCTTGGTTTAAAGTTCATTACTTTCAGCTCTGATTGACATTTATAATTTTATTTCCTTGTTATTAATTTAACTTTTGTGTTGATATTACTTTTTAATATCTCAAGGTTTGTCATTAGCTTAGTTGAGGTTTTATTTTTTATTGCAAGTACTGATAGCTATAAATGTCCTTAGAATTTCCATTGCTATATTCATGGGTTACAATAATTGGTTGTTTAAGTTACATTTGCCTCTATGAAGTTTATAATACCTTCCCCCATTTCTCCAATAACATACTGATTTTTCAAAAGCAAACGTCATATTTTTCAGTATATTCATGTGTTTATACCTTTCTCTTGTAGATAATTCCTAATTTTATTCTATTGTAATCTGATAAGATACAAACATATTTTAACACTTATTTGTTAAAACCTGTTTTGGGTATTTTAGAGCCTTGAAATGGAATAGTATATGACTGTCCTTACAATCACTGAATCTGTGTTACAATTACTCTGAAGTTTCTGTGTTCATTTTTGTCTGGGATATTTCTACTAACACTAAGGTACTGATATCATCCATTAGCACTGAATCTTGACATCTCTCTCTCTCTTTATGCCCAATAGTGTTTGCATTATGAAATTGGATCCACAAAAATGATGAATAAATATTTACAATCATTACATCTTTCTTTTACAATTTTTTGAGATTTTCATGAGTACTGTATTTATATCTTGTCTACCCCAATCTTTCTTCTTCCAATTCTTCCCACATTCCCACACTCCCTCTCAAATTTATCACTTCTTCTTTGAGGTGATAAGTTATTTGATTTTTATCACCCAACACAACCTGCTCAGTTGATTCAGTGTTGTTTATATGTATATATGCTTAGTGCTGGGTAACCTATCATGGGCTCATCCCTGGAAAAAGACTCACTCTGCCTCTCTCAGCAGCCATTAACTGTCTATAGCTCTTCATCTATGAGTGGGGCCTTATGAGATTTCCCCCATCCATGTTGTAATGGCAACTGATGTTGCTATCATATAGGTCTTGTTTAAGCAACTATAATGTTAAGATTTCACAATGCAGCTCACTGTTGCATATTGAATAATCAGGATATATATATATATATATATATATATATATATATATATATATATATATATATTTTACAAAACCTGAATCATCTTCCCCTAGAAGCTATCAACTGTCAATAGTTCCTTGGTTATGAGTGGGGGCTTGTGAGCCCCCTCTTCATACTGGAATATTGAAGTGTGGCTTTCTTAGGGGTCTCAAGATTAATTTCATAACAATTGCCTGTAAGAGAGAAATCTCTTATGTGCTACCAGCTTCTCTGCCTTACCTTTACCAAACGTTCTCAAATCTTTGGCGTTACAGCTAAAAGTCTAAACATGTCTGCTTTCCCCTTGTAGGTGCTGGTATTCTCACAAGTCTTGGCCGCAGAACAGACCAATACCGATGCCTCCAACATGGAGGATTCTGCCTCCGCTCCAGTTGCCCTTCTCATACCAGACTACAGGGAACCTGTAAACCAGATAAGCCCAACTGTTGCAGGAGTTGACAGTGATTTGAAGAATGAACATAAAAGACAAGTGAGGGATAAACCATTAGTATTTTAATAAAAGAAATGTTTTCAAAGCCTATTTATATCAGATCAAAATGAATTCCATGTCTCAGTTTAGAAGAGGTTTTTAAAAGTGTAAGGCTGAAGTACAGGGATTAGAACAAGAGGTTGGAAAATCCAGAGCACCTGCCTGGCCCTGAGTAATGATGGTCACAATTTGAGTGGTGTCACTTTTATTTGATTTTTTATCACCAAACTATAAGCATCCAGTGCAGGAAGGTCACACAGAATTTTATAGTGATCACAGCTATCAGATCTCCTGGGGCCAAACAGGATACTCTTCCATGTTCTCAGCAGTCAGTTAAGTGAGGTTCCATCTGCAGATCCAGGACCGAGGTCTCTTCTTACAGGGTTTAGGGCAGTAATAAGTTGACCTTAGTATCAGAGCCTCATTTAAACTGTAAATTGTCCCATCAAAGGTCCTCCTTCGTGGGTATTGGCTGGATTCCCAGATCAGCAATTTAAAAAATATTTATGCACAGCTTTCAAGCCTAGCTGTCTATCACACATCTGTGTTAGGTCTGGGCCTTCTGTGGTTCAAGTCATCTCACTGCTGTGTCTACAGATGCCCACAAGTGGACAAAAGCAGCCATACAGTCAGTTTTCCCCAAAAATTCGTTTCCATCTCCTGATGGCACACATAATGCTGTTGTTTTCTTAATCTGCCTCTGACACTTTATCATCTACTCTTGGCAGGTAGAAGATAAATAAAGGGCACTTGTGGCTCTATTCCTCAGGCCAAAATGAAAGTCCCATTGCAAAAAGAATTTATTTAGCAGTCCACAGTAATATTCATCGATGAGATGATCTTTTCTGTAGAGAAAAGCTGAATAAGAAAGATGCTAGCATTGGAGAGGACATTGACTGGACTCAAACATACTCAGTAATACAGACACAGTGGTTTAAATCCATGCCTTTAATCTCTTCCTTTATATATATATACAAATACACACACACACACACACACACACACACACACACACACATATACACACACTTTGATCTATTAACTAGCCAAAGTTTGCATATATATGAACACATACTTTTGTCTGTTAACTGATATAAACCATATGTTTCTGGTTTTTTGTCTGAGAAATTATCTTCTCATACAAATGTGAAATGAAATTAAAGAGCCAAAGAGCAAGTCTTTGAGACTACTTATATTGACGAGAAATAAACACCATAGCAGATCATTACAATGGAAATAGAAAGCATTGTAATGGGAACAGACAAGGTGTGGCAAACCTTGGGCATGTTGAAGAGGGTGAAGCCGAGGGAAGATTTCACAAATAAAAACAAGGAAAATTACATCAAACAGTTCTGGGAAAATAAATTTTGGTGGCAATGAGCAACAAGAGTGGTCAGAACCCAGCCTTGAACACAGGATTGCTGGCAGTTGTCCTTTCATAGAAGGCCCCTCTGAAGAGTGCTGTGATGGTTCAGATGGTCACTATGAGAGTCTATTACGGTGATTAAAAGCAGGTTTGTGACTGAGAACTTTCCCATGACCTTCTGATTTCACTTGTATTTTGGTACGGTTGACAGAAGTGACTTAGTGACTTTTTAACTCTGACAACTATCACATTCTTCATAAACAATTAAAGCAAGAATTGTGACATCTTCTTTTTTAATATCACTCCCAAGACTCCATACTACACAATTCCACAGATGGTCCCTGGGTGAGGCCATTCTGAATTTTACATGGATTCTCTTTTCCATTTCAGTAGCCACACCCAACTCCACTTTGGCAGTCGCGTGTCGCTACTTGGTTTCTCACACCCTAGAACCAGTCAGCCTTGTCACATATTGGTTTCCAAATTTAGTGGCCACAGTTCCCACCATGGGTTCTGATCTACAACAAAGGAAAATGTTTGGCTCACTAAGGATACTTTGGCAACCTTCACAACCTGTTTCTCATAGCCATGGTGAAGAGACTGTCCTCTGGATCCTTCTAGTGTGAGTGTGTAGAGTGAGTAGAGAAGTATGGGTCCATTAGAGTTGCAAATCCGTGTTCATATTCCAATAACTCTAAGCCTCTTAACTCCTACCCTCCCATTAAACCAGGAAAAAAAAAATCATGTTTCCAATTTGCTTGTATTTTATCCACTTGTTTCACACAGTTAAAGTCCTCTCAGCTTCCTAAGTTATGGTAAACAAAATCTCTGCTTCTTAGGCTAATGGAAATATATCTGGAGGGGTCTAACGTGTTTACTTCATGATCCTATTCCTCCAGCACCTCTTTGGACACATATTTCCCTCACATTTGTTTGTATGGAATAGAAAATTGAAGTGACTTATTTGAAGAATGGTATGTTCCTCATGGGTGATGTTCTCTGCCTGGCCTCTAGTGTTCTGTGGTAACTAGTCTCATGATACATCTAGAATGAAAGAGAGGGAGGAAATATGCCTAAGAAATGCAGCCAGATCTTACAAGCTATCTGACTTAGAAGGTGTAGTCACCATTTCCTCAAGAACATCATTGCTGACTTTTTCTCAGGTGAGTGGCAGCATTTGTTCCTGTCATATAGATGACCAGAATTAGTTCAGTGTCTCCGGCTTCATGGGGACGTTGGTACAAGCACGTACTGTACCTTTAGGAAGACTGTCCATTTCTATTCGTTCTCTAGTAGAAACAGTAAACACGCTGTGAGTCTGGAAATTCATCTTACATTGTCCTCTGGCTCCTCCTGGGATGAGGTTCTGCATCTGGTTTTCATAAATTACAAACTAAAAAGTATCAGATAAAACATCAATCTAAACTGGATTAAATACTTAAATATGAAATATCAAGCTCTAAATTTACTTTTAAATGCTCCATAAGTCTGAACAATGGTTTCTTATGCATGACCTTAAAATATAGATTGCAATTTTAAAAAAATAGTAAACGGTTATTTTGAACAATTGGAGTAGCAAAAGACAGAGAGACAGAGAACACAAAGAGTAACAGAAAGTGTTTCCAAATCATACATAAAGGTGGCATAACACCACATTATCAAAGTAGCTACAACAACTAGGTAGAGCAACAAAAGCTAATTGAAAATTGACTAATTAGGGCTTAAGAGAGGGGTCAGTAGTTTAGAACACTCCAAGAGGACCTGCATTCGCCTCCCAGCGCCTATGTGGCAGCTCACAACAGTTTGTAACTCTAGTTCCACAGACCCAGGGAGGGGAAAAAGTGTCCTCTTCTGACCTTCTGGAAGCACCAGGCACCACACATGGTACTCAGACATATATCCAGGCAAAACACTCATGGACTAACATAAAATAAATAAATAAATATTTAAAAAATCAGCACAGCAGGGCCGGAGTGATGGCTCAGTATGTAAGACTTTCCTATGCAAGAATGAAGGCTTGGGTCTGGATCATGAGTACCCCATGTGAAAAAAAGCCTTGAGCCTCCACATGTGCTTGTAACCACAGCTCTGTAGGGAAGAGACAGAAGGAGTTCTGGAGATTGCCACCTGTCTTGGTTACTTTTCTATCGATGTGGTAAGACATCATAACCAATGAAACTTATAAAAGAGTTTAATTTGGGACTTACAGTTTCACAAGGTTAGAGTTCATGGCCATCGTGGCTGGAGCATGGCATCAGGCAGGCATTTCACCAAGCATGGTGCTGAAACAGTAGCTGAGAGCTCACATCTTGACACTCAACCTCAAGGCAAAGAGAGAGACAGTGGGAATGGCGTGAGTCTTTTGAAACCTCAACTCCTGCCCCAGTGATGAAGCTCCTCCTGCAAGGCCACACTTTCTAATCCTTCCCAAAAAGTTTGACCAACTGGGGAACAAGTACTCAAACCTGGGAGCAATCCTCATTCAAACCACTACACTAGCCTAGCTCTAGGTAAGGGACAGACTCTGTTTTTGAGGAATAAGTCAGATAATTATAGAGTAGTACAACCTTATCCTCCTCTGACCTCTGCATTGGCACACACACACACACACACACACACACACACACACACACACATACACACACACATGCTCACATACACACATGCACACACACTCCCTCATGCACATTTCCCCAAACACCCACATGAAAGAAAATGGGCCAGAAGACTTGATCAGACATTCTAAAAATAACATGGACAAATGGACAAGTGTTTCAGGAAATATTCTTAAAATCACTAATCATTAGTAAAATGCAAATTAAAGTTACAAGATATAAACTCTGTCTCATTATTTAAAAATGATGCATACATTGGTGGGAAAGAGGGAACCTTGGTATGATGTTGAGAATGTGGTTAGTGTAATTCTTAAATTTTATTTTAATTGATTAATATTAGTAGTAGTATATGCATGTGGCTTTGGATGTGTCTGAGAGCGAGATGTGAGGGTCTATGCATGCCATGATGCACATGTGTAAGCCAAAGGACAACACTGTGGACCCTTTCCTTCTACCTCTACATGGGCTTTTGAGATTGGTCTCAGGTTGTCAATTTGTATGGCAACTGTTTTTACATTCTGAGCCATTTATTTCCCCTAGTGTAACTTTTATAACCAACTATATGGAAACTTCTCAATAAACTACTGGTAAATTCTACTACAATGGTACGCTCTCACTTTTGTGTATTTGTGCAAACAAATGAAATATAGAAATGAAAGATATGTCTGCACTTGAATATTCATCACAACATTCTTCACAGTAGCCAAAATACAGAACCAGCATAGGTATGCATCATGGAAGACTGGATTAAGAAAAAAAAAATTCAAGACCAAATGGATCAAAGACCTCAACATAAATCCAGATACACTAAACCTGATAGAAGAGAAAGTGGGAAATAATCTTGAATACATTCACATAGGAGACAACTTCCTGAACAGAACACCAATAGCAGAGGCACTAAGATCAACAATTAATAAATGTGACCTTATGAAACTGAAAATGTTCTGTAAGGCAAAGGACACCGTCAATAGGACAAAATGGCAACCTACAGAATGGGAAAAGATCTTCACTAACCCTACATCTGACAGAGAGCTGATTTCCAAAACATTATAAAGAACTCAGGAAATTAGATATTAACAAACCAAATAATCCAATTAAAAAAATGGACACCAGGAAATTTGAAGGCAAATGGATAGAACTAGAAAAAAAATCATCCTGAGTGAGGGAACCCAGACTGAGAAAGACAAACATGATATGTAATCACTCATAAGTGGATATTAATTGTAAAATAAAGTATAACTATGCTACAATTTATAGATCCAGAGATGTTAGATAACAAGAAGTGTTCTTGGGGAGAGATACCCAGATCTCTCTGGGAAGGGGAAATAGAAGAGATTTCATCAGTAGACTGAGGGTGGGTGGGGATTGAAATGTGAGCCATCAGGTCATGGGGGAGGATGAAGAGGGAGAGTACTAAAATAGACTACTGGAAAAGGGGGCATTTCAGGGTCAGGTAAAAACCTGGCACAAGGGAATCTCCCAGGAATCTACAAGGTTGACCGCAGCTAAGACTCTTAGCCATAGCAGATATGTAGTCTGAACTGGCCATCTTCTGTGGCCAGGCAAGACTTCAAGTGGAGGGAGTGGGAAAGCAACCCAGCTACATAACCTTTGACCTTCAGTCTGTCCTACCTATGGGATATGCTGGGTAAAGGTAACCTAGAGATTGAGGGAGTGGTCAAGCAATGACTCATGCCAGCAGGATAAGCCCACCCCTGACACTGCCTGGCACACTGGGATCCACAGGCTGGATGACTCAGAGACCTAGGATAGAACCAAACATGACTGGAGGGGGAAAATGTCATTGCAATGACACCTAACAATTTTCTGCTATACACATAGATTGGTGCCCAGCCCAACTGTCATCAGAGAAGATTCATCCAGCAACTGATGGTAACAGATGCAGACCCAGAGCCAAACATTAGGCAGAGCTTGGGGGATTCCTGCAGAAGAGAGAAAGAAAGGATTGTAGGAGCTATAGGGGTCAAGGACAAGAAAATTGACAGAATCAACTAATCTGAGTTCATAGGGGCTCACAGAGACTGATCAGAGAACCACAAAGTCTGGATGGGACTGACCTAGGCACTCTGCATATTTGTTACAGTTGTGTAGCTTTGTCCTCTTGTGGAACTCCTAACAGTGGGAGCAGGGACTGTTTATGACAGTTTTAGTGGCTTTTGGGACCCTACTCATCATACTGGGTCTCCTTGCCAAGCCTTAATACATGGGGAGATGCTTGTCTTACTGCAACTTGATATGCCATGTTTGTTGATACTCATAGGATACCCACCCTTCCTAAACACAAATAGAGGAGGAGTGGATTGGGAGGTGGGAACAGAAGGGGTGTGGGAGATGTACTGGGAGGAGAGGAAGGACGGTAACTGTGGCTGGGATGTAAAAATAAAAAAAAATACCAAAAAAGTAGAAAGAAAAAAAGAAAATTAAAGTGTATACATACATCAGCCAAGCCTGCCTCCACAGACTCCATATTCTCAGGTCCATCTCTGGCCCCACAGCCCCTGTACATGCTTTCCTTAGTGAGTCCTTCCAGAACCAAGGCTGTCCAAACCATTTTCACATCCAAGTCTAGCTCTGGACATGCAGTTTGTGCATCCATTTTGCCTGGAGAGTTCCCTTGGGAACAGGCCAAACCTCACCTTGTCCACTCTCAGAGGCCTAGCTCCAGTCATGCAGCTTGTGACTGGCTTTGGCTAGTGATATTCCCAGCACTTAACCACCAGCACCAATCCCTACACCATCAGGCCTAGCTCTAGAAGCCCTGCTCCTGTACTGGTCCAGTCTGAGTCAGGCTGGACTCTCACATCAGACACACAACCAAGAAAAGAAGTCCATATGCTCAGGTACATCATAAAAACACAAATAGTATGGCACCCCCAAGTACACTGGTCTAGAGGACCACAGGAAGGTCTCTAAAGAGAATTACCTAGACATTCCCAATGACACAGAATCTAAAAGAACAATAACAAACCTCATCAGAGAATTCAAGTTTAAAGAAGATGTGAATGAGCACCTCAATTAATTTAAAGAGGATAAAAATAAGTGCCTGAATAATGTCCAAGAAAATACAAACATGTGACTGAATGAAATGGTGAAGACAATCCAGGATTTGGACACTGAATTGAGCAAAGGTACAGGAATATTGAATGGGAATGAGGCTGCAATTGAGATGGAACTGAAAGGTCAATAACCCAATCACAAAGCTTGAGGGAAAGCTTTTCAATAGAATGGATCAAGTAAAAAATAGAATATCAGGACTTGATAAAGCAGAAAATAGGACTACTCAAACAAAGAATATGACATTTTTAAAATCATGAGTGAAACATACAAGAACTGTGGGGAACAATGAAAAAGCACCTCTTTGAATTATAGGCATGGACGGAGAAGAATCCCAGGTCAATAGCATCGGCCAGATGTCCAACAGAATTATAGAATAAAATTTCCCCAAATTCAGGAAATATACACTCATATAGAAGCAAACAGAACTACAAATAAACAAGATAAGAAACCCTCCATGACATATTATAAGTACATAAAATACCAAATATGCTAGCAAAGAGAGGATATTGGAGCTGTAGGGGGAAAAATTAAGGAATATCAGGTCACCTGTACAGGAAAAGCCATTAGAATGATGCCTTATTTCTTAATGGAAGCTTTAAATGTGAGAGGAGCACAATGTAATTCAATCTCTAAAAGACTATAGATGCCAACCCAGACCACTGTACCCATCAAAATTATCTGCCATAGTTGAAGGAAAAAAGTAAACTTTACATGATATAAACAATCAAAAAGAATTTTTGTGTCCACCAAACCATTCGTCCTGAGAATATGGAAAACAATACTGTGGAGTGAAGAGAGGAATAAGCATAGCAAATAGACTATGGAAAGAAAACAAATAATATGTAATTCCTGAAAAACAAAAGAGGACTAAGAACACGAACAGCAAAGAACAACAAAACCAAAATGACAGCAATCAACAAATAGCTTTCAATAATAACTTTAAATGTGAATGGCGCATAAGCCTCCAATCAAAAGGCACACGTTTGTTGAATAGAATAAACAAAATCCATTCTTTCTGTTGCCTAGGTAAGAAATATATCTTACCTTCAAAGGTAGATACCACTTTCAAGTGAATAAATGGGAAAATATATTCCGAGAAATTGGGACCAAGAAGCAAACAGATGTTACTGTTCTAATAATTGACAAAATAGTTATCAAGCTAAAATTAATCGGAAAAGATAAAGAGGGATACTTTATCCTCATCAAAGAAAGACTTACCCAAGCTGTCATTACAATTCTAAACATGTTCACTAAATCCTGGCATACTCAATTTTATAAAAAGCATATTACTGGACTTAAAGACAGAGATTACTTCCAACAATGTAATATTAGGTGAATTTAATTCCCCCTTTCTCCAATACACAGGTCATCTGAAACAAAATGAACAGAGAAACATCAGTATTAAATTACATCTTGCGCCGGGCGGTGGTGGCGCACGCCTTTAATCCCAGCACTCGGGAGGCAGAGGCAGGCGGATCTCTGTGAGTTCGAGGCCAGCCTGGTCTCCAAAGCGAGTTCCAGGAAAGGCGCAAAGCTACACAGAGAAAACCTGTCACGGGAAAAAAAAAAAAAAAAAAAGCTATACTCTGTTAAATTATAAAATCTAAAAAAATTAAAAAATTTTAAAACTTTTCCAACTAAAACTTCATAAACTATTTTAATAAATAGAAACAGAAGAACATTTCCAGACCCTTTCTACAAAGTCAGTATTACTATACTACTGAAACCAGGTAAAGACAGCAAAATGGAAAGCTATAGGGCAATAGTCATGATGAAGAAAACTTCTCAATAAGATACCTGAAAACTGATACAGGTATATGCTGTGGGATGTTCTGTATGGCAAATGTGTTGCTGATTGGTCAATAAATAAAACACTGATTGGCCATTGGCTAGGCAGGAAGTATAGGCGGGACAAGGAGGAGAATAAAGCTGGGAAGTGGAAGGCTGAGTCAGAGAGACACTGCCAGCCACCACGATGAGAAATAGCATGTGAAGATGCCGGTAAGCCACGAGCTATGTGGCAAGGTATAGATTAATGGAAATGGATTAATTTAAGCTGTAAGAACAGTTAGCAAGAAGCCTGCCATGGCCATACAGTTTGTAACCAATATAAGTCTCTGTGTTTACTTGGTCAGGTCTGAGTGGCTGTGGGACTGGCAGGTGAGAGAGATTTGTCCTGACTGTGGGTAAGGCAGGAAAACTCTAGCTACAAATGGTGTCCAACGTGGTGGCAAGAGTTTCCACCTAAAAACTGAGAAAAAAAGATTCTAAAACGGAGCTAAAAACAGTTCTTAATTGTCTCTCTCAAATGAGCAGCAGCTGCCTGTTTGAGCTACTTGTGGGTTCCTAGCATGGGCGCTCGACCTGCAGTATGGCAGGAATGAGGCCTCTGCAAGTGGCACATTAAGCTGCGTGGTGGATTTAGCCTCTGCTAGTACAAAACAAAAAAAAGAGGTTTTTGGGCTACACGCTGCTTGGGTAAAAGCATAGACCCATGATAGCTCCCAGAGCTGGTGGTAAACGTACCACCGCCATGTTGAGAAGCTGAGGTGGGTGGAGCCAGCAGCCACAGCTGCTGCAGTTTAAAGCACTAGGTTCACAATAAGACAGATTCAGATGTAATAGTTTAAAATGTGTGTAAAATATACTAGGCTTGAAAGAGACAAAAAAGGTGATATATACAGTTATAGAAACAAATACATAGTTTAAAAAAATAAAGTCTTTAAAGAGACAATAAAATTAATATAAAAATTAAGCCACATAAAGATGAATATTACATAGAGAATCTGGATTGTGTTGTCTTTGGGATTTTTAACTGCAGAAAAACATTTGATTGTAAAAGCTGTTGAGTTTAACCAATATATATATTTTAAAGATACCTTGACTTCAAAATTTGGATATAAGGATATGTTGCTTTGGAAAAGAGTCTCTTTTGTTCCCACAGAAAGCCAGAGGCTATGGATTTGTTCCAGATTAAGATACATCAGGTTTGACCAGCCAAGACCCCCTGAAAGGTCTCCGATGACACCATGGCCCAGATGATCCAACATCCAGAATGGTTTAAAGGCAACTGGCTCAGACAATACAGCCTCATGGACTATTCTACAATTCTAAAATATTCTTTGTGTCCCCATAAGATACAGCGCCCACCTCCAGCAGGAAGTAGTAAGAAAAGCTACGCCCAAATTCCCAAATTATATGTAATTTTACTTTGTTAAGGTTAAAACCTTCCTTTTTGAAAAAAAAATGGGGGAAGTGCTGTGGGATGGTCTGTATGTCAAATGTGTTGCTGATTGGTCAATAAATAAAACACTGATTGGCCATTGGCTAGGCAGGAAGTATAGGCGGGACAAGGAGGAGAATAAAGCTGGGAAGTGGAAGGCTGAGTCAGAGAAACACTGCCAGCCACCACGATGAGAAACAGCATGTGAAGATGCTGGTAAGCCACGAGCCATGTGGCAAGGTATAGATTAATGGAAATGGATTAATTTAAGCTGTAAGAACAGTTAGCAAGAAGCCTGCCACGGCCATACAGTTTGTAACCAATATAAGTCTCTGTGTTCACTTGGTCGGGTCGGAGTGGCTGCGGGACTGGCAGGTGAGAGAGATTTGTCCTGACTGTGGGCAAGGCAGGAAAACTCTAGCTACAGGTATATGTCAAAATAATTATCCATTTTGATCTAGTTGGTTTTATCATCAGTTTGTAGGCATTGGCCAATATACGTAAGTCAATAAAAATATTAATCATATAAGTGGACTTTAAGATAAAAATAACATAATCACTAATAGATGCAGAAAATGGCTTTGAAAAAATGTAATAAACCTTCATGATATAAATCTCAGAGGGAGTTGGGTTGAAGAAAACAAATGAGAATAAAATAAAGACTATATAGGACAAAGCTAGAGCCAACATTGCCCTGAATGGAGATAAACTTGAAACAATCAGGTTAAAATAAGGAACAAGGTGGGTCTGTCCACTATTTCCACTCCTTTTCAATATAGTGCTTGAAGCCCTAGCTAGGACAACAAGATAAGAAAAGAAAATTAAAGGGATACAAATAGGAAAAGAAGTCAAATTATTCCTACTGGCAGATGATAGGATAGTATACTTAAGAAATCCCAAAAATTCCACCTGAAATCTTCTATAAATGATCAACACTTTCAGAAAAGTGGCAAGATATAAAATCAACTCACAAAAATCAGTGACCTCTCTGTATACCATTAACAAACATACCAAAAATGAGATCATGGACTCACTCCCATACACTACAGCTGGGTGAGGGAGACACTGCCAGCTGCCATCAGGACAAGGAAGATGTAAAGTACCGGTAAGCCACAAGCCACGTGGCAAAGTATAGATTAATAGAAATGGATTAATTTAAGCTGTAAGAACAGTTAGCAAGAAGCCTGCCATGGCCATACAGTTTGTAACCAATATAAGTCTCTGTGTTTACTTGATCGGGTTTGAGCAGCTTGGGACTGGCGGGTGAGAGAGATTTGTCCTGACTGTGGGTCAGGCAGGAAAACTCTAGCTACAAATGGCGCCCAACATGGGGCAAGAGTTTCCACCTAAAACCTGAGAAAAAAGATTCTAAAACGGAGCTAAAAACAGTTCCTAATTGTCTCTTTCAAGTTAGTGGCAGCCTGCCGGTTTGAGCTATTGGCAGGTTCTTAGCGTGCGTGCATGCTCGACCTGCAGTATGGTGGGAATGAGGCCTCTACAAGTGGCACATTAAGCTGTGTGGTGGATTTAGCTTGTGCTAGTACAAAACAAAAAAAAAAGAGGTTTCTGGGCTACACGCTGCTTTGATAGAAGCATAGACCCACTATTTCTGAGAGTTGATGGCTCCCAGAGCTGGCGGAAACTGAAGTGGGCGGAGCCAGCAGCGCCAGCGCCGTTTCAGGCTTAGAAGGCTGCAGTTCAAAGCAATAGGCTCAAGCTAATATAAAAAAATAAGCCACGTAAAGATGGCTACCACAAAGAGAACCTGGATTATGTTCTCTTTGATATTCGTAACTAAACAAAAACATTTGATTACAAAAGCTGTTGAGTTATGCCAAAATGTATATTTTAAAGGTACCTTGACTTCAAAATTTGGATGTAAGGATATGTCGCTTTGGAAAGGAGGCTCTGCTTTTGTTTCCACAGAAAGCCAGAGGCTATGGATTTGTTCCAGATTAAGGCACATCAGGTTTGACCAGCCAAGACCACCTGAAAGGTCTCCGATGACACCATGGCCCAGATGATCCAACATCCAGAACCGTTTCAAGGCAACTGGCTCAGATGATACAGCCTCACAAACTATTCCATGATCCTAAAATTTTCTTTGTTTCCCCAGAAGATACAGCGCCCCCCTCCAGCAGGAAGTAGTAAGAGAAGCTACGCCCAAATTCCCAAATATATCAAGCTGACTTTGGAGATGTGTAATGGTTAAAGCCTTCCTTTTTAAGAAAAGAAAAGGGGAAGTGCTGTGGGATGGTCTGTATGTCAAATGTGTTGCTGATTGGTCAATAAATAAATCACTGATTGGCAGTGGCCAGGCAGGAAGTATAGGCGGGACTAACAGAGAGGAGAATTGAGAGAACAGGAAGCTGGGTGAAGGAGACACTGCCAGCCGCCATCAGGACAAGGAAGATGTAAAGTACCGGTAAGCCACAAGCCACATGGCAAGGTATAGATTAATAGAAATGGATTAATTTAAGCTGTAAGAACAGTTAGCAAGAAGCCTGCCATGGCCATACAGTTTGTAACCAATATAAGTCTCTGTGTTTACTTGATCGGGTTTGAGCGGCTTGGAACTGGCGGGTGAGAGAGATTTGTCCTGACTGTGGGTCAGGCAAGAAAACTCTAGCTACACACTACAGTCTCAAAAAAAATCTATAAATAAACCCAACCAAGGAGGTCAAAGACTCTTACAATGTAACTTTAAATCTCTTCAGAAAGCAACTGTGGAAGACACTAGAAATGGAAAGACATCCCATTCTCAAGCACTGTTAAAATCAGTTTTGTGAAAAATAACAATCCTATCAAAACCAATTTTCATATTCAACAAACAAAATCCCCATCTCATTTTTCATAGGAATCGAAAAGAACCCTAAAATTCATATCAAACTACAGAAGACCCTGGACAACAAAAGCCATCCTGAGCCAAAAGAACAGTGCTGAATGGATTGCTATTTCAGATCTCAAGATGGATGACAGAGCTATTATTATACTTGGTTCTAATGCTGAGTTACCACAATTATAATCAGCTGAATTGGGGATCTCACCTGAAGAACTGTCCTGAAGGATGTGGAAAGTTCCACCACAATTGAGGGCTATACTATCTGTTAGGAGCCCAGATAAAATAAGTTTATTTTGAAAGTAAGTTTTTTCTCACCTTTATCTGTCCCATTATTGCTGATGCTGTTGATTCCTTTGCTAACAGTACAGCCGTGTTTCCAGTTTTCCTCATGGAATAGGGACCCAACAGATCCACAAGAACTTCCAGGGCTCCTGATAATACCAGATTGGGACTAGTGAAGCACCCTGACTTGTGGACTAGATGACTATTGATCATCACCCTCCACTGACAGACAGATGCTCTGAGACTACTCTAGTGTTGAGCCACCAGCCTCAAGGACCAAGTAATGGGTGCTTAGTGTCGCAGGTATGATTTGACTATTACAATTTTAAAGGCAATTTACTTAATTCTGATTGTTTTCATTTTTCATCTTCTTGATTCTGTTTCCCTTGAGAACCCAACTAAAACATTTATAATAATAAAAACAAAATGGTACTGGAACAAAACAGAGATTTGGATCAAGAGGACAAAATAGAAGCCCCAAACATAATACACATAACTACAGCCCTCTGGTATTTGACACAGATGCCCAAAATACACCCTGGAAAAATGATAGTATCTTTAATAAATGGTGCTGGAAAAGCTGGATGTCTATGTGTAGAAGAAGAAAATTAGACCCATCTTATACAAAAATCAAACTCAATGGGACAAATATATTAATGTGAAACTTGTAACTCTTGAGACTGATAGAAGAAAACATAGGCAGTGCCCTGTAAGTATAGGAATAGAAAAGGACTTTGTGAATAGAACTCCAAAAGATAAGGAATTAAGGCCAACAACTCACAAATGACACCTCATAAAACTGAAAATCTGAAAACACAGGAAATGACTAAATAAATAAATTGGTGAATAATTCCTCGGAGTGGGAAATTATCTTTGTCAGGTATATATATAATAGGGAATAAATATCTGGGATATATAAAGAACTCAAAAACCAAATGACCCAATTAAACAATGAGCTATGTATCTGAACAGAGAATTCTGAAAGGAGAAATAAAAATGGCTAAGAAGTGTCTTTGAAGGTGTTCAACATCCTTAGTCATTGGGGAATGTAAATGAAAACCCCTTGAGATTTCATCTCATCCCAGACAGAATGGCCAAGATCAAGAAGACAACTGACTATAAACGCTGATGAGACTGTGGGGGAGGGACACTCACTCACTGTTGGTGGGATTACACACCAGTACAGCAGCCACTGTGGAAATCAGAGTGGAGGATTCTCAAACAGCTAGACGTGTTGTTAACCTCTATGGATAATAGGGGCAGTTTCACACTGTTAAAAGTTAATTCCGTTTTTACTCTTTCTATGTATGTTGGGGATGGGAACAGAGTAAGCTACAGTAGTAGAGTTACATGTCTTCTTCAAAAGGACTTCAGCATTATTAATCTCTCCTCATTCTCCTTTTTGCCCTACTCTCTGCTTCCCCACATCATTTAATGCCACCTGTCTCATTATTCTATCTTAACCCTTTATGTTAATTCATTCTATTCCCTCCCCTGAATATAGTTCCCTCATGTTTCCTTAGTAATTTCATGACCTCTATCAGTATTCCAAATGAAACACAAACATCTAATGTAGATATCCATATCCATAAATAAGAGAACAAATGTGACCTTTGTCTTTCTGTATCTGGGCTACCTCACTGTAGTGATTGTTTGCAACTCTATCAGTGGCATGAATGAGTTACTTCTTTTGAAGATTTTAGAGAGTGAGATCCCATAGACCCCAAAATATTATGAGCTATTATCATTGATCTTGGTTAACCTCCAGAAATTGAAGATGCTATTGCTGAAGATGCCACATACTTAAGTTACAGAACCCGATGAAATCAAATTGGCATGATCCTGGAAGCTTCATCCCTACTGACTAGCTTTTAGAGTGCTGGAATATGCTATGGAAGCGACTGGAGGAGAAAAGTAATCATTAATTATACTCAGCTATGAACTCTTCAAGCTACAACAATGACTGGCCTGGCAAGACATGTCTACTGATGTAACAGTGGTATGAACACCATGGGAGTAGCCAACCACTTTCTGATTGAATTTAAGTCTCCCTACAAAAGATAAATCCCTTACAGAACAATTATCAGGTCAAAAAACAATGCCTACACAGATGAAAGAACCTAGGACAAGAATCTACTGTTACTATTCTGCTAAATGTATACAGTATGAAACTAATATTTATCTTAGTACCCATAGATCAATTTATCTCAAAGCTTTCTGTTTGCAGTGGATTATTAATGCAGAGATCCTACACTGGCCAAGGGACACAGAATAAAAGACTATAGAATGTTTAGCTGTACAGGGAATACATATACTGCATTCACCCATCCTATGGCTCAGTGTCTATTTCAGAAGAGGTGGCAGAAAAAGTATAAGAGCAGAGGTGGAGGATGACTGCAAGGAAACATCATCAGCTGCACATATGAGTTGACAGTGGTTGTGACACCACGTACAAAATCTGTGCAAGCCCAAGCCAGACCAAATAACAGCATGAAAATGGGAGTTGGACACACAAACCTCTCACTATCTGTACAATAATTGAAAATTGGTGACTTTGGAGAAAAGAGGCTCAGTTTTTTCTAAGTGTGTAGGCCTTACTAAGTCAACCATTCTTCAGGGGAGGATCACACACCCAAGAATCTTTGGGGCATCACAAATAAGTCTTCAAAGTATTTTTTAAAGGACTTGAGGTTGAGTTGATCAGTGAAAAGTTGGAAGTGAATATAAACATAATAGGTTGCAAGAACTCAAAGCTCTTAGGAAGATAAAAAAAAATAGTTAAATGTACATCTGCTCCGTGGCCCAGCAATACTACTCTTTGGCCATCCTAATCCACAGATACTTGATTACTCATGTTCATTGCTGCTCTATTCACAATAGATAAGAATTGGTGACCCAGACACAGAAAGACAAAGGCCACATGTCCTGTCTTCTTTGTGAATCGTGGCTCTAGTCTGTAGATGTGACTATATGTCTGGAATAACCACTGAAGTCAGGAATCTAAAAATGGATCATGACAATAGAGAGGAGCTCTAGAGAAGAGGAGAGTAGAACATGGGTGCTATGAAAGGGAATTTGAGAAAAGGTGGAGGGAGTTAACTGTGGGAGAAGAAATGAGGTTAATGTAGAAGAGGGAGGGAGAAGAGAAACAAAAATAACACTAAATATGCATAAAAGAGGGATGTGGAAACATCATTTTGTATTTACTTTAAAATACATACATGATGTGTATATGGTGTATATATATATATATACATACATATAATATATACATATATTATACTTCCTGCTGTGATAATACAGCCCCCAAAGGCCACAGACTACCCTGTCCTGATGGATACATCTAAAAAAAAACTTCCTCACCTAAGGGTCAGGGAACATTGCAAAAAATGGGATGTTAAGGTTCTAAAAGCCAGAGGATTAGGGGGTTTGTGTGAGATTGTATCTCCTGGTAATATCAGAAAGTGTACCCCTAAAGTCTCACCAACATGGCCACCCAAATATGAGCTGAACAAGGAGGACACCAATAAACATGGAAACTGGGCATGGAGATGCCCACAAGGCCTCAATTCTACAGAAAGAACTACAGGCAACTGATTAAAGCTGGGAATGAAAGAGGTTGTCCCACCCAGGGAAGAGCAAACCAATTAGTTGTCCAGAGCCAAACAGTCAGCCTTGAAAACATACAGACAAGTAACATTATAGGGACTCATTAGGTTATAGTTAGAAATGTATATGTATATACAAATTCATATATGAATACAGTGACAATTAGTGGAGGGGGGATGAGTTTGAAAGGGAGAGGAAAGCCGTATATGGAATAGTTTGGATGCAGGAAAGGGAAGGAGAAATGTTGTAATTAAATTATAATCTCAAAAACTAACAAAGAAATATGCTTATCTGTAAGGGAAAAAAGATTCTTGCTGAAATGAACTTAATCATCCAACTCCTGTACTTTATCTTCAAAGTGGCTGATATTCTGTTTCCCATATGCTCCTCTGTACTGGGGAGGCATTCCATTGATGTTTTTATTTGCCTTTCATTTCCAGAATCACTTCAGCTTGGCTTTTCTTCAGCAATTCTATCTCTTACTGAATTCTATTATATCTTGAATCGAATCAAGTTTTTTATTTCATTGGGATCTTTGTTTTGTTCTCCTGGAATGCATCTGAGTCTTTTTGAGTTATTTAAACAAATTCACAAATGCTTTTCTTAATGTTTGGGGTTCTAGGTCATTCTCATTAACATCTGTAACTATAAGATTCATCGTTTCTTTATTGCTTTCTTCCTCTT
Organism: Peromyscus californicus insignis; assembly: GCF_007827085.1. Classification (NCBI taxonomy): domain Eukaryota; kingdom Metazoa; phylum Chordata; class Mammalia; order Rodentia; family Cricetidae; genus Peromyscus; species Peromyscus californicus. The sequence goes on along the minus strand of NW_026294534.1, from coordinate 13,842,872 downwards.
TTTGTTCAAGTCTCTCTTCTTTTTTTCCATTGAGTTCTTTGCCATTTTAAACATGGCACTAAGTTGTAGAGGGGCTGAGGTGTCATATTCCTATCAGGCTGTCATTCAGGGTTTGGGGCTCTCTCCCTAGTCATCCCCTGAGAGTCACCTACTATGTGGAATAACAACCACGTTTTAGGAGCCAGCATGACCTCAGCCAGTCTATGTGCCCATCACTGCTGTGTGGGGTGGCTCCCTATGACTGTGGGTCCTATCCTATCACCGGTCAGCTCCCAAATGCTCCTTGTTTCTGTCACCTCTGCTATGTGTTGTGTATCCCCATGTACCTTGGTGCCCTTCCTTGAACCTGTTCTGGGTTCTCCTCATGTCTGCCACATTTGTGGGTCTTTTTGCACCTGGTCACAAGACCCTAAGTCAAAATATGCCCTTTTCTGAATTCCATAGCCTCCACCCTGTGTTGTGGGTATCTGTACCTGAGTAATCTGAATTACTGCTAGCCTATTCCCTGTCTCTGCCTCATTTTGTGGATCTTTGCAAAGTTGGGTATCCTACCCTTGGGTCAGGTCTGGTTACTTTGTCTTTCACAGACTCTTCTTCCACATGGCAGCCTTATTTTCAAGGACTCCCATTTGGGTTCACATTCAACCCATTTCACTTTCCTACAGCCACCACCAAGTTTGCAGATCTCCAAATGCCTGAATACCATCTCTTGGTCATGTATATTCTGCTCCCCACCTCTGTCACTGTGACTGGATACAATACCCCAGATGAGCTGTGACCCAGAAGATATTTAATAACATCCCAGACAAAGGAGATTAGATTTAAGGTTCTTGTTAAAAGGAAAAGGAGAAGAAAAGAAAAGAAAAGAAAAGAAAAGAAAAGAAAAGAAAAGAAAAAGACAATTACTAGTTTTAAATACTTTACATTGGATTGGATTGTTTTATATTGTATACAAATTATATATATTGAAATTGATATTGTTAGAAAATGCTATATGTATATTTATAATTGTACTTATACCATTCATTTAACAATGTAATGCAATTTTCTGATCCTTGAATGTTATTATTACCAACTATTAGGATATAAAGAAATGAAAGTTAGTAGTTAGACATTACAATAGAACTTGTAGTCATATTAAATATGTTTTAAAAATTGAGCAGATATATTTTAGACAGGTCATCTTCAAACCCTTCAGAGATCTACAGAATATGGCATTTAAAATGTTTTAATAACTTAGAAAATTTTTCTTTTTTGAGACATGTCAGCTCCTGGCAGTACCAATCTACTTCAGAGAAAATATGGGCATTGAAGAAACTGCATATGGAGTTAACTTTCATTGTGGCAAAAGTTAGCCACTGGACAACAAAGTATCCTCGAATCAACAGGACAAAATGGACAGACAGGACATGAAACAAAGGACTACTGATTCTTGCCAAAACAAGTGTGGTTATGACTTTATCAAAAGGCATCTTCTGAGGCCAGGACAATATGGCACCATCCCTGAAGTGGCCTTCGCAATTCAGAAAAGGTACAGTGCCCTTTTCTTCGAAGGCAGCTGAACAGGCAGTGGGCCAATGGCTTCTGATGTGCAATGGAACAGCAGCTGAAACAGTTATTCTTGAAGAGTAACTAAGCTCACGTCTCTCAATAGTAGATTGGCATTTGATAGAGGGATGTGGAGAAGAATGGGATGCTGAGATGAAGCCATATATACACAGCCAAGAAGAATGGACAGCTGAATTAAAAAACCATCAACAATTTCCAGAATTTAAAATCCTGAATCATGACATGACACTAGTGGAATTCAGGTGTTTCTGGTACATGGACTGCTCTCACCCAATGTAAGGTTGAACTGTTGACCTTGTGTACACAAATGAGTCTGTCAGATACGCTAAGCCTATAGGCTGAAAATGATGCCCCAGCACTGCAGAGAAACCTCAGGTGACTGTGGCAGCTGGCTGTTTCTGTCAATTCACAAATTTTTTGGAAATTGCTTGTATGCACTTCCTGTTTTTATTTTTGTTAGCTAATATTATTTCCTTCTTGGGTCTCTGAGGGAGTTGAAGACAAGTTAGTTATAGTTGAAGATTAGTTAGTTATAGTTGAAGATTAGTTAGTTATAGTTGAAGGTTAATTAGTTATAGTTGAAGACTAGTTAGGATAGAAAGTGAATTAGGTACATTTTGGACTTACCAAAATAGGATAGATAATGGAATTATTTTCTCTGAATTTGTCAAATAAAAATGGACTAGACATTGTTTAGACATTTATTACTTGTATATATTGTATATAGTTATTGTACTTTTGTATATAGTTTTTCTTTTGTTAGTTATAACCTTTTTCTTTTTTTTCTTTTTATTAAAATAGAAAAGGGGAAATATGGTGGTATTTTATTTGTACTGAAATGTGATTTTAATTGTATGTTAATAAATAAAGTTGCCCAGGGGTCAGAACTATTAGAGCCATAGCAAGAGTGTGGCAGTTGTGGCGCACGCCTTTAATCCCAGCACTTAGTAGACAGAGCTAGGTAGATCTCTGTGTGTAAAAAGATACAACCAGCATTGGAGACACACGCCTTTAATCTCAATACCAACCATAGAAGACCTGGAAGTCTCTACAGACAGGCAGTGACGAGGGCAGTCATGTGTTTGGGTTTACAACCAATGAGAAGGCAGAACAGAAAGGCTATAAAGACAAACACACAGGAAGTAGCCTCTTTTCAGAGAGTTCTCTTGGCTGAAGAGGATTGCTGAAGCAGGAAGGGTGAGGCTTTTAGTTTTGACCTCTTGGCTTTCTTCTCTGAATTGGCTCTGTGTTTCTTATTTAATAAGATGATTGGTTACATCTACACCAGGGGCAGGCTGACCATACACAATACACTTTATCTTAAAAAAAAAATTATCAGCATGTCTTGCTCCTCTAAAAATCCTCTATTACTATTGCCTGACAAATAAAATTATATCAATGAAATATCTTTCCATAAAACAGTTTGGAAAGACATCCTGTTTAAGAACACCATGTATGGGTTTTTTTAAATGTAAATACACAGCTAAGAATAATAAGAAACTGAGGACAACCACTGCTTGCTGAAAAATGTCACATTAAAAGGAACTACTGAGATACTGCATAAGGTCATAAGAAAATATTCTGGAAAAGAACAGAAAATGTAAAGAAGACATCAACTATTTAAGAATCACTAGTGAAACATCCAAGCATGGTATCTTATGTCTCTAATTACAGCACTTAGATTGGAGAGTTATTTAGGAGAATTTCTGCAAGTTAGACACCAGTCTGCCCTACACAGTAATTCTCACACTGCTGTAGACTATAGAGTGAGATGCTCTGTTTAGATTTCTTTAGGAAGATGATTTCTGATCCTCTGTCTGTAGCTGGAGAGCTTCAATGGATAGGTATAAGATATTATGGTACATTATTGTATATACTAGTAAACAAATTTAGTAAAATAGCAGCCTTAGATAATTTGCACTATAATTTGCACTGTTATGGATTCTTATATGTTTATACAAATGTAAACTATTTTTATATTCCTGTTTAAGATAACTTGTATATTGACACAAATACAGAACTGTATTTGTTATAATGTACATATATTTCTACTCTTATTTGAAATATTTGTATATTGATACAAATGTAAATTTATATCTGTCATACTGTATGTATGTTCTACTTCTGTTTAGGATATTCTGTATATTGATATATATTTAAGATTATTGTCATATTGCATATCACACTATACATTGCTACTTCTGTTATAAATACCTTGTGTATTGTCACAATTTTGAAGTCATCGTCCTTTACCGTACATTTGCTTATAGACTGTTCACCTTGTTTACATGAAGCCTTAGTCCTTAGGTTATTTCGGTAGATAAGACTTATAGATTTATAGTCACCTATGCTTGTCATCTCTATAGTTATGTTAGTTAGGTTATCCAGATTTACAGATACATAGGTCAGATGGATAGGTAATCTTGAAACACTTCATAGACCTAGAGGATATGGCATTTAAATAACTTAGAATTCTGTTGACGTGAGACACAATTACTCCTGGCAGCACCAATTTGATCCTGAGAGAACAATGGGCTTCTAAGACATTTCCATTTGGAAGTTTGTCTTCTTGGAACAAAATGACCTATTGGGCAAAGAACTGCCCTTACCTCAAATGCTGACAATACAAGTGCTGTCCTTCTGGACAAGCAGGACACAAGGAAAAGTGACTTCTGAACTCTGCCAAGACAGGGTAAGATAGTCTTTTAGAATTCCTGCTCCTGAAAATGGTCTGTCAGATACTCTAGGCCTGTAGCCAATTTGAATGCACCAACAATGCTGAGAAACATTAGGTGACTGTCCAGGCTGCCAGCTGTCTCTGTCTACTCTTGCAAGATTCTCAAAAGTTGCTTACATCCATCTACCATTTCTCAGGTACCATTATATTCCTTCTCAGGTCTTTGATGGGATTGAAGACTAGGAGTTATAGTTACAACTTAGTATATGTATGTATGTATGTATGTATGTATGTATGTATATATATATATATATATATATATATATATATATATATTAGATAGAACATATTAAGTATTAGATTCAGGTTCTTTAGGATAGGACACCTTTTGGAATGATCTTTGCAACATGCCATTTACCTACGCTCTAGACTTCTCTGGATTTTAGCATGTGTTTCTTGCTTGATATTATTCGCATTGGTTGTAGTTCCATCTTATTTAGGTCATTATCCCTCATTATTCCTGGACAATATTTGATAACCATTCCTTTGTATATAGTCTTGTACTAGGTTAGAACCTTCTTATTTAGACAAAAGGGGGAGATGTAGTGGGTAGCCATTCCAGCTTTGATCTGGAAGTTCCAACCCCCATTGAGGCTTCGGTAACTGTCACGCCTACAAGGTGGGGCCAAGAGAGGACCCTGAAGACCCGAGATCTGGATGTACCACCGCTCTTGGTTCCTGGACCCTGGACGCTGGAGGTAGACCAAGCAGAGTTCTCCAGAGAACACCGCTGGACTGCGCTATGTCTTTCCCAGACCCTGCAACCTACCTATCCCTTCATTTGTAAGTTACACCACTAAATAAACCTCCCTTTTAACTACGTGGAGTGGCCTTAATAATTTCACCAATATCTGTCTCTCACTTCTTCTGAGTATCTCTCTTATTCATTCATTCATTCATTCACTCATTTCATTAGTTTGAGAGTTTCATGTTTCCATCATATCCACCCCTTCTCCAGCTCCTCGCATATCCTAGCCCCTTCTCTACATGCCCAACATTTGAAAAAATTCTATGGAGTCCAATTTGTGTTGACCATGTAATCTTGGATGTGTGGTCTTCCACTGGAGCATGGTCAGTTTAACAAAGGCTATACTCTTAGAGAAAACTGACTTTTCCTATCCTAGGATCTATCAAATTCCAAAAGATCTTTAGCTGGAATTGGGATATCATGCCCAACTCCATTCTCCATCATGAAATTTGACCTGGTTTGATCTTATACAAGTCTTATGTATACTGTTATAACCCCTGTATGTTCATGTGTACAGCTGCCCTGCTGTGTCTCAAAAACACTTTCTTTATAGTTGTCCAATATTTCCAACTCCTCTTCTGCAATGATACCTGAGTCTTGGGAGGAGGTGTGATATGAGTGTCTCATTTATGGTTGAAAATTCTCAATCTCTTATTCTTTGTACCTTGGCCAGTTGTGGGTCTCTATGATAATCACCATCTTCTAAAATTAGAAGCTTCTCTGATGAGTGCCAAGAGATATATCCATCTATGAGTATAACAATAAGTCATTAGGAGTTGGCTTAATGATATGTTTAATTAGCAGAATAATAGTAGTATAGTAGGTTCTCTTCTGGATCCTATGACCTGTCTAAACATAGGTTCTTGACTCCATAATGGTGGCAGGTATGTGTTTCATCTTGTGGGGTAGGCCTTTGACCCAATCAGAGAGCAGTTGTTATTCAATGATATTCATGCCACTATTGCACCAGTGGACATGTCTTGCCAGGCCATTCATAATGTGGCTCCAGAGTTCACAGATGGGTAAGTCTGATGTTTACTTTTTTTCCTCCAATAGTATGCTATGTTATTACTAGCTTCATTGCTCCAAGTTCTATGATTCAAGTATGTGATGTCTTCAGCAGTAGGGTCTTACCTTCAATGTCTGGTGGATAAACAATAATAACGGCAATAGACTGTATTTTTGGGAGTCTTTAGGAGCTCACTGGCCAATTAATCCTAGAAAGGTAACCCCTTCCTAGCTTAAGCACTGGCATTGGATTTTATTTATTTATTAGCCTGTGGTGTCTAGTAGGGGCATTGTCACCCCATATAACCCCAGTAAATAATTTGACACTTCTTGTTCCATAATTCCTCTTTAGACATTTATAGCACCATTTTCTGACCCAGTGTGACTCTGTCCCTATGTCGATATGATCTCTCTGTCTGTTTCTCTATTTTTCTCTTCCCTTCCTCTCCTGTGTCTCCAGTGCAGTGAAGGTAGTAGCATGAGTTCACTGGGTTCACAATGATGTTGTGCTGTTGGTAGCAGCTGATGCCATTAGCTTTATTCTGACTCAAGTATGGTGGCTAGAAATTGGAGTCCTGACCAAACCATTTCTAGAACACAGGTTAAATGTTCTTCCTGGTCTCTGAGCTTCAAGTCCTGTTCTCCAGCCTCCAGGCCCCATATTTAATTCTCTGAGTTAATCAATGTCCTCTTAACAATCACATCTCATGCTTAATGTAGAAGAGCAGTTACTACTGTTTACAATTGAACCTCTCATGGAGATACTGAGATGGCTACTCACAGAAACAGTAAGAAACACCAAACTCAGTTACAGCTCCTCATACTTGACCCTTCAGTCCCTTGAGAAATGTGCTAGGGCCTGACATCTAGGAAGACAGTGGGGAAATCTTAGAAATACATGTCCAATTGGAAAAAAGAAACTTCTATTTTATCCTGAACAGAAAAGTTCTACACATAGAGATGTGAAAATAGCCTTTCCTAGAGGACTGCTCACTACTTCAGTCTGGTCACCTTTATGACAGGAATGGATAAATTCTGGGTCAGTGCTACACAGGAAGACCAATACTAACTAGCCTAGAGACAGAAAGTCACCTGCTTGAGTAGCTGGGTTTTGTCTCATGGGCTGTATGACCATTGCAACAGAAGGGATACTGGCATGGACTACCTTACCAGGAACTCCTCAGAACCTCCTAAGAAGGAAAATATAACAGGCCTCACAAGATGTACCTAATTCTAATAACCAGAATGTAAAAAAATGTTTACCAGGAGCACACAGTACTCAGTTACTACTCAAGGCAAACAATAGTAAATTGGTTATTGGAGCTTTACTCAATTGCAACACCTCCCTTCAAGTTATAAGTGGGGTTGTGCAACCCCCAAACCCCTATAAACAACAGCTGTCTGGAAGCTTCTGTCCACTTGTCCCAAGGGATCTCTTGTCTTCTCCACACTCTGGACTTTGCTGGCAGTGACCATGAAGATTGCTTACTTTCTGGTGCTGATGTTTTGCTTTTGCTCCCCCATGATGGTCCAGGGTAAGTCTCACAAGCTACTGGAGCAACTGCCCCAGGGCTGGGGTAAAGGGGCTAAGGAAAGTCGAGGGGAGCTAGTTCTAGGCCTATAGGATCAACAAGAGTACATCCCATTGTTGACTGACCTCGGTCAGTGCCCTTCAGAGTCTATAAGGTATCCACTGGAAAAAAGGGCTAGATGCAGGAAGATACTGGCATCTTCCTGTGCCCATCCTTGCCTTGGACATTGAGGAAATACACTGTGTGAGAAGAAGTTTGCTTAGCTTCAATGTGATTCCTCAGAGAGAAAACTGTCCTATCTGGTGAGGGGCAATAACCATCATCAATATGGTTACTAGGTGACAGGACTTTGGGCAACTTGAAGCAGGTCCAACAGACAATGTTACTAAGGACATGCAACTCACCAAGTGAGCAGGCAGTCAGGGGACCACAGGAGATTGTCCACAACTGTGGGATATCCAACCACATTTCCCTGTCCAGTTTTTATCAGCCATCAATGCAGGTATCTTCTCATCTAGTCAGAAGAGGGGAACTTCTCTATGCCTAAGCACCATGTCCCTGATGCAAAAGTCTACAGGATGAATCAAGGACATGGTTTTCCCAGGTCAGTCTTTCATGGTGTCCTGGTGCATACCATATATCTTGGTCATAACTATCCCCTATTGACTCCCTCCAGCAGCCCCTGTACCACAACATGGCTCCCATCTCCCTTGTTTTATGTTGTTGTGTTTTAAATAATGCATTAAGTCTACTTAGTGCCATCCATAATCCCATCTGTGTAAGGTCATCCACTATGGCATGAAAAACCTGCCAAAGTCTTCCCGCCTCCCCTAGGAAAAGTGACATTCCCCTTTTTGGCATTTATTAACTGCCTCCTTCTTCTTTGCTAGAATTATTAGCTCTCTTGATCTTATGTGAGCATTGTTCAGATAACCCCAGATACTGTGAGTTCATATGTATAGCAGTCATGGCAGGTCCAGAGGTCAGCCTTTCACAAGCACTACTATACATCCTCTGGGTCTGACTTTGGATCCACTTCATCTTTCATGACATTCCCCGAGCAGGGAGTGACAGTTGGTAGGTGTCCATGCCATCTATAGCTGAGTACTCAACGAATGTATTTTGAATAGTTATGAGTTTGCATTAACCACTAATCTCTTCAATGAGATGCTTCATTGACCACAATTAAGAGCAACTCAAATCTGTAGATATAAATATTTGTAAAGGGTTTAACATCATGACCATTTTGCAAACCAGCAACAGTGAATTCTCACCTAGTTCGTTAACCATAGTTTTTGACCATGTTTACATTTTCAGGCATAAATTCCCTCCTGTGGATCAGGTCTCAAATCCAATCAAGAGAGTTACCGGTTACTCCCAAAATCAGTCTGGCTGCTATTGTACCAACAGGCACATCTTGCCTGGCAAGTTCTTGTAGCATGCAAAGCCCAACATTCAGTAAGACCACTGATGCCTTCTCTCTCCCAGAAGCTTGCATAGCACTTTGTAGCACTATGAAAGCTAGCCATCAGGAAGGGAGTTTCCTCATGACTTCAAAATTGATTTTCCTGCATCTTAAGACCAAAATTTGTGAAGTCCTCAGTAAGAATCTTACCATCTAGTCACAATGGCCACACAAGAACCATGGCAATAGCCTACTTAGTTCGGGGTACCTCTGGGGACTTCCTGGTTTTTTCAGGTCTTTAAAGTGCCCATGCATAATAAATAGAATAGCAGCATTTGCTGTTTGATTTAATTCCCCCATTATGTGTGTGCGTGTTTGTGTGTGTGTGTGTGTATGTGTGTGTGTGTGTGTGTGAGAGAGAGAGAGAGAGAGAGTATACATGTGTGTGTTTTCACTGAGTACAGATAAAGTTGTTTCTAGTGTCCAAGATGAAGAGTTGAAAAGCATATTTTGCAATACAAAGAGTTTTGTAATCATCAGGCAGACATGTGACTCTAGGAGACACTGTCTCCCAGGGTGAGGATGGCTTACAGCAGGACCTGCTCTGGCCACCACAACAAATGCCACATGCTAGGGAAAAACTACAACAGAGACTTAATTAGTTCAATTTTTCTCTCATTTTGTTTTTTGTTTGTTTGTTACTTGTTTGTTTAAAAATTCATATTTATTTTTATTTTTCAGATATGTACAGGTAATAATAGAGTCTAAAATTATATGTTTCACTTAGTTATGTAATCACTGAGTAGCATTAAGGGGACAAATAACCCATAAAGTATGGGATATTACTTTGTAAATTTGATATTAGGTTAAAAGAAAATAGCCAACTTATTCTTCAACTCAGTGCTCACAGAAGTGACTTTGAGAACAGTTCAGACAAACAAATGGGTATCTTGCCTTATCCACATGGATGATACTGATTCTCTGTAGATCAGTGGTTCTCAAACTTCCTAATGTTGCAACCATTTCATACAGTTCAAGTTGTGACGACCCCCCCAACCATAAAATTATTTTCATTTCTACTTCATAATTGTAAATTTGCTACAGTTATTAATTGTAATATAAACATGTATTTTCCGGGGGTCTTAGGTGACCCCTGTGGACAACCCAGAGGTTGGAAACTGCTGCTCTAAATGGAATCTGAGGCCAGGGGCAGCCATGCTGCTGCTCTCCTTGTAGCATCTTTTCCTGGCTTGAAGCAGGCAGTTGAATTTCTCCTGTGTGTCTGCATTGCATTTGAATTCTTCCCATTGGGGTCCTCCAGTCTCTCTGGATTAGGGCATACACTGACAACTCTATTCAACTTTAATAACCTCTTTAAAGGCCTTCTCTCCCAACACAGTTACATTCTGAGGAAGTCTAGGCTAGGGCTCACTCAGGAATTTAGAGAGGAAAACAGTGTTCACATTTGTCAGCCAGCTTTTGACTTCTGAAGTAATATCTGATATAGAATTAAAAAGGAAAGATTTATTTTTGCTCAGAGTATCAGAGATTTGGGTCCAAGCTGATCTGCCTCCATCTCATTGGGCCTCATCAGAAGCAGTACACCCTGGCAGTAGAGTGTGATGGATGAGGCTGTTTAAGTCAGGATGGATTAAAAAGCAGAAGAGAAAATCAGGAGGGGGATGAGGTTGAAGTGGAGCCATCAAAGACACACCAACATGCATTTGCTCCCTTCCACTAAGTTTCTGTCAGCTCCAAGCAGGGTACTAAAACTTGAAGCCCTTCCCCTGAACATCAATCACTCAAGCCCTCAGTACATCAGAATGGGGTAGAGTCCAAATTCAAACCACAGCAATTGAACCATTATGCAGTTAAGGCTAGAGAAATGGTGTTGGAAAGATCACTTACCGTGAACCTATGCAAAGGCTTTGTTCCTCATTGGACTCAGGAGATGAGAGATTTAGTTACTTTCTAACTGTGAGGTTCTGTCCAATGGGGCAGAAGGCAAAATAAATTTCAACTGGAGATGCCTGTAGCATTTATCCAAGGTAGCCACAACGGGTGTCTGGCAGAAAAGGACCAGAGGATTTGCAGAAATAGCAGTTGAGGATATGTGGAGCTTATGTTCAAGTGAGAAGGATCTGTTTACTGGAAGGGAAGGAGGCAGGGCAATTCTTATGATGGAGTGCCCACTGTGGCATTCTGAGCAGATGGGCTATGCACCAACAGATTGATAGATGAAGTACTAAACTCATGTGGGAAACTTCACAACATAGTGACATTTGTACACTTAGAATAAGCGTTCAGAACAGAAGCTGTGGGGCTTCACATTCAATCTTACACTTTCAGTACTGAATATATTTCATGCACTTAATCATTACTGAAACCAAGAACACATGACAGGATTAGAAACAGAGAAACAATTATATCCTCTTTATGTCTCTGTCTACACCTGCATCCAGGCCTTTCTCATCCCATTATACTCCATCTTGTCTGTGTATTCATGTTCTATCACACCCTCATGTACTTTTACACACACACACACACACACACACACACACACACACACACACACACACACACAGATTCTGCATAAGAGAGAAGCTGTGTATATTGTTCCTTTTAATATTGTGTCACACTTAACATGATATATTCTAAAACCATCCATTTTCCTGCAAATTTTTAGATTTCATTTTTATTGTCTTTAAATATTACGTTTGTGGAGTAGGCCTTAGATTCCCAGAATCTAGAATTACAGTGGTTGTAAGAAGCCTGATTTGGGTGCTGGGAATCAAACTTGTGTGTTCTGAAGAATGGTTAGTGTTTTTAACTGCCAACCCATCTCTCTAGCCCCAAATACCTCCTTTTTTTAGACAGGTTTTTTCAGATATTATGAGGTCTGGATGGACAAGAACTCACTATGTAGACCAGGCTGGCCTCAAACTCGGATCACCCTGCCTCCTGAATGCTAGGATTTAAGATGTACACCACCATGCCACAACACAGACTTCTAACATACGACAGCTACTTTACTCTTTGCAGTGATAGTTATAGAGTGGGTATTTTATAGCTGTGATGTAGAAATGATATAACTTGCTTCAAGCCAGAGACTATACATGGTGAAATTCACAAGTAAAAATAGGTCAGTTCTGCAGATAATACTATTAAATACCAAACAACCTTAGATAATAAGTTTGTTTATTATGCTATGGATAAACAAGGATTGATTTTTGTGTGTGTGAATGTGGACCATGCAATGTTTGAAATGTGCTTATTCTAAAAGCTTAATTGTTACCTCCCAGAAAATTCAGATTTAATGAAGTGATCTCATTTTTACCTGGTGATATTGTATGGAGAAAACTATATCCCTAGGCTTGACATCTTAAAAGAGCAAAGGGATTCATCCCCTCGCTGAGGTGCAAATCCACTCAGGCCACAAGGGTGCTCTACTCACTGCAATCCAAGCTGACAAAACACCCACCACCACGGGTGTTGCCGCCCACTGCAAAAGGGAAGAGCATCCAAGGAGTTTCACACTAGTAGTTAGGAACTGGAGCCCCCAGAAAGCATCCTTTCTGTTCAAAATACACTGGCTGGCCTCATGGCTATATGTACTTAGGCAAAAGGTAAGAGCATCATATTTTTGTGTTGAGACAACAGAGAGCCAGACCAATTGTTGAACACCCTAATGGAAGAGAGAGGGGGAAGGGGATGTGGAAAGATGATTGACAGCCTGTAGATGATAACTGGATGATGGGTACATTCATTGATGATAGATGTGCTTGTGGAGGTGACAACAGATAGAAGCCTGTGTCTGTATCTGCATGTATATTTTTGTTTTCTCCTACAGTGGCAGTGTAGCTAGATATTGAATTAAAGTTTCTTATTCCCAGTTGGCGCACTCTCCATCACAACACAGCACCTCAAAAAGCCACAGGCTTTGATAGAAACAATACTCAGCATTTACTCATGGCTGTCTTTCATCCTTTGGCTTTCTTGACTTTTGGACACAATTCAGGTTCTCTCTACTCTCTAACTCTCTCTATGGCTTCAGATCTTCCTAGCCTAACTCACTGTGACACAGGACCGTTGACACTGGTTATGTGCCATGGCGTGTCATGTGTGAAATCACACACACCACACCAAACACAGGAGGTACAGCACTCAGCCTCAGCAGCACACCTCTTCTGTCATTCACTGGCTGTGTATAGCCTGATATTGGTTGCACACTCGTCAAGTTTTGCACTGTCTGGGAGGAAGGCACTTTAGGAAGGCTTTATACAGGACATGTGCAAGGAAGTGAGTTACACTCAGATTCTGGAGACACAGTCATGGGAGGTGTTTTCTCTGATCCAAGCATCTTCACATGGTAACGAAACTAAGTTACAGGCACCAAAGGCTTTCTAATGGAGCAGGAAAACAGAACCAATAAAGAGGCTCCGGTGGCTACATGGCCTCCGCAACCACAAGTCACCTCTGCTTTATCATAAAGCAACCACAGAGAGTGAGTGAGTAAGCATGGCTGTCTTCCAGCTGTCTTGTTCAACAACACTGAAATAAGAACTTCATACATTATCAAATGAGCGCCCTCATCTAATTTTCTTTGTAATAGTCTGCCGGTGAGAAAATGGTTACCAGCTCAGGTGACACCCAAGCCATCAGAAAGTTAGTGTGGGTCTTGTGGACTGGTTTGCGCACCCTTGCTAGGCACAATAAATGATAGCATCTTTGTTTTGATGAAGCGTTGTTTCTTCACAACTTCTCTCCCTTTTCCTTACAGGGCACAGAGGAAATTTGAGACCTCGTCATTGTGAGACATTCCTTGGCATTTGCACAAATCAGATACTCCCTAGATGTGCTGTCCTGCATGCAGAATGCAAAGACTGCTGCACTGGATGCAAATACTGCTGTGGTGTTTAATGGCAGCTCACTGACATGTGCAATTCAGCGTTAGAATAGGCACCTGTTCTGATTTCCATGAAATAAAGACATCATAATGCACATGTACTCTTCCCAAGATGTAAATTTTCAGTGACACGCCAGTGTGCTTGAAAAGGGAGAATGTAGTGGAGGGGTGAGGGAGGAGTTTGTGGTCTAGTATTTCCAGGTTCTTGGCCTCTTAAGTCAAGAAATTAAAGGCTCACACAGATTTATAAATGTAGCAAGGAAACTTTGCTGAAAGTTTGGGGCTAAAAGCAAGGGAGGTTGATACTGAAATTTCTTTTTTTATTGTTTTGGTTTTGGTTTTTCGAGACAGGGTTTCTCTGTGTTGTTTTGGTGCCTGTCCTGGATCTCGCTCTGTAGACCAGGCTGGCCTCAAACTCACAAAGATCCATCTGGCTCTGCCTCCTAAGTGCTGGGATTAAAGGCATGCCCTACCACTGCCCAGCCTGATACTGAAATTTCGACTTCCTGCCTCCCTTTCTCATCTCAGTGAAGGTAAGTACTTAATTTGAGGAAAGCCTAAACCAGAAAATCTGTGGAATTGAAACAGGAGGCTGAGCAAACTTGTCAATGAGACTCAAAGTTGTAACAGTTGAATGTGGTGATTTCAAAGGGGATAGCCCCTGTTGGCTCATAGTTTGAATGCTTGGTCCCCAGTTAGTGGAACTGTTTGGAAAGGATTAGGGGTGTGGCCTTGTTAGGAGTGTCTTGGGAAAAGGCTTCGAGGTTACAAAAGGTCCCAAGGCCCAGTATCATCCTGCCCTCCACCCAGCCCATAATTTGTGAATCTTGCACTCCAGAGCAATGCCTGCTTTCCTGCTGCTGAGCTCTCACCATGATAATCATGGACTAACCCTCTGAAACCATAAACAAGTCCCCAGTCCAGTGCTTTCTTCTGTAAGTTGCCTCAGTAATGGTATTTTCACAGCAATGGTGCAGTGACTAAGACAATGATTAAATGAACGCTGTAAAGTTGAGATGGAGTCAGCAGTGACCGTCTCCAAGAACCTTTAGGAAACTGCAGAACTGCCTCTGAGAAACTAACCTTGTCCCTTCCCCTGAAGAGATGTCTAGTTAAACAGGAAGTCACTGATACATTAAAGTAGGCAGAGGTTTCAGAATATGTCAAGTGCCCCCAAATATTAGAGGGGGTGAGTGATATATATGTGTATATGTGTGTTCACTGGTGTGTGTGTGTGTGTGTGTGTGTGTGTGTGTGTGTGTGTGTGTGTGTGTAAGCCAGAGGCTGCTTGAGGCATCTTCCTCTAACACTCTCCATTTCAGCTAAACTGGCTGGCTAGTGAGCCCTGGAGAACCCGCTACTCTGACTTTGCCTAGTGGTGAGGTTACAAGAACTGGTCACTACATCCAGCTTTTACTGGGCTCCAGTGATTCAAACTCAAGGCTTCACAATTATACAACAGGAATATCCATTCCACTGAGCCATCTCCCCCTTAGTAAAAATTATTTTCTATAACTCAGAGCTATGCTCTGCCTGATGTCCTAAGGAGATTCAGAATATTGCCCTTTACCAGAACATTAAGAACTCATCAATGATTACCAATAGGGCTTGTGAACAGTTCTGCGTTGCCTGCTCTTCTTAATCTGGGACGGTGAGAAAACATCCACCCTCTAAAAGCCTACTGATGCCACAATGAAATGGAGGCTCAGAGGCCAAATGCAGTACTCAGTGATCTAGATTCGAGTTGGGCATGGCTAGAGTAGGAGACATGAGAATTGAAGATTTTTTTAACCTCAGTGATCTACGGCAATCTTGTGATGCTGTTAAAATGGACATAGGAGGGCAGTTTATTAGGATGGCTACAAGTGAAGCCCCCACAGGCTGCACCTCAGTCCCCTGGCTGACTTTCATCACCTTCTTTGTTTGCTTCCCTCCACAACTGGAAAGTATGCTGTGATCTCTAACACTGTGCAGTGCCTTTCCATGTCTAACCTAGGTGTTCAAGAGGACAACAACCTCTCCACACCCAATACTCTCTGCTACCCTTGTGTTCTCACAGATTAGTATTATTCATCTGCTATACAGTCCCAGTGTCTCTAAAACACTATCCTGCCTAAATCACACTCTAAAACTCCAGATCTGCAATTCCCTGGAAGTGTCCATTATTCAACAAGTCAAAAGTTCAAGTCTTCCCCCAAGATTCCACATCTCTAGGGACCAACCCCCCCGCTGTCACTTCCTGTGTATCTTTTATTTTCCTTTTATTTTTCTGAAACAGCGTCTCATGTGGCCTGGGTTAACTTCAAACTACTCATTTGAGGATGATCTTAAACCCCCTCATCCTCTGTGTCCACCTCCCAAGTACTGGGATTACTGTCATGTTCCACCATGTTTGGCTCTTTACTAAGCCCAGCTACAAGCCATTGGCGCTGTCTTCATCCACTCCCTGAACCCCCAAATAGTTCCACTGAAGTTGTGTAATATAATAACTGATTTCTGTGTCTCTACCCTCTGTCTTCCAATCCTTCTCCACATCACTAAAAATTCTCCAGTGTTACTTTATAGTATAAAAGATAAATGCATTTAGCTTAGCATCTGAAGTGTTTCAAATGTAGACTATTCCTTTGCAAGTTTTTTTCTCTCATGTTTTAGTTCTCTAATTCCCTCAAATTAGGATGGGAGTCATAATTCAGGCATGAAAACCATACACATTTTTCCTTCACAACAGAAATTATTTAGATCACTTCAACTTTGCCTGGATAGTTCTTAACTTTTAAGATTATGCTCAAGTATGACTTACCAGACAGATAACTTTGATCTACCCATGGATACAGTTTCTATGTCTATAAGTTTCTTAGTAAAGTTGACCTTGGATTAGTACTCCACCTCACTAGTATAGTTCTGATACACAGAAAGTACTCAATGGTTGTTTAAAAATTAGTAAATAAATGAAGAGAAAGACACATGAGGTCTTAGTGTTCTGATATAATTCAGAAAGGACAGAAAATATACATTCCTCAGGTCATGGTTCTCACACAGCAGGAGTTGCTGCCAGGGCACAGCCCTGGCATTCCAGTAAAATTTATTTTCTTCTTCAAGGCACATGCTCATGTGAGAGTCACAGTAATGGTGATCATAATCTGTAGAAGGAAAATAAGCTGTTTTAGGTAGAAATTCTCAAGCTCTCTGGGCAGGAATTGATACCATCCAGTAGGATCAGGAACCAATAGACTCACTGTTAATGAAGGTGTCTTCCTTCTGTAGTGAATCTTTCCACTCAATCTCTCCTTCCTCTTTACAGCATTCAGGAGCTAGTTATAAATGAAAGTATTTGTGTGGCAATTTGAAGGGTAAGAATCTTCAATATTCCTGTAGGGACAGCATACCATAGAACTTGTACAATAACCACTGGAGCTCTTTCATGCAACTACTCAAAAATGCTGTTTTGAAGCAATGGATTAAGACTTCATGCTTTCCTCTTCTCAGGACAGGATACCATTAAGTATATAATATAATAGCTTATTTCCCAAAAAGGATTGTATTGACACAGACATTAAAATGTGTGAAGATAAATGATATATCCTGAACTTTTTGAGGCATCAACAACACTCCAAAACCTATATTCAATCTCCAGGCTTATAAAATCATGCTTGGTAATACACATCATAAGAAAATGAAATTGTAGCTCTAAACTAATATTTGAGCAAGGGACTGAGAATGACAGACACAATCTGAGGTGGATGTTTCCTAACTAGAAAAATAACTAGCTCCAGTCATGCAGCTTGTGACCAGCTTTGACTTGTGATATTCCCAGCACTTAACCACCAGCACCAATCCCTACAACCATCAGGCCTAGCTCTGGAAGCCCTGCTCCTGTACTGGTCCAGTCTGAGTCAGGCTGGACTCTCACATCAGACATACAACCAAGGAAAGAAGTCCATATGCTCAGGTTACATCATAAAAACACAAAGAGTATGAAAGGGCAAGATACTATGCACCCACAAGTGCACAGGTCTAGAGGACCATAGATCCACAGGAAGGTCTCTAAAGAGAACTTCCTAGATGATCCCAATGACGCAGAATCTAAAAGAACAATAGCAAACCTCATCAGAGAATTCAAGTTTAAAGAAGACGTGAATGAGCACCTCAATGAACTTAGACAGGATAAAAATAAGTGCCTGGATAATGTCCAAGAAAATACAAACATGTGACTGAATGAAATGGTGAAGACAATCCAGGATTTGGACACTGAATTGAGTAAAGGTACAGGAATATTGAATGGGACTGAGTCTGCAATTGAGATGAAATTGAAAGGTCAATAACCCAATTACAAAATTTGGGGGAAAGCCTTTCAATAGAATGGATCAAGCAAACGAGTATCAGGACTTGATAAAGTGGAGAATAGGGCCACTTAAAGAATATAAAATTTTTTAAATCATGAATGAAACATATAAGAACTGTGGGGCATGGTGATTTCTACACTGCTGTGGACTGTAGAGTGAGATGCTGTGTTTAGATTTCTTTCTGATGATGATTTCTGGTCCTCTGTCTCTCAGTTTCTCTGAGTATCTCTCTTATTCATTCATTCACCTTCATTAGTTTTAATGTTTTCATCATATCCACCCCTTCTCCAACTCTTCCCCTATCCTAGTCCCTTCTCTACTTGCCCAACATTATACCATTCTTTGAAAAAAGTCTATGAAATCCAATTTGTGTTGCCCATATAATTTTGCATATGTGGCCTTCTACTGGAGCATGATCAATTTACAAAGGGCTATGCTCTTATTAGAGAAAACTGACTTTCTTTATTCCAGGAGCTAACAAATGCCAAAAGATCTTTAGCTAGGATCGGCATCTCATGCCCTCAATTCTCCATCATGAAATTTGACCTGGTTTGAGCTCATATGAATCTTGTGTACACTGTTATAACCACTGTATATTAATGTGTACAGCTGTGTATTGGTATTTGCTCTGCCCATGACCTTGGGCTAAGGGACCAAAAGGAGGTGGTGCCTCTTGCCATTTTATGTGACCTCTTATAATGACTTTCAAGGAGTTGGAGAAGGATCACATCCCTTTCTCCCTGCTCTTCATAAGAGGTCAAGTACAACAGCTGGAAGCACCACCTCCTTTGGGCCATATAGCCCAAGGTCATGGGCAGAGCAAATACTACTACATAGCTGCCCTGCTGTGTCTCAAAAACACTTTCTTTATAGTCATTCAATATTTCCAACTCCTTTTCTGCAACAACACCTGAGTCTTGGGAGGAGGTGTGATATGAGTGTCCCACTTATGGCTGAAAATTCTCAATCTCATACTCTTTGTACCTTGACCAGTTCTGGGTCTCTATGATAATCACCATCTTCTAAAAATAAAAGCTTCTCTGATGAGGGCCAAGAGATACATTCATCTATGAGTATAACAGTAAGTCATTAGGAGTTGGCTTAATAATATGTTTAGTTAGCAGAATAATCATAGTATAGTAGGTTCTGTCCTGGATCCTATGTCCTGTCTAAACATAGGTCCTTGACTCCATAATAGTGGCAAGTATGTGTTCATCTTGTGGGGTGGGCCTTTGACCCAATCACAGAGCAGTTGTTATTCAATGATGTTCATGCCACTATTGCACCAGTGGACATGTCTTGCCAGGCCATTCATTAATGTGGCTCCAGAGCTCACAGATGGGTAAGTCTGATGTTTACTTTTTTCCTCCAATAGTATGCTCCAGAGCTCACAGATGGGTAAGTCTGATGTTTACTTTTTTCCTCCAATAGTATGCTATGTTATTACTAGCTTCATTTCTCCAAGTTCTATGATTCAAGAATGTGATGTCTTCACCAACACCTTCAATGTCTGGTGGATAAACAATAACAATGGCAATAGTCTGTAATTTTAGGACGTCTTTGGGATCTCACAGGTCAATTAATACTAAAATGGTAACCCCTTCCTGGCACCAGCATTTGACTTTGTTATTTATTAACCAGTGGAGTCTCGTAGGGGCATTGTCGCCCTATATAACCCCAGTTCAGTAATTTGACACTTCTTGTTCCATAATTCCTCTTTAGACATTTATAGCACCACTTTCTGACCCAGTGTGACTCTGTCCCTATGTCGATATGATCTCTCTGTCTGTTTCTCTATTTTTCTCTTCCCTTCCTCTCCTGTGTCTCCAGTGCAGTGAAGGTAGTAGCATGAGTTCACTGGGTTCACAATGATGTTGTGCTGTTGGTAGCAGCTGATGCCATTAGCTTTATTCTGACTCAAGTATGGTGGCTAGAAATTGGAGTCCTGACCAAACCATTTCTAGAACACAGGTTAAATGTTCTTCCTGGTCTCTGAGCTTCAAGTCCTGTTCTCCAGCCTCCAGGCCCCATATTTAATTCTCTGAGTTAATCAATGTCCTCTTAGTAATCATTTCTCTTGCTTAATGTAGAAGAGCAGTTACTACTATTTATAATTGTATCTCTCTTTGAGATACTGGGATGGCTACTCACATAATTACACTGGAAACCAATGGGGAAATAATTTTTTTTTTTTTTTTTTTTTTTTTTTTTTTTTTGGTTTTTCGAGACAGGGTTTCTCTGTGTAGCTTTGCGCCTTTCCTGGAACTCGCTTTGGAGACCAGGCTGGCCTCGAACTGGGGAAATAATTTTAATGAACAAAGAAAGGACATGAAACACTAAGAAACATCAAACTCAGTTACAGCTCCTCATACTTGACCCTTCCGTCCCCTGGGAAATGTGCTAGGGGCATGACCACTAGGAAGACAGTTGGAAAATCTTAGAAATACATGGCCAGTTGGAAAAAAGAAACTTCTATTTGATCCTGAACAGAAAGGTTCTACACATAGAGATGTGAAAATAGCCTTTCCTAGAGGACTGCACACTACTTCAGTCTGGTCACCTTTCTAACAGTAGTGGATTAATTCTGAGTCAGTACTATACTGGAGACCAATATAACTAACTAGACTAACTAGCCTAGAGAAAGGAAGTCACCTGCTTGAGTTGCTGGGATTTCTTTCATGGTCTGTATGACCATTGCAACAGAAGGGATACTGGCATGGACTACCTTACCAGGAACTCCTCAGAACCTCCTAAGAAGGAAAATATAACATAGCACAGCCATATCTGAATAGAATGGCAGAAATCATAAAAGCCAGCACAGGTGCTTGACAAAAGTCCAGCAAAGCTGAGCCACATGATGGCTGCCATGCCACCTTTGGTTTTCATCTCCACCTGTTACATACTTGGGGAACTTTTAATATTTGTACAATTTGAGGATATTGGATTGATGGAAAATTCCTTATGAATCATTTATGCCTTCTCCCAGGAATGCTGCTTCTAAGCTTTCCCAGGACAGTCCTGAACATACTATTTCCCCCGCTTCTAGGGAGGTATCCTTATTGACTTGTAGGTCTTCCTTATGCCTTGGAGGTTGTGACATATGAAGAAGCCAGAGGTCTCTTTATGAGGCTATGAGACATTCTTGAAACATCCGTCCCTGTACTGACTCAGGAACAAGATAATCAAAACAAAGTAAACTTAAAAAGGTCAACATGATTTGGTAGGCTAGAGGAGTTGGCCACAGTTCAGATTACAAGCCTCTCCCCACTGTACACTCAGACAATTATGTGGCATACAACTCTGCCCTACATAGAGACATACTAATGTGCAAAGTATGGAGTGAAAAGATGATGAAAGTATGAGGTGTCAGGACCTCCCTCTCTTAGAAGTTAGCTCATGTACAGCCACTATAATGTCATATGACCAAGGAACAACAGAATGCCAGGATTAGACATATAAATAAATTATATAAAGATATAAATGTGGGCCGGGCGGTGGTGGCGCACGCCTTTAATCCCAGCACTCGGGAGGCAGAGCCAGGCGGATCTCTGTGAGTTTGAGGCCAGCCTGGTCTCCAAAGCGAGTTCTAGGAAAGGCGCAAAGCTACACAGAGAAACCCTGTCTCGAAAAACCAAAAAAAAAAAAAAAAAAAAAAAAAAAAAAAAAAAAAAAAAAGATATAAATGTGAACATTGTATTATGCCAAAATTTGAATAATAACTGCAGCAGGTTTAGCCTGAGAATTTTTTCCTGGGATCTCTGACCACTAAGAGCAAATAATACACTGCTTGGGACATGGCAAAAAGATTTTGTTTTGGCCTAGTGCCTTCATGCAACCAAAGCTACCAGCCTGAGGGCAGGCTGTCTTATGCCTCTCAATTATTAAAAATTGGGTTTGGGGGCTAATGAGTAAGAACAATAACTCTGTTTTTTAATGATGTCAAAACATGAGGTAAAATGATTGGAAATGATAACTCTGTTCCATCATAGTTTATTAATGATGACTAAAAGATGAGCAAAAGAAGTAAAGCCCATGTCCACACCAAAAATGATATGATCTATGTTTTGGAACATCATGCATGTATCCCTGCTTACTAAATTCTGTATAAATAAAGCAGCACTCTGGCTGCTAGTCAGTGTTTGCAAGATTCTCCCGACCACCACGGCCTGGCTCACTTCCTTCTCCCGTGGACTCCTTACATCTCTGTGGACCCTTCCACTGCTGGAGATGGCTCCCAGAAATAAAAGGCCTCATAAGATGTATCTATTTCTAATAACCAGGATGTAAAAAAATTTTCACCTGGAGCACACAGTAATCAGTGACTACTCAAGGCAAACAATAGTAAATTGGTTATTAGAGCTTTACTCAATTGCAGCATCTCCCTTCAAGTTATAAGTGGGCTTGTGCAATCCCCAAACCCCTATAAAGAACAGCTGTCTGGAAGCTTCTGTCCACTTGTCCCAAGGGGTCTCTTACCTTCTCCACACTCTGGCCTTTACTGGCCGTGACCATGAACATAACTTCTGGTACTAATGTTTTACTTTTGCTCCCCCATGATGGTCCAGGGTAAGTCTCACAAGCTACTGGAGCAACTGCCCCAGGGCTGGGGTAAAGGAGCTAAAGAAATAGCTAGTTCTAAGCCTATAGGATCAACAAGAGTACATCCCATTGTTGACTGACTTCGGTCAGTGCCCTTTAGAGTCTACAAGGTATCCACTGGAAAAATAGCTAGATACGGGAAGATAGAGGCATCTTCCTGTGCCCATCCTTGTCTTAGACATTGAGGAAATACACTGTGTAGAAAGGAGTTTGCTTAGCTTCAATATGACCTCTCACTCTGAGAGAAAACTGTCCTACCCAGACAGAGGCAATAACCATCATCAGTATGGTTACTAGGTGATAGCGCTTTGGACAACTTGAGGCAGATCCAACAGACCATGTTACTAAGGACATGCAACTCACTAAGTGGACAGACGGTCAGGGGACCACAGGAGACTGTCCGCAACTGGGAGATATCCAACCACATTCTCCTGTCCAGATTCTATCAGTCATCAATGCAGGTATCTTCTCATCTAGTCAGAGAAGATAAACGTCTCTAAGCTTAAGCACCATGTCCCTGATGCAAAAGTCTACAGGATGAATCAAGGACATGGTTTTCCCAGGTCAGTCTTTCATGGTATCCTGGTGCATACCATATATGTTGGTCATAACTATCCCCTATTGACTCCCTCCAGCAGCCCCTGTACCACGACATGTCTCCCATCTCCCTTGTTTTATGTTGTTGTGTTTTAAATAATGCATTAAGTCTACTTAGTGCCATCCATAATCCCAACTGTGTAAGGTCATCCACTACGGCATGAAAAACCTGCCAAAGTCTTCCTGCCTCCCCTAGGAAAAGTGACATTCCCTTTTTTAGAATTCATTAACTGCCAATAACTTCTCAATTAGGCATGGGACATCTGCAGACCCTCCCTCTTCTTTGCTAGAATTATTAACTCTCTTGATCTTATGTGAGCATTGTTCAGATAACCCCAGATACTGTGAGTTCATGTGTGTAGCAGTCATGGCAGGTCCAGAGGTCAGCCTTTCACAAGCACTACTATACATCCTCTGGGTCTGACTTTGGATCCACTTCATCTTTCATGACATTCCCCAAGCCAGGGAATGGCAGTTGGTGTCCTTTTCATCTATAGCTGAGTACTCAGGATTGTAATTTGAATAGTTATGAGTCTGCATTAACCACTAATCTCATCAATGAGATGCTTCATTGACCACAGTTAAGAGCAACTCAAATCTGTAGATATAAATATTTGTAAAGGGTTTAACAACGTGACCATTTTGCAAACCAGCAACAGTGAATTCTCACCTAGTTCATTAGCCATAGTTTTCGACCATGTTTACATTTCCAGGCATAAAATCCCTCCTGTGGATCAGGTCTCAAATCCAATCAAGAGAGTTACCAGTTACTCCCAAAATCAGTCTGGCTGCTATTGTACCAACAGGCACATCGCATGGAAGTTCTTCCCAAAGGTGTTGGACAATACCACCATAGTAATAACACCATGAGTATCCTTGGAAGCCAGAAAACCAGCAAAGGGCCATAGGAGTTTTTGAGGGAGGGAAGAAAATGGAGGTAATTGAAGGGATATAATGAAGCAGGAAGTGTTAGATGGGGTGGGGATGGGAGGTCAGGATACATGCAGTAGTACAGGGGGTGATGGAAACTTACTACCACAGAAGCTTCCTAATATGCGTCCTATGTATGCAAATACATATATAAAATGAGTTTAAATGTCATTACCCTGTTACAGGGACAATGCTTCTCTTATGGAATTGTAGGCTATGAAATGAAAAGCACAATGCCAAGTATGGATTGCCTCTTTCTAAGTTGTTGGTTGTTGGGGTCCCATAGACCCCCCAAACATTACTGTTGTTCTTGATTACTCTCTAGAACTTGGTAGTAAGACCCTATTTTTGAACGAAGTATGACATTATATACTGGAGTCACAGACTATAGATAAATCAATCAGGTACCCTAGAAACTTCAGCCCTACTGGTAAGCTTTCACACTATGGGAAGGTGCTGCACACACCAGAGAAAAAAAGGAATCAACAGCCTCACCCAGCTGGGCACCCAGGGAGCCATGATAAGGACTGGGAAGATACACCCGCCTATGCAACAGTATTTTCCCAGGAAGACTTTCTTGTCAAGGATCTGTCTCACATTGCTTTAGTCTTGGTGAGCCAAAACTCCAGTGGGAGGGAGACCTGACAGGTTAGAAACTGAGGACAGAATTTCATTTTCAAAGCCAGAGCACACTCCTGGAAGCATTCCTCTTCTGGTCCAATGGGTTGGGTTTTCTTCTAATACCTTTTTCTACAGATTTAGTGACTCCCAAGCACATATTAAAGAGCAAAAATCGACCAATTTAAACACTGTACTAAATGTATTTTAATGAGGAGTAGATGGGAGTGGGGGAGAGGTAGGAGGGGAGTGGGAGAAGGGGAGAGAAAGGGAACTGTGGTTGATATGTAAAATGAAAAAAATCTTTAAATAAAAACAATTTGTTTTAATGTGTGTATTAATATTACAATGTTCTTGACATTGTCAAAATTAAATAAGGAAAGTGTTCTGGGGAAAATTAACCAGTTCTTAGAGACAGTGCAAAGATATCTCAGCATCCCTGTGACAAAATTCAGGACCATCATCCTTTCTCTGGTTGAAATATCACAGAAGGCAGTCCTGCTCTGCTCATACCCTGATGAGCTATCAAACAACAAATGACCATCCCTAGTCCAAAGTTTATAGAAATCGTGCAAAGTTGATTCTAAACCACACACAGTGCTCAGACACGCTTACACAAAGGCACAGGAAAGGATTCTGGCTCTCTTCTCCCTGGCCCCCCTCTTCCAGTTTCTCATCATCTCCCTCCTGCTTGCACATCCGGCCATATCTTGGGCTCCTGAGAAGATAAGAAAACTTTGAGTCATATCAAGTTGGTTTTTTTTAAAACTGTCTTTCATAAGCCTTTTCTGTGTCTTGTTCCTATGAAACCTGAGTCATCGAGACATAAAAACAACTAAAGTGTCTTCAAAAACACTTTACAAGGAACATTAGAACAATGTGTGAGTAACTTTCTGCACACTGTGGCCCAGTAAAGTCTGCAGATACCCTAAGACTCGGGAACTTACTGGCTTCTTGCTCACCCTGGTGCCAAGTTCTAATGCTGTACCTTTAAATGACAAGATCTTATCAGCATGCTCTCCCCATGAAAGTTTTCCAAATGACTTTGTTTGTCAATGAAAGTTCAGCAGGGAAGGAGATGTTCCTGCAGATTAGGTTAAGAAGGACAAGCTGACCCTCTAGATCAAAAGCCAATCTTCCCCTTTTAAATGTTAATACACCACCAAGAATAACAGAAGGACAACCAAAACAGGGTGAAGAAGAGACATCCAATGACAAACTGTCTCCATGATGTTTCATCTATATGACAGTAAGTAAATGCCAGGAAAAGAACAGAGAATGGAAAGAAGGGATTCTCAAGCTAATTATTTAGTTCTTTAAATTTTATTGTCGCACATGTGTGGGTGTTCGTCTACACAAATGTCTGTGGACCACACACATGCAGTCCTCATGGAGCCAGAAGAGGTTATTGGATCCCCTCAAACTGGGGTTACGGAGGATTGTGAGCAGCTCAGTTGCTGCTGAGAATGGAACCCAAGTTCTCTAGAAGAGCAAGAAGCGTTCTTAGCCACTGAGCCATCTCTCTAGCCCTGAAAAAAAAATAAACATTCTATACTAAAACCTGAAAGGTAAATTTGAGTAAGTGTTTGAAAGCCAAAGAACAGAAGTCATGAGAATAGAAGGATAAAATGAATATGGTATTTTCAAGAACCCTCTGCTTAAAGAAACTGTAGAAAAGGAGACTAGAAAGCCTGGCAGTGGTGGCAAATGCCTTTAATTCCAGCACTCAGGAGGCAGAGGCAAGTGAAGTTTGAGGCCAGCCTGATCTACAGAGTGAGTTCCAGGACAGTCAAGGCTACACAGAGAAACCCTATCTTGAAGAGAGGGGCGGGGGGGGGGGAGGGAGGGAGAGAGGGAGAGGGAGGGAGGAGAGAGAGAGAGAGAGAGAGAGAGAGAGAGAGAGAGAGAGAGAGAGAGAGAGAGAGAGAGAGAAGAGAAACTAGAAAAAATATGCAATAATTATCAAAAAATAAGAAGGAATTTTCCTCAAAATAAAGAAACATGCAATTTCTACATTTAAAGAGCCTGTCTAATGCTCAATAAACATTTCAATGAAAAAGCCTATTATGTAGACACATCACACACCAGGAAGGTCTTAAATTAGATGGGGTCTTCTGTAAAAGTGCTCAAATCAATCTCTCCTTTAGGAAAGACTTCCAGAAGTTTCTGCAAGAATGAATTCAAATACATCAGTGAAAAGGTTGCTCAAGTCAGAAACCGTAGGAAAAAATTGAGTGCCAAATGTGTAAGATATGGATATTTTCTTTATTTTTCTTTAACAACAAAATATTTCTCCCTTTATTTTGGAAAGTAGGAATCTGAAATTTATGGGAACAAATGAATATTCAGACCATAGCAGGCCACAACTTCATTTAACTTTAATTGCCTCCTTGAAAGTCTCAGATCCATTTGCAGTCTCATTGGGGTGAATCAATGCTTCAGCATGTAAATTTGAGGATGGGAGAGAGACAATGTGATTTGTAATACAAGTCTAACAAAAAGAAAGTTGTTGGTTATAGTTTATATGTTAAAAACCTATAAATACTAATATGGAAAAGGAAGTATCATTTTTCCAGGATCTATAACCATGGATGGATAACCCAAACACTATAAGACCTTCATTCACTTCTATATACTGATCTTGCACATTACATACAAAATTCCCTAAAGTTGACCATTCATGTTATATGTAGCATGAAACCACACTATTAGAAGATCAGAGATACAGAAAATCTCAATACAGATGGAACTAGAAGTGATTGCTCTGATATATCTTCACTAAGGAAATATCTAGATGGTACGTATTTGCTAATTAAAGTTAAATGAATTGACCTAGAATCTAATTCTTGTCTTTTTTGCCATTGTAAAAGAAGAAGTAAAAATCCATTCCCCCAAGGAAATATACCTCTCAGTTCTCTTCTTCCAGCCTGTATGTAGCTAAATGAAGTTTCTTATGCCATATAGATAATGGAACTATGAGACAGGCAACACCTAATGCTAATTAATCATTTCAGGTCAGTTGGAGAAAATACATGACAGTGTGAAAATTCAGTTTGTTGCTGATGTTATGCAATCTTGTTCTTGTTTATGCTTCTGATTAATTTAGCAATTAATTAGAATTGTTCACACATCAAAGAAATAAAAAATGTCAATCTCTTAATCCCAGCACTCGGGAGGCAGAGCCAGGCGGATCTCTGTGAGTTCGAGGCCAGCCTGGGCTACCAAGTGAGTTCCAGGAAAGGCGCAAAGCTACACAGAGAAACCCTGTCTCGAAAAAACCAAAAAAAAAAAAAAAAAAAAAAATGTCAATCTCGCTTATTTTTTTTAAGAACCAACTCATCCTTTCATTGAATATGTTTTTAATTCTTTGAAGTTTTCACTGTAGAGGTCCTTTACTCCCTTAGTTAGTTTATTCTCGGATAAGTGTTTTCTTTGAGGCTATTGAGAATGGGAGTGTATCCAGGATCTCTTTCTCTGCATGTTTGTTTTTGGTGTGTAGAAAAGCTATTGGTTTGTACAAGCTGATTCTGTACCTTATCACATTACTGAATTTGTTTATCATTTCTAGACTCTGGTAGAATTTTGAGGGTCTCTTATGTATAATATATCATCTGAAAAGAGAAAGAGTTTGACTTCCTCTTTCCTTATTTGTATTCCTTTACTATTCTTCTCTTGCCTTATTGCTTTAGCTAGTATTTCAAGTACATTATTGAAAACGAGTGGGGGTAGAAGACATCCTTGTTTCATTCCTGACTTTGGTCGAATTGCTTCACACTTTTCTCCATTTAGGATGATGTTGGCTATTTTCCACATTCTCTAGGACTTTGGTCATGTGAAGGCATGTTGGACTTTTTTTCAAAGGCCTATTCTGCATCTACTGGGATGATGGTATGATTTCTTACTTTGGGCCCATTTATGTGGTTTGTTACATTTATTGACTTGCTTATGTTTGACCCATCCCTGCATCTCAGGGATAAAGCTGACTTGGCCGTGGATGATCTTTTTGGTATATTCTGTTTATAAGTAGTTTGTTGAACATTTTTATTCTGTGTTCTTCAGGGATATTGGCCTGAAGTTTTTTTTTTTGTTGCTGTTGTGTCTTTACCTGGTTTGAGTATTACAAAAATGATGGCTTCATAGGGTGTGTGGGAGGGTTCCTTCTGTTTCTATTTTTTTTTAATGGTTTAAAAAGGATTGGCTATAGATCTTTGAAAGACTGGTAGAATTCCACTGTGGATCCATCTGGATCTGGACTTTCTTTTTTTTTTAATCTGGAAGGCTTTTTATTACTATTTCTATATCCTCGTTTGTCGTGGGTCTGTTTAGGTTGCTGACTTCTTAGTTTAACCTTGGTGGTTTGGCTGAATATAGAAATTCATCTATTTCTCTTAGGTTTTACAGCTTCATGGACTACAGTATTTTAAAATATTCTCTTGTACAAGTCTGAAATTCTGTGGGATCTTTTGTAATGCTTTCCTATTCATGGATGATTCTGTTAATTTTAGTCCTCTCTTTCTTTCTTTTGGTTAGGGGGCCAAGGGTCTATCAGTCTGTTCATCTCGTTAAAGAACTAGCTCATAAGTTATTTGATTCTTTATATTATTTTCTATCTTACTGATTTCTGCTCTGATTTTTATTATTTCTTACCACTGACTGAGCTTTGATTTGGTTTGGTTTTGTTTTTCAAATTTTTGATTTGTACAAACAAGTCATTTATTTGTGCTCTTTTTATTTTTCATGTAGGCACTTAGATCTATACATTTCACTCATATGACTGCTTTCAATGTGTCTTAAAGGTTTTGTTGTATCATGTTTTTAATTTCATTTAATTCCAGGAAATTTCTTAATTCTTTCTTGTTTGCTTCTTTGATCCATTCTTCATGCAGTAACAAGTTGTTTAATCTCCATGAGTTTGTGTTTTCACTAGAGATTTCTTTGCTATCAATTTCAAGTTTTATAGCATTGTAATCAGAAAAGACACAGGAGCTATTTTAATTTGTAAATATTTGTTTTGTGTCACAGGATGTGTTCTATTTTAGAAAAGCTTCCATGCACATCTGAGTATAATGTGTTTTTTGAGTGTGTGTTTGAGTGGAATATTCTATAGATATCTGTTAAGTTTATTTAATGTATGATATTAATCATTCTGTTTCTCTGTTTTTCCTGATTACCTGTCTATTGGATAAAGTGGGGTATTGAAATCATATACTATTAATAGATTGATGATAATCTTTGACTTTAAATCTAGTAGTACATTTTTTTAAGAAAATAGATACACCAGAATTTACTGTATACATGTCCAGGATAGTATTGTCTTCTTGGTTAACTGTTTCCCTAATTATAATTGTCCCTTTTATCTCTTGTTCAGTTTGAAGTCTCTTTTGTCAGATATTAGGATAGTGGTGCCTGTTTGCTTCCTGGTTTCGTCTGATGGAAGTACTTCTGTTCATATTTTTACTCTAAAATGGAGACTATCTTTAAAAGTTAAGATGCATCTCTTGTAGAAAACAAGTAGATGTGGTTTATTCATTAATAAACAGTCAGTCCGTGTGTTTTGATTGGAGAATTGAGGCCATTGATATTTAAAATTATTATTAAAATGTGTGATCATTGTGTTGTTGATTTTTGGTGGTGATGTTTGCATTCTCAGTGGTACTTTGTGTTTTTATCATTATGGCTTCCTATTTCTTTCCATGGTCTCTCTGCTATGCTCATTCTGCTTTTCGGCCTAAAGCATCACTTCCTGTATTTTCTTTAGGTTTGTTTGTTGGATATAAACTTTTAGGCTATTTATATCATGGAAAGTTTTTCTTTCCCCTTCAATTATGGCAGATTGTTTTGTGAGTATGTTAGTCTAGGCCAGCCATCATAATCTTTTAGGACTCAGAATGCATTGCTCCAGGCTCTTCTGACTTTCAAATTTTCCATTGAAAAATCAGCTGTTGTTCTGATGGGTTTTCTTTTACATGTGCCTTGTGTTTTTACTCTTGCAGCTTTCAGTACACTCCTTTGGTCTTTATACTTAGTGTTTTAACTGTGATATGCTATGGAGATTTTATTTCCTGGACTTGTCTATTTGGTGTTCTGTGTGCTTCTTAGAAGTATTGGTGTGGATGTGTCTTTCCCTAGTTCAGGGAAGTTGAAGAGCTTGTTGAATATCAGATCTGTACTACTGACCTGGGATTCTTTTCCCTCATCTATAAATGGAGGGTTTGGCTTTTTTTCATGGTTGCCTTCCTGCATGTTCCCTTTCTGTGGTGGTTTTTATTCCACATTTCTTGCTTATTTTGTCCAAATCCTCTGCCTTGTCTTTGCATCCTGATAGTCTGTCTTCTGCTTGATTCATTCTACTTGTAAGGCCTTCCTTTGTATTTCTAGTTGAGTTGTTGAATTTATCAATTCCTTCATCATTTTAGCATCTTCTTCAATGTTTCCATCTCCTCGCTGAATCCATTCTCAAGCCCTGCATTGTCTCTGTCACTTCCCTCAACCTTATGTTTGTGTTTTGTTGGGCATTTCTCGGGCATTTATTCTTCTTAAGATTTTTCTCCTTACTTTCATTGAGATGTGTGTGTGTGTGTGTGTGTGTGTGTGTGTGTGTGTGTGTGTGTGTGTGTCTTCTTTAAACTCCTTGAATTCTTGATGAAGTTTGTGATTGTTCTTTTAAATTCTGTGTACCGTGTTCATCCCATTGGCAAACATTTCTACAGGACTGGTAAGCTTCAGGGAGAAGACAGTGCCTTGATCCTTCATATTGCTGGTTTTTTTGCAATGAAATCTGGGCATGTGGACTTCTTTGGTTAGATGTGTATCTGATATAGACCGAGAAGGTTGAGGCAGAATGTAGGATGTGTGGGTGAGTTTGTGCCTAAAGTTTGAAATGACTTGGGTGGAATAAAGTCAGAGTAGACAAAGGGGGCTTGGTTGGTGTGCAGAATGTGCGTCCTGGTCTAAGCCTAGAGTGTGGGGTTAGATCTGGCTGGGTGAAGAAGCTAGATATGTCATGGGAAAGGTCTGTGGCTGCAAAGTATCAAACCGGAGTCCTCTGCACCAAAAGAAACAAGTGTTCTTAGCCACGGAGCCATCTTTACAGCCCGATCAGATCACATTTCTGATGGTTGCAAGGCTATAGCAGAATTGATGGAAACTTGGTTCAGAGCTCCACCTAGTGATAAGGCAGCAGAGGTAAGTCCAGGCCCAGATTCTAGGCAAGTTACACGTTTGTCTGTACCTGTTCTTGCCCTGCTCAGGGATTCTGCTGCTTTGGGTGTATTTTTGTTTTCTTCATATTTGATTTTTGTGTTCTTTGTATATCCTAAACACTCTGCCACATGTATAGCTTGTAGAGATTTTTCATCATTCTGTAAGCTGCTTCTTCACTCATATAGTGTACACACATTTTTTAGTTTAATTAGGTCCCATTTTTCAGCTCTTGGTCTAATGCCTGTGCTTACAAGGGTACTATCCAGAAATTCATTTCCTGTCCCTATAGGTTGAACTATATCTCCTGCTTTCTCCACTAAGTTTTGTGCAGGGTGAGAGGTAAAGACCTAGTTTTGTTTTTCTGCGTGTATCTCTCCCATTTGTCAGAGGTTCTGTGTTTTTCCAATGTCAAAATTTAGGAAGTTGTAGGAATGCAGAATTATATCTGGATCAGTCCTATACAATCAATCAGTGTGTCTGTTTTTATACCAGTATGTGCTGTTTTTATTTCTATGAGACTGTAGGATGACTCTAAATCAGAGGTGGCAGTGCTTTAGGAGTATTTTTTATTGTTTAGGGTTGTTTTAGCCACCTCTGGCTCTGTTGGGTTTCTATATAAATTTTGAGGAATTTCTTTTTCGGTTTCTGGGAAGAAATGTGCTTGAATTTTAATGAGTATTGTGTTGAATCTGCAGATTGCCTTTGATAATTTAACCATTTTCATAGCACTAGTCCTACCAATCCATGATCACGAGAGGTTTTTCCATCTTCTGGTTTGTCCTCTGAGTTCTTTCTCTGGTGTCTGGTGTATAATCTTTCACTCCCTTAGATTGATTTGTTCCATGGGTTTTGTGTTTTGTTTTGCTTTTGAAGCTATTGTGATAGGATTGTTTCTCTGGGTTTTTTTTCTTGGTATTTGTTATTAAAATACGGGAAGACTACAGTTTTAATGTATGTGTGTTTTAATGTACCACCCTATTACTTTGATCAATGGGTTTATCAGCTATAGTTTTCTGGTAAGGTCTTTTATATGTAGAATCACGTTACTTGTAAAGAAAGATACTTTGACTTCTTCCTTTCCTGTTCGTATTTACTTCATCCCTTCATTTGTCTTATTTCTCAAGCTATGACTGCAGGGACCACTTTGAACAGAGTGGGAAGAGTGAACAAGCTCGTCTTGTTCCTGGTTTTAATGGAAATGCTTCACAGTTTTTACCATTTAGTATGATGTTGCATGAGTTATTGTTGACAATTGCCTTTAATATGCTGAGAAGTGGCCCCCATACCTAGACCCTCCAGCACTATTATAACAGAGTAATGTTGGATTTTGTCAAAGGCCTTTCCTATGTAATATACTATATAAATAGACTCAAGGATAGAAACCCAAGATCCTCTAACTAGATGCAGAAAATGCACAAAGAAAGAACAGAGAATACAAATAAAATATCCTCCAGTTAAGAATTACTTGAAATGTCACCCACAGTAGGATGAATCTTCATAAACCAATTGACTTAATAAGACAATCACATGACCATAGACAAACTCAGTATAAACAGTCTAGTCTTGAGACTCTTTACAGACAAAACTAGGTTGTGTCATGTTGAAAATTAAAACTAACCAGTGTGAGTCATTAGGCACAGTCAGTGGGTAGAAGGCCATCTTCTTCAGGCCTAAGGAAGGAGTCTGTTGTCCCCCACACACAACTGAGAAACACGGGTAACAGGATAACACTCACAGTGGAATGAAGGTGCCCATTGAGAAACAGGGCTGAGAGCCAATCAGCAGGAAGAGGGTCTACAGACACAGTCTTAAAAAACAAGTCTCCAAATTTCAGGGCAGAACCTAAGCTACACTTAGGCTCACCTTCCTGAGTATAGATTGCTTTTACTCCTGGAGTCACTAAATATAAATGCAGTTTTTAATGTTCCCTACTATTGATATTCTGAGATTTTTAAAACTTCAGAATCTGTATTTCACAGTGATTGAGTGAGTACCTAACATTATCCCTATTTTAAAGAAAAAAAAACACTAAATTACAGAAAGCTTAAATATTACGATTTAAAGTTATATAACTAGTACATGGAAAATCTAGTGTAATCAGCCAGAGAGCCTAATTCTCTAAGAGCCATGTAATTGTCCCCCAGAATTCTTGGGATATCCACAAGGAACATGAGAAAGGAGGCTAGGACTCCTTCCATTCCACCTGCCGTCAGCTTTTCTGATAGGAATTTTGTGTCTCCAAGACAGTTCTTTAAGCCTTCCCTCATATCCTATTTCCTCCATGGGCATCACTATGAACTAAGCAGCATGTCCCCAGTCTGTGGAGCGGATACTAGCTAAGTTCTGGAGGACACCTGACTTCCTGAAGCTGTCACCTCCAGAAGCTCCCAGGGTGATCCCTGCAAGCACTTTTCACAACTTTATCCTTAGTCCCACAGATAAGCTTACAGAATGTTTACTGTGCTGGTCATACTAATTACCTTCAGGGAGCATCATTTCTTTGTATAGAAAATGCCTTGGCAAGACATCCCTCCCATGGGGAGTTAGCAGAGCCTGGTACATTCAGTTGAGGCAGGTCCAAGCCCCTCCCCCTGCAGCAAGGCTGTGTAAGGTGACCCTCCATAGGCTGGTATGTAAGGTTGGTAGGTAAAATGAATAGAAAATTTCTTAATAATAAAAAAAGAAAAAAAAATCAGGTACAACCATAAACTTAAAAAAAAAAAAAGAAAGAAAAGAAAATGCCTTGGAACACTTGCCCAGTTTGAGGGGGGCTGGGACAGTGAAGGAGAAAATTCTTCAAAAAGAGGGAGACAGCTGCTGCTGAGAACGAACTTTAACCCCTCAACCATCTTAGCTCCTGTCCAGGGAGGGGAGATGTCTGAGCTACCCTGCCAGACCTCCTCTTACAGGCTCTCTGAGTCATTTTGGCCAGAGACCAACATGAGCTACATTGCCAGAGAACATTCAGACTCTCTAACCCGAAAGGGACAGCAACCCAGGCATGAAGTAACAATTTAGGGCTTCCAGAATGACAACAAAATCCATGCGGAGCTAAACATGAACAGCCATCAACAGCACTGGAAATGCCTCAGGACACACAGCAGAAGGGCAGGTTAACGGAACTTCACTGGCACTGGAGGCAGCTCATCTGTGAGATTGTGCAGTCTTGGCTCCCTACAGATACAGCTGCCATCAACCCTCAGGATTCCTGAGACACTCAGCCTCCCAGAGTCGCTGGTCCTCTCAGCAATCTGAGGACTCATTCTACCCACCTTGAAGACTCTGCTTGCTGCTGCTGGTGTGTTACTTCCTCTTCTCCTATAACACCTCAGGTAAGCATCTGCCCCAGACAGGAGGGGGTGGGGGCACGAGGACAGGACGTGGAGGTAAGCCTGCCCAGATTGGGGGACATGGAGGCAGAAAACCGGAGTACAGAGAAATGATTTCTGGCAGGGATGCAGACCTAGTCATAGGCAGACTCCAGTCCTGTGCAGGACATGGGGGAAGTGCCTTGTAATGGATTCTACTTCATCCTTACAGAGGCCATCTTCTGACCCACAGACAGGAACTTCCATACTAATCTAAGTCACTGAGAGGTGTTCCCCCCACGTGCCTTAACTCAGCGAAGGTGCCACCACCTCCCCTCCAACTATGCCAGCTAAACGAGGAACCAGGACTTTCTCAAAATGTTCAAGCAGTCAGGATACCATAGGTGGTATTCTATTTCCTGGGACACACTTCCAGATTATGCCCTGAGGGGATGTCTCCATTCTTGGGTGGGTGCTTCTTTCTTATCCAGCTTCAGAAGATCCCACACACTCTGAGCCAAAGCAACCTATCTCTGACTCGGGAACAAATGGGTTCCAGCCAGAGAAATTAAAGACATATTTTCCCCATCTGTCACTTCTGTTGATCCCAGGACACAAGTTTCTGGCCTTTATTGTCCTCATCTGCACAATGAAGGTTCCAGAAATCACAGCTGTAAAGTTCTCTGGGAAGCATTAGTAACCTTTTCTCAAAGCTCTCTCTCTGTCTCTCTCTCTGTCTCTGTCTCTCTCTCTGTCTCTCTCTCTGTCTCTGTCTCTGTCTCTGTCTGTCTCTCTCTCTCCTCTCTCTCTGTCTCTGTCTCTCTGTCTCTGTCTCTGTCTCTCTCTGTCTCTCTCTCTGTCTCTCTCTCTGTCTCTCTCTCTGTCTCTCTCTCTCTCTCTCTCTCTCTGTCTCTCTCTGTCTCTCTCTCTCTCCAAGAGACGTGTCAACTGTCTTGTGGCTCAGCCTCATACATGCACATTCACTCTCAGAATCTCTCCCTCTGTGTCCCTCCATCTTAGAAAGCTACTCAGAAAAATCTCATTTTCGTGGATATTTGATAAAGAAAGCAAAGATCACTGTGTTTTAACATAGCTATACATTAGTCTTTTTGTTCATGTTTCTTTAACCCCAACATCTGGCCTGTGTCAGGTCATGTTTGACCTCAATGGCCTAAAGGTCCTTGCCAAGTCTTCCTTGTGCAGGTCTCTTCCTGATGAATACAACACTCTTCCCTGTCCTGTGCTCACGGCCATATTCTTCGCTCCTTCTCTTTTTCTCCACTGTACCTCCTTAGTCAGCATTTCCTACTTCATTTCTGGCTGCATAATCAGTTCTAGCCTCACTTGAGTCGCTGGCTGGGACTCCATACAGTCAGATGAGAGAGGGCCTCATGTCACTCTGAATACAACTCTAAGCTGTCTCCCTACAGTCCATAGCTAAGTGGTAAAACAAACCATTCATCTTTGCTCAGAGTTGCGGGTGTAAAATTGATCCCACTAATTTGAAGATCGCCCGTCCTACAAACCTTCTTTAAAGGCCAGCTCATCTTCCTAGGAGTTGATTTGGCAAAAGCACCAATTTCAGAATTCAGCAGAATATGAGCTGATTGTGGAGTGAATAATGAAAACTCATTGAATTCCTCTGAGCCCTGGCTCCTGTGCTAAATTGAAAGGGGAAAAAAAGCATTTGTCTGAGGAATAAATGACAATATAAACATGCAAATTATCTACTGAGAGGAAAGACCAGCATCATATTAAACATAAGGTAGACTGGACAATCGTATCTCCCCAGTTAAATGAGAAGCCATAACGCAGACCACAGACTACACTGCAGTCCACTGGGATACGGTGTGCAGCATACTTAATATTGCCTTCACTACCATTGACACTATTACATTTCTTTTGTGGCTTAGTTTTTCTTTCCTGCAGCTTTCAAATCACTTGCCTTAGTCTGTGTTTCTAGTGTTTTAACTATATGGCATGGGGACTTTCTTTTCTGGTCCCGTCTATTTGGTGTTCTGTGGGCCTCTTGTACCGGGGTGAATATCTCTTTCTCTGAAAATGAGAAATGTTCTACTATGATTTCATAGAAATATTATCTATGTATTGGCCTAGAATTCTCCCTTTATGCCCATAATTCACTGAATTGGTCTTTTCTGTTACTTTTCTTGGAGAGAAGTGAACAAATGTCTATTCACTCCAGCTAAGACACCAATGATAATCCAAAAAAGGAATTCAACACAACTCCAAACTGATGAAACAATAAGTTTATTTTGCTTACCTATAGTCACGGGGCGGGGGGAAGTACCAGTCAATCTGTGACAATTCTGTGACAACCTCACAGAAACTACTTCATGGAGTCCCACATTCACTTAGTCTTCTACATCATGTCTAGTCTATCATGTCCTCACTACCTCCTGGAGTGGGGTGCAGGGAGGAGGGGTGGGTGACATCACACAGAGAGTCCTATGATATTACTGATCTCTTACTATGGTGTGTCACCGCCCCATTTCCATTACCACACACCTCCATCTGTTTGATTCTTTTGTTGCCATGATAACCATTTTGGTTGTCAATCTAGCTGCCTCCCCTCCATAATGACAGAGAAACAGGACATGCCCAGTGGAAATTATTCTACCTCAACATCACTATGCAAGTATACTCGCATTTGAGATCTACCTCACCATGGGCCTGCATGCATCTGGATGGGAGAAAGTCAATCTTTCTCAATATTTTTCAATAAACTCTAACAATACCAAGGGATGTCTGTGAGACTATTGCCTCCTGGATCTGAAACAATTTCATTTTCCAACCCTATCAGTTATAAAAAGAATGAAAGTCATGAAGAAAGATAAATGATAATGTGCTAACTTGTATTTAAAATGAAATATAAAGAATTAATTTATCTTAGAAAATATAACCAATGATCAGACCAAAATGACATCCATAAAGAAAAGAGATTCAAGGGTCATTCAAATTTTCAGTGCTTATGAGAGAACTTAAGGCTTCAATGAATATTCAAGGTTCTGAGTATACACACTAAACAATAAAACTTCATCCTGGCCGGGCGGTGGTGGCGCACGCCTTTAATCCCAGCACTCGGGAGGCAGAGCCAGGCGGATCTCTGTGAGTTCGAGGCCAGCCTGGGCTACCAAGTGAGTTCCAGGAGAGGTGCAAAGCTACACAGAGAAACCCTGTCTCGAAAAACCAAAAAAAAAAAAAAAAAAAAAAAAAACTTCATCCTGTTTCATGTACTTTCCAAAGACATGTCAATGAAAAATGATTTGTGTTTAATTATCTGACTTTATGTATGTGTTGGAAAACAACTCTATCATTGAAAAAGTAAAGTGAATTCTTTTAGAAAAGAAAAAAAGAATGAAAGTCACCAATGATAAAAATTATTTGTCCCCAGGACTAAATTATATACTTTGTTATAAGGTCCTCTTTTGAAAGCAAAGATTGATAGAGGGAGATTGTAGTTATAAGGGGACATTAACTGGCCTACCAATTCCAATCACCCAAACAACTTGGTTTGAATTATATTCATTTAGATATTTCTTTCAACTGAAAGCTAAGAAATAATCCAGGATAAGTCTGGCCTGAGACTGAATTTCAGGTGGCAGGCACAACCAGGGGTATTGAGCTTCTCTTTTCCTGTAGCTAGCACATGCCTTTGGGGCACTGGACTTACTACAAGTGAACTCATTTCACTGTGATGAACTCTTCTAAATGCCCAGCTTACATATGATGGGTCAGGCAACAGTTACCCATGATGAGCAGCCCGAGCCACATGGTATGTAGTGGCCTATGATGGTGGGAAAATGGTTGACTGTGTAAGTTTGCAGCACTAAGTGAGGTCCTTCTATTTGCCAGGTATTCAAACATCCGCATGCTTGGAATTCTGTGTCTGAAACACTACACCTTGTTTTCACTGGATAGAAATTTTGATGAGAATGGCTTTGCCTAGACCACAGGCATGACCAACTTGGAACCAGACTACCAGAAACTCAAGCGTAGTGGGAGTATATTGTATTACAAGTCATCTAGGAGGCTTGGGGGAAAGTTTCAAGCTTCAAAATCAAGGATCCAAAAATTCTCAATTTTTCACTACGTATCAGAGTCAGCTACTTCTTTTAATAAAAATGGTCCCAAAAAAGTAAGTCAAATCTTCAAGAGTATCTCACTAGATTCTGAGATGTACACAAAGTAGAGAAATGCTAGGTCAATGTCTCCCTACTTTGACACACAAGGCACTTTGGTATAAATACTTCAGTCTCTAGGCTCCCCTTGTTGTAAGACACCAAGGAATGTGTCTGTGCATACCAGTAAGCCCCTGTATCAGTCCCGTTTTTTTTTAGTTCCTGTC
The DNA here is from genome assembly GCF_007827085.1 of Peromyscus californicus insignis. Classification (NCBI taxonomy): domain Eukaryota; kingdom Metazoa; phylum Chordata; class Mammalia; order Rodentia; family Cricetidae; genus Peromyscus; species Peromyscus californicus. The sequence continues at coordinate 13,803,003 of NW_026294534.1, read as the reverse complement.
TGTATCCAACACAGTAACTGATAGAACATTTAAAAGGGGGAAGGAAATGTTGACTTGTAGTTTCAGAAGTGTCAAGCATGACACCTCTGACAGGAAGGGCATGTCAGAGCAGTAGAGATAGGTGAATCCTGCTGACTCAGCTGGACTTCTTTCTCCCTTCTATTCAACACAGGCTCCCAGACCATGGAGTGGTGCCACCCATCTCAGGGTGGATCTTATGATATCAGTTAGTCCTCTCTGGAAACACCTCACAGACACACCTAGGGACAGTATAATCAGTGCCCTTAGTGATTCTCAGTGCAGTAAAGGTGCTAATGGAAATGAACTATCCTTTCTGATCAGCAGTGACAAACAAAAATGTCTGCAAACAAAACCAATGTCCACTCCTGGCAGATACCCACAGTTCTGGGCTGCAGCAGTTTCCTTGGATGGAGAAGATGAAAAGCAGTAAGAAAATGTTCTGAGACTCTTTCAAATGCAGAACTGTGAACTGACTCATCAACTTCAAGAAGCAAGCAAATGATAAACCTGACCACCATATCCCTTCACACTCCAGTGTGTGTGTGTGTGTGTGTGTGTGTGTGTGTGTGTGTGTGTGTGTGTGTGTAGATATATACTTTATATAATTGGTCTCTGTGAAAAATCTGCTGAAGGCCATTTGAACACCAAGTCATCTTCCTTGGAGATGATGCAGCAGAAACATGAATTTTGGAATTTGGCTGAATTTAATTTGGTTGTGATGGGATATTGACCAACTTACAGTCTCTAAGCTTCAGTTTCCCTGTCTTCAAGTTACGGGGAAGCAGTATATTTCTTGGATAAAAAAGAACAACTATAAATGTATTAACCAACCATAAAGGAAAAATGAACAGCCTTGCGATATGAGAACTGGGAATATATGATGATCTGGACTCCTCAGTTGCCAATTTGAGAGGTGTGGTGGTCTATGATAAGTCATACAGGAGACTTGTTCTAGGACAGAGTGTAACTAGAAAACTGACATTATACTAACTATACAAAGTAACTAGTTCTGTTGTGTCATTTCCATACATACATACGGTGTCCTGTGATTATACTCAAAGCCCAGGACTCTTCCTAATCTTCCCTCACTTTTCCCCTTCTACATCCTCAATAGCACCATTCTTATTCCCATGGGCCCTCACCCCACATATAAGAGACAACATCCAATACTTAGCCTTTGTAGGACCAGCTTCTCTTATTTAACATCACAATCTCTGGCTCCATACACCCTGAGTTTGATTCCAGCACTTCAAAATTTCATATTTCTATAAAGTTGGGTTACTTTCTAATTTATACTCCCTAGAATAAATTATAATTGTGCAGCCAAGTCTGGATATACAGTGCTCATAAATGGTTAACATGAGATTATATAGATGAGAGATTTCTAACACTTACAAGGATTGGGTCACATGATAAAGACACACTCCAAATGTTTACCTAGTCCATCAGACTTCAGGAGAAATCACAGATAAAAATACTCCAGACAGTGAAAACAATTCTACCCTTAAACACATGTAGAAAGTAAATCCACAAATGCAAACAACAAATGATTACATGGTTCAATTATTTTGATAATGTAAAATTAAGTAAAATAAATGAAATATTAACACTAAATTCACTGTTATTCCATTTGTGTCCTTAATATATAGGATAATTGAAAGCAATGAGAATTTATTCTTGCTCTTTCAAACTAGTATGTATTATTGCAATAGAATTCATATGACACTTTCATTTATGCATACCATGGACTTTGATCAAATTCACCTCTTTATCACCTGATCCTTATCCCCCTTTCCCATATAATATTCCTAATCCCCTTCCTTCTTCACACACTCATTTGTGCCCCCAGGTTCCATGTAGGAGAGAACATCCATGATGCTTGACTCTGAGTCTGGCTTATTCCTCTCACTCTCATGCTCATCACTTCTATCCTTTCTCCTTAATGGTGTTTTCTCTCCATCACGGCAGAAGAGAACTCCACCGTGTACACTCACCTGTTTAAGGACATCTAAGATGGTTCCATGTCTTGGCTACTGTGAATAGTGCCTGAAGTAGCATGGATCTGCGGGTACCTCTGTGGTGTGCTAACTTACATGCTACAGGTGCACACCCAGGGCTAGTATAGATGACATCACACAATAATTCTAGTGTTAGTTTTGTGAGGAACCTCAATAATTTTGCCATAGTGTCTGCACTACTTTACATTCCCCCTGGAAATGCATGCTATTCCTTTTTGTGCGTGTCCTCACCAGCATTTCTTATTGTCCTAGTGGATAAAGAGACTTAACAGTTTTTGTATATTTATTGGCATTTTGTCCTTTTTCATTTGAAGAGTCTGTCTAATTCATTGCCCAGTACTTGCTGGATGGTTTTATCTCAGTGTTTAACTTTTTGTGTTGAATTTGATGTTACATTTTCTGGTTATTAACCCTCTGCTAGATGAACAGTTGGCAAGGTGTTCCTCTGATTCAGGAGCTGTCTCATGTTTTCTCTGTATGTTGAAGCTTTGTAATTGCATGAAATCCTACTTTTCAATCATTGCTATCATTTCCTGAGCTACTGAAGTCATGGTTGCTTTTCTGCTACTGTGACCAAATATATGACATGAACAGTGTGAAAAGAGGAAATACTCATTATGACTGAGATCTTCAGAGTATTCAGCCCATGGTTGCTGGACCCCACAGGTTTCTGAAGAACACAGTGTGGTAGGAGCATGTGGAGAATAAGCTCCTTTAGCTCAAGGCAGGTAGGAGCCAAGAAACAGACAGGAGGAAGCAGAGAGAAGGTGCCATCTTCCACCTGTGACCTACTACCCCCAGATACGTCTCATCTCCTAAAGTTTCTAGAACTTCCCAAATTAAGGTCATGAACCAGAAACCAGATCTTTCAAATATGAGCCTTTTGGAGGACAGTTTATATCCAAACCATCACCAAGTCCTAATCAGACATCTCTGTGTCTATTTACATCTCTGCATGATTCCCTCATATTTATCTAGTTGCTTCAAAGTCCCATACTAAGATCTTTGGCTTGTTTTTAAGGCTGAGAAATAACAATCAAAATTCAGCCCTCTACATATGGGTACTCAATTTCCTTGGCCTCAGTTACTGAAGTGGCTGTGTTTTTGTGCAGTGTACATAGGATTTGATCACTAAAACAAAATACCTTGCATAAACAACTTACAGGAGGATGGGTAGATCTGAACTCATTTTCAGAGGAATTGGTCTGTTGAGGTGTGGAGGCTGTGGCAGAGCAGTGAAGTTCTCAACACAATGGCCAGGCAGCAGGCAACATCAGCAATACAGATTTCTCACTTTTCCTATTATTCCAGCTGGACCCCAGTCTATGGAATATTGCCACTCATAGTCAGAGCAGATTTTCTGCCTCTAGGTAATCCTCTCTGGAAATGCCACCACAAACCCACCAGAGGTGTGTTTTTTTACCCTGCTACCTGCTTCTCAATCTAATCAAATTAACAATAAATATTAACCACAGTACCTTGACAAGAATCCACTGGTAGCTATGTAGGTTTATTTCAAGGCCTTCTAGTATATGCTATTGGTATTTTTGTTTGTGTGCTGGTGCCATACTGTTTCTGTATACTATAATATGGCTCTGTAATATCATTTGAAGCCAGATATAATGGTCCCTCCAACAATGCTCACTCTTCTCGGGAATGCTTTGGCTATTTTGGAGTTCTTTGTATTGCCATATGAATGTAAGGATTGTGTTTTTTCTATTCCTGTGAAGAATGTCATTAGAATTTTGATGTGGACTGCCTTGACTTTGTAGATAATTTTGGCATCGTGGCCATGTAAACATTAGTAAGCCTGCTGATCCACAAACATGGGAGGTCTTCCTATCTTCCTGTGTCTTTGTTTCCTTCAGTGTTTTAGACTTCTCACTGTAGTGGTCTTTAATATCTTTGATTAAGTATACAAGTCTATACATATTTTAGAGGCTTCTGTGAGAGGGCTTCTCTTCCTGATTTATTTCTTATCAAGTTTTTTATTGATGTATAAGAAAGTAAAAAGAAAAACTCTGTTGATTATATAGTGTAGTGGGTAGCCATTAACTATGTGGAATGGCCTTCATAATTTCACCAATAATATAGCCTACTATGTTATTGAATACATGTAATAGTATTCTGATAGACTCAAGTCTTTCAAGTATAGGATCCTATCATCAACAGGTAAGGATCATTTCTTTTCTACTTCTATGCTTTTTATTTCTCTCTCTTCCCTTGCTGCTGTAGCTAAGAACCCAAGCACTATATTGAATAAGAGTGATGAAAGTGAATACACTTGTCTCTTCCTAATGTTAAAGGAATTACTTTCAATGGTTCTCCGTTCCATATAATGTTGGCTGTTGGCTTACCACACATGAATCTTATTATAGTGACACACTCCTCCTCATCCTAGTCACTCAGGGCTTTTATCATAAATGTATGTTAAATTTGATCAAAATCATTTCCTACATCTACTGACATGGTCATGAAATTTTTCTCTTGGCTATATTTAGTGCTGTATTATTTTTGTTATTCTGCACATATTGAACCACTCTTGCATCCTAGAATGAAACCAACTTTATAATCACATGTGAACGTTTTAATGTGTTATTTAATTCACTTAGGAAATTGCAATCTATGTTCACCAAGAAACAGTTGTATACAGCTTTCTGTGCTTGTTCTGCCCTGTGGTGATTTGAATGAGATGCCCTCCATATTCTTGGGCACATGAATACTTAGTGCCCCATTGGTAACCATTTGGGAAGGTTTAGGAGGGATGACGCAGCTAGAGGAAGTGTGACACTAGAGGCAAGCTTTGAGGTTTCAGAGCCTTCCCCTATCCCCAGTTGGCTCTCCCTGCTTCCTCCTTTTAATTTGAGATATGAGCTCTCAGATGCTTCTGCCACCATGCCTGCTTGATGCCATGCTTTCCTGCCCTGATAATAATAGTCTCTCGTCCATCTGGAAGTGTGAGTCATAATTACACCCTTCTTTCTATAAGTTGCATTGGTTAAGGTGTTTTATCACAGCAATAGAAAAGTAATTAACATATACCCCTACTCAGTTTTATATCCAGATGAAAATTAGTTTGGAGAATTAACTTGGAAGTATTCTTTTCCTTACTATTTTGTGGACTAGTTTGAGAGTTATTAATGTTTGTTCTTTAAAAACCTGATAGAATGATGCAATGACACTCCAGTATTGTACTTCTCTTTGTTAGAAATCTACTGCTTCAGTACCACTGATTATTATATTACAAATCTTCTTAGGCTGCTTATATCCTTTCAATTCAGTTTTGACATGTCAAATGTGTTTAGGAATTTATCCATTTCTTCTAGATTTTATAATTCATTGCAATATAATTTTTCAAGTATTCTGTAACAACCTTTTTGTGGTATGTTTTGTAATATCCCCTCTCTTATCTCTAAGTTTTTGGCTTCTCCCTGCTCTTTCTTTTAATTAATGTGGCTAAGGACTTGTCTATTGTGCTTATCTTCCCAAAGATCCAATTCTTTGTTTCATTGTTATGCACATTGTTTCCTTGGTTTAAATTTCATTAATGTCACCTGTTGCTGATATTTCTACCTTGCCTATAGCAGAACCTCCTCTGCTTACTCAGCACTAAGAAGTAGAAGGGATAAATAATATATATTGCATATAACATATATATTTATAAAGGGCTATGTAGATACCCATGAATTCTAAATACTTCTAAGTATTTACATTACCTTCCTAGTTAGAGATAAACATTTGGAATCATTCCATCGTGAAGCTGAAGTCACACTAAACATTCTGTAAGATCCTTCTCAGCACTGATAGTCTTGATAAGAAATAAAAGCTATCAGTGGACTTCTGCAGAGTCTGGTTGACTATGAATCTACCTGATATCAGCATTTCATTGACACTATAGCAATTTACAACAATAATGGACAATATAAATAAGAATCAAGATGATATAGAGATAGGATGTGAGCTAGAGATCAGACAATGATGCCCCTGCTATCTACTGGGTGACTTTGGTCCAAGATGCTTCTACAAATCATGGAAGGTGTGGAGGAAGCAGATTTCCTTTACTTCCTTTCCTATCTCCAGGGCAGCACAGTTGACTTAAATTTCTGTGATGACAGGTTCTATACATGCCTTGTCCTATGCATGCTCCACAAGAAAAATACTGATATTTAGCACTGGCACTGTGCCTTATGAAACTTCAATTTCTTTAAAGGTGAATGGGTGCGTTAAGTTAGGGGCTACTATATTGAACACAGAAACTTCACAAAGAACAAACTTGAACAAACAAAGCCTCTTTTGCTCTTGACTGGTGATATACAAACTCAAAATGCTTTGTATATATTTCCTGCCACTCAAATCAAATTTGTGTCCAATCTAAATACCTCATTTAATGTTAATTAATTGTAAATGCTATGTCTCCAAAAACTATCACAATCTGGGAAAATAGGGAATTGCAGCTTGTGAGCAGGAATTTTCAGAGAACTTGAGTCAGCCTACAAATTATCAGAGGATGTAGATAAAAACTATAGCTTGAGGGCTACTTACCAGGGGTATCACAGAGTAATTTTGTTCTGTGCTAGCTCCTGTTGAAGACTAATCTAGAATACCTCCTGTGTATTCTGTGATTCTCCACAGAAGGCAGAATAAATATCAATTTCAGAAACTTATGAAATTCTCACAAGGTAATCATTATATCAGTAGAACATTAATGATTATAGGTTTCAGTGAAAATGGTGGTGGAAAAGTCTGGAAACTTGGACTAGAGTCAGAAGGTCCAGTCTAATTAAAAGAGAGAAATGATCTTAGGATAAATTCATGGTGTAGTAATACCTGTAGAATTAGGAAATAGAGGATATTGCATCTTGGGGACATCAGTAAGATGGGGTAATAACTGTATTGGGGAAGAAACTTGAGTCTCAACAGCAAAAATAAAAGCTACACTCAGAACCCTGCTGCTCATCCTTGGCAAGAGACCTCTACATTGGTGTGATTTCATTTCCAGTCCCAAGGATCAATTCCATGACAACTGTTTGGAAGAGAAAATTATCCTGCAAACTCAGATAAACATTCACCAAATGTTCTCAAGTATTTGTTGTTATAGCCAAGAATCTTAAGGATATCTGTTTTCTCCTTGCACTGTTGGAGTTCTAACAGGTTTTAGAGAAAAAAGGAGAATAGTACCTATGCCAGAAGGAGGATACTGTCTCCTTTCCATTTGTCCTCATTCTGCTACAGTTGTGGGCAGCTGTAAACCAGACAGACCCGACTGTTGCAAGAACAAAGAATGATTGGAAGGAAGAACATAGAGGTCAAGTGACAAATGTTTAATTGATGTTTTAATAAAGGAAACATTTTTAAGCCTATCTACATCAGATCAAATTGAAACCTGTGTTTCAGTTTAGAAGAGGCTAAGAAAATGCAAGGTTTGTGTACAGGCTTAGAACAGGAGATGGGACATTCCAAAAATCCTGTCTAGCCATGAGTAATGATTTGAGTGATGTCATTCTTAGTTGATTCTATTGCCAAATCACATGTGAGCAATGCAGAGGGATGACACAAGACTCGACACCCAGCTCTCAGGTCTTCTGGGGTCTGACCTAACAGGGGGTGACTCTTCCATGGTCTTGGCAGTTAAGGGAGGCTCTATTTGTTTATGTCTCTTCTGGTAGGGCTTAAGGCAATGATGGATAGACCAACCTCTGTATTAGAACTCCATTTATAACTGTATTATCCAGAGTTCATCCCCTAGGGATTATGTCTCAGTTTCCAGATCAGCATATTTTTATTCAGCAACAGTAAAAAAATAATAATAATTCTATTTATTTTTGGTTTGTTTTGTGCTTCATACAATAGATTTTGGTTATATGCTTTCCTCTCCCCCAACTCCTCCTAGATTCCCTCCCTACCCATTCCACTTCATATTAATTCTCTCTCTTAAAAAAAAAGAAACTGTACACACACACACACACACACACACACACACACACACACACACACACACACAAAGGAAGGATGAAAAAGAAAGCATGGAGTCCATTTTGTGTTAGCCAACTATTCCTGAGCATGTGGTTTGTTCTGGGTTATGGTTAATAAACTCGGAATTGCTCCTGTTGCTGAAGAATGAAGACTTCATGTTTTTACACTATTGAACACGGAGAAATTGAGCTGGTGCTCAGCTAGATGCTTCATCTCTACTGTCTAGTGTTCATAGTGTGGAAGGGACTATATATATGTTACCAGAGGAGAAGAATAATTATCAGTCTCACTCAGATACAAACCCTGCAAGCTACAGGAGTGATTTGCCTGCAAACTCTACCACTGGTACAATAATGGCAGCACATATGTTATGAGAGTCTCCAACCACATTTTTATTGGATTTAAAGCCCGCTCTTTGAGATGGAGACCATACCTGATAGTGACGATGGGGATAAGAACATGAGACTAGATAAAACTACTCCTATGGACATGTTGCTATACCCATAGACTGGTGCATCACTCAACCATCATCAGAGAATTAACTAAGAGAATTCAACAAGGTTCTAGCTCCCTTGTTCTAGTTTGAATCACTGGCCTCTGGCCATCTGGTCCTTCCCACTGTGTCCTTAGGTGGTGTGCCTTCCCTCCTGAATCTGGGACCAATGAGAATAAAACCTTGCTTCCCAACTTCTTCATGTCACCACACCTGACAGCTCAAGAAGTAAAAGAAGAGAAATCAAACATGAATCTCATCCAACTTTCCCATGCATTCACAGTTGTTCCAGAACAAATATTCAGCACTGTCAGACAAATGTATAGTTAACACTAAGCAATACTCAATTTTAACACCGTCTTATAGGCACAAGTCCTGCTAGGGTGAAGATGAGCTTCTACACTCAATGGATATTAAAATGTTCATTTCTAGCAGTGTGACCTCCCCTGTCTAAAAATTGCCAGTTGGTTTGTCTGTCAAACCAGGAAACATCTTCCGACTGAGTATCTTGGAAGTACACCCACCTTCTCTAGAATACAAGTTAGGTCTTTTTTGCCTAAAAATGTAGATGTTAGCAGATTTGGAGTCATATCCTGTTCCCCAACAAGCCAGTTTAGAACACCCATCCTGCACAAAACAATTAAAACAGTATAACAGTTAAAAGCAGGGAAAGGATCTGTGTTGGATGTGAGCGTCTTAGGAAAAGCAACAGATAGATCTAGTGCCCCCGATCCCTAAGCAGTCAGGCGAAAATGGGGTCTCCCTCTCATCGTCTCAGCTCAAGATCACCTGAAAAGATGTAAATCTTTCTCCAGGAGGTAAGTTCCTTCTCTGGTGGCCCTCAGGCCTGCAGGTTTTCCTAGGTGACTTCGAGGGACATTCTAATTTATTCGGGACCACTGTCTCAATAGTCTGAAAAACAAAGACTGGGGCACAAAGGGATTCTTGGGAATACATTCACTCCTGCAGGCAGGCTTATTTCATAAGCGGACAACTAAGAGCATCAAGACACTGAGGACGAAATGCACATGAAGAACATAGTATGTGATGGGTGTGACACCGAGTTCATCGTCACTATGTTATTGTTTTAATTATTGCCTTTGCTTGTTTCTTATTAATGTATAGTCATTGTAAAAAAAAATTAGTTTAATTACATTTTCATCCAAACCTATGGTGTTTTTTTTACCATTTCCACCACACATTACCCTCACTTGCTCTCACAATATCCCGTTGGACCCACTTCTCTACCCAAAACATTTCTCCTCTCCTTTCATGCCATATTGTCACATATGGGTTATATATATGATAGATATCTAAATTAAATATCCATATATGTATAATTTTGAGTCCATAATATAGATGAAGCATGTGAGGTTTGTGAGTCTGATTTGTCTTAATGTGGTAATAGCTAGCCACATCTGCTTTTGTGCAAATCTGTAATGTCATTCTTCTTTTGTCATTGTTTCCCTTTTTGAGATAGTTTCATGTATTCCAGAATTGTCTCCAATTCACTATGTAGCCAAGATGACCTTGAACTTTGAATCCTCCTGCCTTGATCTTCCTGAGGCTTGGATTAGAGATGTGAATCCCCCCTGCCTTGATCTTCCTAAGGCTGGGATTAGAGATGTGGATCCTCCTGCCTTGATCTTCCTAAGGCTGGGATTAGAGATGTGAGTCCCCCTGCCTTGATCTCCCTAAGGCTTGGATTAGAGATGTGTGCCCTCATGCCTGGCTTATGTTGTGCTTGGGGTTGAAGCCTGGGTTTTGTGCATAGTATCAACTGAATTACAACATTTTTCTTAATGAGAGAATAAAATTTATTATGTATGTATATATGCAAAATAATATATGTGTAACATATTACATTTGTATCCATTCATCTCTTGAGGGACATCTAGCTGACTTACCAATCATGTGGCTATTGTGAATACTGCTGCAATAAGCATGGATGCACAGGTATCTCTGTAATATAATGGCCGACAGCCCTTCAAGCACATTGCCAGGGTGACAGAACAGGGTCACATCATAGTACTATGTTGATATCTATGAGGAATTTGCACAGCCATTTCCATAGTGGTTGTGATAATTTGCACCAACACCACCAGTGTATGAGGGCTGCATTTTTTTTTTCTGCTCCTCAGAAGCACTATGTTTTCTTGATCACGGCCATATTGATTTGATGATATAGAATCATAGAATCTCAAAGCTGATTTGATTTGTATTCCTTAGTGACTAAGGACAGTGAACATTTCTGCACTGTGTATTGAAAGGCTTTTATTTTTTATTTTTAAATGTTTTTCATTGAAATAGAATTACATCATTTCCCACCTCCATCCAGTCACCCAGTTACCCTCCTGTAAACCCCTCCCATGCCCCTCCATTCCCAAGTTGATAGACTTTTTCTTTGACTACACTTTTTCATACATATGGATGTGTATATACGTTTATGCACAAATAAATATAAATTCAACCTGCTGGGTCTGTTTTTGTTGTTTGTGCTTATATGTTTTTAAGACTGACCACTCTGCATTGGACAAACATTTTTTGTATATTGATTGGTACTTTGTACTTAATCATTTGACAGCTCTCTATTCATGTCATTTGCTCACTTATTGATCTATGCGGCTTTGGCATTTTATATTTTGTAGTCATTGTATATTCTGGACATAAATAACTGTCTGGTCTTTGGCTGCCTAAGATTTACTCCTGTTCAGCAGCCTGTCTCTATGTGCTATTACCTTTTGCCCTTGTTATGAAGAAGCCTTTTAATTTTGCATTTCAAAGGTGTTGACCCCAACTCTCCTGCCTTCTTTATTTCTTGAACTCCTGGTCCTCCTTCTCAGGAACCTGTCGCTGAAGAATAGCCTGCTGGTCCAGGTCAGCCCCGCCTACACTGAGAGTGGTTACTGTGATCAGAAGAAGAAAATCTTATGCTGCCCCAAAGGAGAGTGAATGAGTGCAAGAACACAGAATCCCAGTGAAGGATATATGAAAATTGCATAAATAAAGAAAAATTAGTATGGTGGTTCAATTTCAGAGATGTGAGGAAATGAGAGATTATAGTACATGGCTTGGAATGACAGGAGAGTCCACAAAGCCTCACTGTTTCAAAGGATGAATAGCTAGAGCTTCATTGATATCATTTCCATGTGACTCTAACAGGAAATGCACATACAAGTAATGCAGAGGATCCATGCAACACTGAGGATAAATGAGGTTTCCTGTGTTCTAGAAGATGACTTCACTTCTGTAGAATCCATAGTCAGCTCAATGACATGGTACATCTTCAGAGTCAGGGCTGCTACCTCCTCATTTTTTAAGTAATTGAATTTTTGAGAACTTTATACATAACACACTAACATCATTCCTATCTCTGCTTTCCTCCTCCAACTCCTTCCCTATCTCCCTCTCCCCCTTCCATTTTCAGGATCTCTTGATTATTATCATTACATGTGTACACACACATGTATATACAACCTACTGAGTCAATTTAGTGTTACTCTTAAGTACATAAGTTCTGGGCTAATCATTTGAGATTCGGAAACCTATTTGGGGGCTCATCCCTGGAGGAAATCGGTTCTCCCTCTCTCGGCATCCACTGACCACCTATAGTTCTACATTTAGGAGTGAAACCATGTGGGATTTCCCCTGTCCACATTGGCTTGCCAACTGGTGTTGTCATTGAGATTTTATGTGTGTAGCTTCCCTGATGTGTTTAGGGTACGCTAGCTAGCAACATGTGTCCTAGACCTCTGATTCTTCTCACCCCTTCTATGATTTTCCTTGAGCCTTATAGGAATTACACTGGGGATGTATTAGATAGAGTTTGGTACACCATTATCACTTGTTAGGTGTAGGAATTATGTTGAGGGTGTATTAGATAGAGTTGAGTACCCTATAGTCACTTGTTCTCTGAATTTTACCAGTTGTGAATATTTGTAATAGTCTTTATCTGACACAAAATGAAGTTTCTTTGATGAATGGTGAGAGTCACACTAACCTGTGGGCATATGGATAAATACTTAGAACAGAGTTAGAATTTGTGCTAGTTTACGAAAATAGCAGTGGATGGTTCTCCTCTTGGGTCTATGACCATTCTAGCTACAGGTAGTTAGATAGGGTTATCGTACCAGGGATAAATTCTCCTCTATTGAACAGACCTGAAGTCCAATTAGACAACTATTGGCTACCCCTAAAAGTGATACTATTGCCCAACTGAGGGTGTCTTGCTAGTCTATTCATTGTTGTGATTTATAGGCTTTATGGCTGGTTAAAACTACTAATTGGTCCATTTCCTTGGAAGAATGCATAGCACCTTCCAATACTACGAAAGGGGGCTTCCAGGTCAGTTTCAGCTCAATTTTTCTAAGTCCTGTGGTCAAAGTGTGTGGCGTCTAGGCTTAGAAACATAGGTTGATTAACCTTAGAAGTCTATCCTCCTGCATGACAGCATAAAGCATTTGGGTGAAGTTGCATTGTTCTTACAACTAACACCCAGATTTCTGGATCATCATTTTTTTTCTCCCAGCCACACGTGCACAGCATTGCTTTGTATCACAAAACAGTCACCTGTTGTGTTACATTTCCTGGGGAGGTGTGAACAACTATTGATTCAATTCAAAGAGGGTACTAGTGACAGACCTAAGAAATAATTCAACCCAACTCAAAATTGGTGACCCAGGAAGTTAATTTGGCATCATAATAGAAGTGCATAATTGAGGGACTTCTAACAAGAGCACGATCACCCAAAAACAGCTGTGTCACAGCATTACTTTTCTATTGCTGTGATAAAACACCATGACCTAGGCAACTTACAGAAATGTATTTTAGCTTACAGTTGCAGAAAGCTAAGAGCCCACCAGGACAGGGAAGCATGACCATGAGCAGCTGGTATGATGGCAGGAATTTGAGGTAACGTCTTTTACACAAACCCAAAGCAGAGAGAGCAAACTAGAAGTAGGTGCAAAGCTCTGAATCTCACAAAACTCCTCCCCAGTGGTGCAGGTCCTCCAGCCAGGCCACACTTCCCAAAAGTCCCCAAGCTACATCACCAACTGAAAACCAAGTGTTCAAATGCCTAAGCTGATGAAGGACATTTCTCATTCCAACCAAAATAGTCACCTAGAAGTCCAACCCCATCTTCTGTAACAACTTCACACAAGCTTTTTCATGGAGTCTTACTTTCAATTACTCTTCTACATTCTGTATAGGCTAGCATGTCCCCAAAGATGACCTACGGCTGGGGCACAGAAGGAGTAATATCTGAGATCCTTGGAGTCCCGTGATGACATCCCTCTCCTTCTACCAGCATATGTAACAGTCTGCTACAATTACCATATACCTAGCTATCAGTGTTTCATTTTAGTCATATGTTGGGACAACAACTTCTGCTCCATGGTGACAGAGAATCAGGTCATTCCCAAAGGAAATTGCTTTTCCCCAACATCATCACACAAGAATATTTGTATTTCAGGTCTATACCACCATGAGCCTTTCCATACTCAGGTGTGTGAAATAGATCATCACCATATTTTCAATAAATTTCCCAGGACTCTGAGATTCACTTGAGACTCTTGTCTCCTGAACCTGCAATGGTATCACTTTCCAATCCTTTTAGTAATGAACATAATGAAAGTCAATAATGATTTTTAAAAAATAAATAAATAAAAGCATTTGTCACCAAGATCTAGTCAAAGGAGAATGTTAACTAGCTTACCTATTTCAGGATTCAGGCAAGGTGATTTGAATTACACTTTTTCCATCTGAAATTTGAGAAACAATCTAGCCTGCATCTGCCCACTCTAGCCTGGATCTCAGGTACCAGGAGGCTACTGAGAACATTGGGACTCCTCCATATGACTAGCTTGCACCTTCAGGTTCCTCTCAGGGCTGGCCAAAATTGAATCCCTTTCACTGACTATGGGTATTCTGAATGCCCAGGTTGATGATCTCATGGATCGGATAATAGCCAGCCCATGATAAACATCCCATAGTACATGGTTGTGCAGTGGCTCCTGACCAAGGGAGACAATCAGCCCTCCAAGTTTTCAGTAGTATGTGACGTCTTCAGTTATGCATCTAGTCAGACACTAGCTCAAAGTTTGTTCAAGATGGAGCCCTACCTATAGTCATCTTAGGTTCTCATCTCCTGCTTCCTTATACACTAATTTTAAGGAAGGGAAAGTATCACAAATTCCTCTCCTTGGAATTTGAAATGCTATATAAATGTAGGAAGGACACATCACAACTGCCTCCTTTAATACTTTACATATGAAATGGAGGAAGGCATAGTTTTCATGGCTTTACGGAGTGAAGGTGATTATTTCCTATAAAACGGCTATATTACATGTTTGTTTTTAGTTTTCTTTAATTCTACTTAACGAGATAAGTGGGAGATAGATGATAGATAGATAGATAGATAGATAGATAGATAGATAGATAGATAGATAGATGATAGATAGATAGATAGATAGATAGATAGATAGAAGATAAATACATAGATACATACATAGATCATAGATACACAGATCAAAAAACCACATAGACTTACTATTGTTCCCTCCTTTAAATGGACCTATAGATCACCTGGATGAGAAATCATCTCTCAGGAAGCTGTTAGTTCCAGAAACCTCAGGAAACATAATACACTCAACGCTGTGTTAAGAAAATGGGAGGAATAGCTAGCCCCTTAAAGAGATATGCACTTAAATACTCCAGAAGCCCCTCCCTAGTACTGCTGCGACTGCCCACATTCTGAACTTTAAAAATAGAATTTTTCTGTCATTTATTTATGATTTTAGATTCATTTTATAAAGAATTCATACATGCTTAATGTTTTGATGACACTTCCATTATCCCCTACAATCACTTTCCCTTCACAACTTCATGTGCTCTGTCTCTCTCTCTCTCCTCACACTGAGTCCATCTACTTAGAGCTGCCTATATGTGCATTGGATGCAGCACCATCTGCTGGAGCAAATGCAAATTTCAATATGATGAGATGTCGCTTCCCCCTTGAGTCAGTGGTTACTACCTGAAAACTGAAAGACAGGGCTGATGAAGATGAAAATTAAAAAGTGTACTTGCTCACAGAATCCTTCCTCCCTCTCTTTGACTGGACTCCTGGAGCTCTGTCTGGTGATTGGCTGTGGACCTCTGCACCTGCTTCCATCAGTCACTGGAGAAAAGTTCTGTGGTGACAGTTAGGGTATTCACTGGTCTGGTCTCTGGGGCAAGCCAGTTCAGTTCAGGCACCCTCTCCACTATTGCTAGTAGCCCAGGCTGGGGTCATTATTGGGGATTCCTGACAACTTCCCTAGCATCAGGTTTCTCTCTATCCTCATGATATCTCCCTCTATTATGGTATCTCTCTCATTACTTTCCCCCTCCCTCCCTGTTCCAGTTCAACCGTCCCATTCCCTTATGTTCTCATCCCCTATCCCCTACACTCCATTGCCCACCCCTCATCCCCAGTTTACTCATGGAGATCTCATCTATTTCCCCTTCTCAGGGAGGTCCATGTGTTCCTCTTTGGGTCTTCCCTGTTAGTTAGCTTCTCTGGAGTGGTGGGTTGTTGCCTGATTACCCTTTGCTTTATATCTTGCTCATGATGGGGAAACATGCAGGGACGACCAAACCGAACTAGAGTGAACTCATGAAAGTTGGATCAGTGACTGTGGAGCCTACATGGAACTGGACTTGGCCGTTTGCATGGTGAGACAGTTGTGCACCTTGATCTGCTTGGGAGGCCCCCTGGCGGTAGGATCAGAATCCATCTGGTGCATGAGCAGGTTTTGTGGAGCCCACTCCCTATGATGGGACACCTCTTGCAGCCTTGAGGCAGGGGGAAGGGCTTGGACTAGCCTCTACTGAGTGTGCCTCTCCATGGGAGGCCTTGCCTTCTTGTGGGTGGGAGTGGGGGGTGGGTTGGGAGGTGGAGGCTGGGGGGGTGGGAGGAGGGAAGAGGGGGATCTTTGGTGTGTAAAATGAATGAAAAAATTGCCTTAATTTAAAAAAAAAAAGAAAATTAAAAAGTGAATTTTGTAAGCTGTTGTTGGAAATATAGATTAGTGCCAGGGAAGCAGCTAATTGTTGGAACATGGTCGTGGGATGGCAGACACATGTAACCTCACAGAAGTCAAGCTTATACAAACTGAGTTTGTCAGTGTCAGGAAGACCTAAAAGGCAGCAACAGACTCTCCAGTCACATCTGTGACATGCAAACCAACCAGTCAAAAGCCTCCTCCTGTCTCAGTCCACAAATCCTAGAAGATGTTGTTCTTCTACTTTAGTCATCTGAAGACCAGAGTTCAAACCATACTATATCTCTGAGTCCACAGAAACCACCCAAACTCCCCCAGCCTAGATTATAACTACTGCCATGTCCTGTGCTTCAGAGAAACCTCGACAAGGTTCTAGCTCCTGTAGGCCTGGTTCAAGCCTTCTTCCTCCTGATCATTGGTTCTCCACAGATAACCTCATATAATGTGGCCTGCCTCCTGTCTCTGAGATCCATGAGGATGCAAAACATGCTTTCCAACCTCTTCTCATCCTCATATCACTAACTGATTGACTATTAAAGAGCTACAAATTTCATCCAAGACATACTTTCCTTGAAATAACCAGAAAAATTATGCTCAAACATCTGTTGCCCACACTCAGCCAACTTAACTAATAAAGTTAAAACATCAAAGCATCTTGAATGCTCTCCTGTGGCCACATCCCTTACTGAGTAGACCTCACACACAGATCATTAAAAGGACAGTTTGTTATCAGCACGACCTGCACATCTCGATAATCCCAACTGGTTTCAGCTATCAAACAAAAGCTTTTCAGAGAAACTTCTTTCAGTTAGACTGCTTCCATGAAACGGGGCTTGGATCTTCATGATTAATCATAAATTTGCAAACAAACATTACAGTAAGTGAAGGTCAGTGTGCACCTGAAGAACAAAGCCAGTACAAACTGCCACTGAGATGTCACATGGTAAGACAGACATGGAACATTCTGGGTGAAGACCGGAGGCTAGAAAGGAGATGCTTGACATTTAGGAATTACTGCCAAATCAGATAAACTAAGTCAACGTGAAAGAAATTTTTGAGTAAATGGAAAAAAAGTCTAAAAAGTAAAAGAGATGAGGGAAAAAGATAAAATATATTTTAACGCAAATAGGAAATCCTTTAACAGAAGTAGAGAAAAATCAGAAAAAAAATAATTTTATATCATCAAAGAACTCTGTCAGTTATCTCTCCACGGGGAGAGAAATCTATAACCTCTAAATTGAATGGCTTTCCAATGCTGTGGGAAAGACCAATATCTAGACAAATCTTCACAAAATAATGAGCATGGAATAGGGATATAGCTGTTTGTAGACTGTGTAGTATGCACATGGCCCTGGATTAGATACTCAGAACCTCATAACCTGTATATCTATATATACCTCAATGCATAATGTGTACTCAAGAGGTGGAGACAAAAGCATCACAAATTAAGGTCATTCTCAGCTTGAGGGGGAACTTGGGGACAACCTAGATTACATACAAATGTGTCTGAGAAGAGAGTACAAAATGGCAAACAGAGACTAAAAGGGAAGATCCCTTATTTTCTGGAGAGAAAAATATGGAACACTCTGAAAAGCCACTTTGCATATGTCTGGAATAGACTTCTGTAGGGGCCTTTGAGGGGGGAAAAAAGCATTCAAAGTTCTGAAGGAGAATAAGCACAGCATGAGAAATCGTGTGAGTCAATAAAATGAGGCCCAGAAATGCAAGAGCATAACAATTTTCAACACAAAACAACTAGCAGTTTCTACCTCTGTGTGTTCTTTACAGAACTGTCCATAGGTGTTCTCTCATTTTTCCTAATGCTTCTCATTGGAAATGAATGACATTTCTATTGAGCAATCAATAGGGCTTCAAGATAGAGTCACCTGTAGTCACAAGTGAAGACAGATGATAATAACAACAGCTCACATATGAGCTTGTGAACATATTTACAAGAAAAGCACAGTAAAAATTATTTTTAATAGTGCATATGGAATAGTATCTGAGGCAACTTCCAATGCTGCATGGAGAGAGTGAGGAATCCAGACATGCACACCCATCAGAGGGTGGAGGGCTATCTGTCATATCATAGTGACAAGGGCAGGGTGCAAAGCAGATGTGCAAAGACTACACACTTAGACCTCTAAATTAGGGAGAAATTAATTCTAAATTGTAATTACCTAACAAGTAATTTATAAGCATTTAAATGAAAATAATTAATTTGATTTCTCATGGTGCTGGGGATTGAGCTCAGGGCCCCTTTGCATGCTAGGTACGTGCTCTACACTGTGCTACAACCCTATAGAGACCCATCTTTATAGAGTTTCACAATGCAAACTAAAAGAGAAAGGTCTTAAATGTTCTAGGGAAATAAGAAAAAAAGTTTCTTCTATGTAAAACCTAACTTCTTGAATCTATTCGAAGAGAAAGTGAGGAATACACTGTTCAATGTACAGGGCCAGGAAAGGACTTTCTGGTCGAGACCTAGAGAGTTCGGTCATTAAGGCTATTAATCAATGAATAGGACCTCATGAAACTAAAATGTAACCGTACAGCAAAGGACCCCATCATTCAAATGAATAGGCAGTCCATACAGGGGGGAAACTTTACCAATTATATATCTGACAGAGGATTATTGTCTAAAATATCCAAAAAATTAAACACCAAAAAAAAACCCACACAACCAAATTTAAAGTGGGGGCATGGAACTAAAAAGAGAGTTTTCAAAAAGAAGGAGGAGGAGAAAGAGGAGGAGAAGGAGGAAGAGGAAGAAAAAGAAGAGGAAGAGGAAGAAGAAGAAGAAGAAGAAGAAGAAGAAGAAGAAGAAGAAGAAGAAGAAGAAGAAGTAGAAGAAGAAAGAAGAAGAAATACAAATGGCTGAGAAAGAACTTTAAGAATGTTCAACATTCTTAGCCATTAGGGACATAAGTTGAAACTACTTTGAAATTTCAACTTCCCTTAGTCAGAATGGCTACACACACACACACACACACACACACACACACACACACACACACACACAAACACACACACACAAGATAATAAATGCTGGTGTGTATGTGGGGAAAGGCAAATAGTTATTCATTGTTGATGGGAGTATTTCCACAATGCAGTCACTATGAAAATCACTGGGGTAATTTGTCAGAAAGCTAAAATTCTTTCTATGACTCAGCTACTCCTAGGCAAATTCCTATATCCTCTAAGAGAGACATGCATGTTCATTGCTGCTCATCAGAGATATGCATGCTCATTGTTCATATCCATCCTTAAGAGAGCTTATTCATGTTCCTTGCTTCTCTCTTCACAATATCTAGGAAACCACCCAGATGTCCAAGAACTGATGAGTGGATAATGAAATGTTTTCAACTTCCACAGTGGAATGTTATCCAGCTGTAAAGAAAATGAAACTATGAAAATGGCCTGTAAATGAACGGAACTGGAAATAATCCTGCTAAGGGAAGTAATCCAGATTCAGAAATACAAACACCATATGTTCTTTCTCAATGTGGATTCTAGCTTTGAATATATATATTCCCATAAGTCAAAAAATTAATAAAAGTCAAAAAATTATATATATAATGCCCCATAAAAGTAAAAAAAAAAATAGTAGGGGGCCATGGGAGGGGAAGAATTCAAGGGAAGGGAGATAGGACATGAAGAGGGAAAGAGGACTAATGAAACAGGAAGGGTTAAATGTGGTGGTGGGTGCATGGGAAAGATGGAGGAAAGAGTATAGGGAGGGATAACTAACACTAAAGACCTTTGGAAATGCCACAAGGAAACCTACTATTGTAGAAGTTTATGAAAATATATATACATATATATATATACAACATATACATATATGCAACAATCATTCTCACCTACAGAGCCATCTCCTTAGTCCCGTCTCTCTGTTTCTTTTTTTTTTTTTTTTTTTTTTTTGGTTTTCCGAGACAGGGTTTCTCTGTGTAGCTTTGCGCCTTTCCTGGAACTCGCTTTGGAGACCAGGCTGGCCTCGAACTCACAGAGATCCGCCTGGCTCTGCCTCCCGAGTGCTGGGATTAAAGGCGTGCACCACCACCGCCCGGCGCCTCTCTGTTTCTTTAACTGTGAATTCAACATGATTGCATGTTCCTTCCATCACACCGTCTATACCATGATGGACGGTGTCTCTTAAACTATAGGCAAAATAGTCCTGTCCTCCCTTGGGATGTCAAGAAGAGTACAATAAGAGTAACACAGCATGTCAGCAACATATCCATCATATAAACGCAAGATCAGGACATTTTTCAAATACAATAGAACTATCATTTTTTTGTCCTATACACCCACTTCTAGGAAATGTCTAATGAGTATTCTCTCACCATATTGACATGTTATTTCAGAAGAAAGGTATACTGTGATAAACACAGTTACCTGATATTGTGTGGTATGGATCTTTCACTATGGTTTAATGGCATTATCTGCGTTCCATCGCTATTAAAACTTTTTCATAGTAAATAGACATGAAAGAAGTAAGGTGGCTGGATCATTTTAGAACTGAATATAACTAAAAATATAAAACAACATCAGATTATTATAAGGCCACTCTGCAAAACGTTCATCCTAGAATGTGGCAATAGTAGGCTAACACAAACCACACCAGAGGATCAGCCTTGGCCTTACTGAGAGAGGCACACAAACACTACTGCAGCTCCTCTTGTGAGAGACAAAGGACATAGAGACATGGTATAAAATACGCTTGCCCACAGATGACATTGAGTCTCCAGATCTTACTGCTAATTCACAGAGAACAGAAGTGAAAGACTAGGAAACTGATCCTAAAAGAATCAGTCCAGTAGAGAGTGGGAGATACACTATCAGAAAAATGACCTAGCTTCTCATACAACCCAAAGTAAGAGAAGATGACAGGTATTTTATAGTACAAGACAGAAAAGAGCCAAAAGCAGAATGTGACCATGTTTGGGTCCACAGTGAGGAATAAGGAGGTCCCTGCATCTGTAGTTACTGAGGACATTCCCACTCAGAGACCAACAGGATTGCAAGTCTTAGAGCCACCTGTAATCACAGGGAACATTGGACAAAAGCAACAACTTGACACCTGAGCTGGTAAAAAGTGCTTTATAGGAAAATCAGAAATAAATATTTTAATATTTTTTTATTCTCATTTTGCTAGTCACATAAATGTCTGGGATAACTGTCCAGTGCTATCCCCAAAGGCTGAGCATCCCACAGACTATAGGTCAGTGAGCAGACAGCTGTGTGTCAGTGAGACCATATGACAAGGGCAGACAGAACCCAAGCTCCTGGTTTCCTGTCTCCTTTCAGTTGACTCTGGCCAGGGTTTAGAATGGGACATTTGTAGCAAATTCTTGATATGCATGGACATTTTCATCATCACTTTTGTCTGAAAGTTTGTGACGTTTCCACAATATTTTTTAAATGGGTGTCATTTAAACCATAATAACATGAAAGTCTGGAGAAAATAACTCCTACCTCCTATACATGTACTGTACTATAAGATAATGGGGTACAAACTATAAATGAAACCAACAAATGTGCAATTTTATAAGTTTTAAAAAGTCTTGGGAGTAAACACATTTATAAAAAATTGTGTGAGTTTCCTATGGAGCATTCACATACCCTGGTTAGATAAGAGGAAATTTGCATTTCCAGGATGAGATCAACATCTAGGCCCAGGCAAACAAAGACTGGAATGACCTCAGGATTTGAGATGCCTCAGGATAAAAGATGTGAAGCTTGGCTCTAGATTGCTGCCCCTCCTCAGCTATCTTTGAGGTCACGTCATCCTGGCTGTCTATTAATACAGATGCACTCTGTACTCTGGGTTTGTCTTTGAGCTCAGTTTTCCAGCTCTGGGCTTGTCTTCTAATCAGCTCAGCAACCATGAAGATCTTCTGCTTTCTGTGGCTGATGCTCTGCCTACAAATCTTCCAGGTCAATCCAGGTAAGTACCAAGACCTGCTAAACCCCTGATCAGGGCTGGGAACATGGGGTCTACAAACAGGTGATAAATGTGTTCTGGATCTGAGGAACAATCAAGAGAAGAGCATCCCTGGGGTCAACAGCTGACAGCCAACAGTCATCAGGGTCTCAATCTGTACCCTAGGTATCAGGACAATAAGCCTGGCCAGAATGAAGAACTAGTAAGAGAAATTTGTCAAGACCTTTAATCCCTTTTTGTCATGGTCATCTAGGACATATTCTTTGTAGAAAGTATTCCTCTGTACTTGCAGGAAGGCACAGCTCCCTGAGAGGCCAGATTCCTATCTGGAGCCAGGTGCCCGCTCCTTTCCTGCCTTTCATGGATCCATTTAACACACGATTACAATACTCTGGGCTAATGGAGAACATGAACATGAGGTTCTAGAGTAGGTAAATTTGTGACAGATGCAGCATGTGGGTCTTGAAAAGCAGTGTGTATGAAGTGTAGACATAAAATAAAACACAAAGGTTCCTGTTTTAATTCATTCCTCACAATGCCTCTGTGAATAAAAGGGAGTCACAACCCATTTCTTGGAGAGTTTACCCCCATCACATGACTAGTGTTCAGTAGGTCAAGACCCCAACCCAAGGCTTCAGTTGTGATGTGGCCTTGTGGAGACCTCAAGGGTTTAGAGTGTAACATGACACTGAAGGGAAGGTGCAGGAAGGGTCATACATCCCAAGAACAAGTTCAAGAATGGCCTGAGGTGGAATCAAAAGGCCATACATCTAGGGCTAGAGAACCCTAAA
Organism: Peromyscus californicus insignis; assembly: GCF_007827085.1. Lineage (NCBI taxonomy): Eukaryota > Metazoa > Chordata > Mammalia > Rodentia > Cricetidae > Peromyscus > Peromyscus californicus. Next base: position 13,779,718 of record NW_026294534.1, on the reverse strand, counting down.
GGTTTCTGAATAGCACAGGAACAGAATGGAAGATGGCTTTTTCAGAAATTGATTTGTTTGGGAGAAAATTACAGGCCAATAACAAATGAGCAAGAATGCAAAAGATAATTCACTAGGCATTCCCATTAGCAAAGCTTTGTTGTAACTGAAGTTTTCCTATGTCCCAGCTCCTGCAGCTGCTCAGACTCAAGTAAACACACAGAGACTTATAGTACATATAAACTGTATGACTGTAGCAGGCTTCTTGTTATCTAGTTCTTATATCTTAAATTAACCCATTTCCATTAATCTATAAGTTATCATATGGCTTGTGGCTTACCAGTACTTTTACATCTTGCTTCCTCTGTGTCTGTCTGGCGACTCCTGACTCGGCCTTCCTGTTCCCAAAATTCTCTTTTCTGCTTGTCCCGCCTATACTTCCTACCTGGCTACTGGCCAATCAGCATTTTATTTATTAATCAATCAGAGCAACACATTCATAGCATACAGAGCAATATCCACAGCACTTTGTCCCTCTGATGTACCTGTCCCCATGTCATTAACTGTACTCCACAGGAAATCAGCTAAATTAACCCAGCCCTCTACATAGGCATTTATAGCTCCAAGACATCTTTCTTCCTTTCCCTAAAGGCTGAACACACACATCATTTAGGTTTGGTCCATTCCCTGCCTTCAAAATGAGGCAAAGATGAGGATTCCAGGACAGGATTCTATGCTCCAATTCCCACCTTCTCTGTCTATACTATATGTCTCATCAAGGAATTTCCCAATGACCAGATGGCCTAACTTCTTCTATCTCTCTGATCTAGCATGGACCAGCAGGCCATTCTTCAGTGACAGGGGGAGAACAGGAGATTAAAAAAAATAAAGAAGATAGGAAACTTGGGGTCAGGAGGTCTTACATGAGCTGTTGGCTCATGCCAAGCAATATAGAATCTTAGATGTGATTTGCAGGGGGGAAATGGGACAGTCAGAAGAAAGCTAGCATACAATGAAACAAAGTTATCAGGAAGCTAATCAATCAGTGCTGCACAAAGGGAACACATAATATCTCCAATGTGTCACAGACTGAGCACACAGTAGCCTTAGGACTCACAAAACCTTTGATTTCTGCTGGGTGGTAGTGGCACACGCCTTTAATCCCAGAACTCGGGAGGCAGAGCCAGGCAGATCTCTGTGAGTTTGAGGCCAGCCTGGACTACAGAGTGAGATTCAGGACAGGTACCAAAACTACATATAGAAACCCTGTCTCGAAAAACAAAGCAAACAAACAAACAAAAAAAAACAACTTTGATTTCTTTGAAACCCTAGCCCCATCCCCAGACCAAACCATGCCAGTTCTGCCCCTGGAAAAAGACACAGAACTAGAGTTCCCTTTTATTGGGACCACCACAGAAGCTTTGGATCAGCCTGGCTCCCAACACTGATCTCTTAAATATCCCCTGGGAATATCCCACAGTGGCATTCAGAGTCCATCTAGAGACTGTAAGCCCGTTGCCTAAGACAACAGCACTGTAGCCTTCACATCAGTCTGGACTGAGCAGCTGGTTAGCAAGACAAGGGGAGGCACAACTGTTGTCCATTGTAACCCCTTAACAAGAATGTCTTACTTTATTTCCAGCTGACTAATAGCAATGGCCCTTCTTCTACACATACATTTGAGTCTCCTGATTGGGAGTGGAGAAAAAAATAGACTCAGGTGAACAACAGCACTTTGTGAGACTGAATGCACTAAAAATATTTACCCCAAGTTTCATAACAGTAAGACAGACTATTCCCCTGTACTAAAAATTATTGGATTAAAATCTATATAAAGACATCTGATGCTCAGTGACTCATAACAAACTTTCCAAGAAGCCAGTGCATCTCCCAGTGATTTTTTTTCCAGAAAACTATATTTTAAACTCAGCAAAATATGGCTTTACTTTCATGGGATCATTGAAAAGTGTTCAGTCTCTCTGGCACTCAGAGCCTCTCTAAAAATAAGAAAAAGAAAAGGATTCTTGGAAAGCAAAAGACAGAAAAGAAATGGACTAGTTGTCCACCAAGGTAAAATGACCAGCTTTAGGATGTGAGAAATGACTGAGATCAATCAAACCTCTTCCTTGGTAAATCTGAGAAGCTGCCAACCCAGACTGGCTGGATGGTTAACCAGCACCACTGCCTAAGGACATCTTGAACTCAGATTATAACTGAATCACTTCACACAAAGCCCATAGCTATTTCTTTCTTGTGATGAACAGAATTCAGTTAAAGAAAAGCCAGAAATACATGCTTATGGAGTAACAGGATCCGGTGGTCAGCCAAGGGGTATGGTTAGATGAAATGAGATTCAAAATGGGTCTATGAGAATCCATCCTGGTCCAGGTTCTTTCTTTGTGGGCTTTCTGCTCTGTGAAGAGAATGACACCACATTTGTCATCTGATAGATCAGAGAGATGTTGAATTAACTGCATTCTGAATCTCTTCTTGACTCTAAAACAGTCCTGTTATATTTAACACTCTCTGCTTAGCAAGTGCCTTAGTTTCTTTTTCTGGTGTTGTGGTATAATATTCCAACAAAAACAACATAGGGGAGAAAGTGTGTATTTTACAGCTCAGTATATTAGTACACTGTGGCATGGAAATCAGAGCTATAGGAGCTTAGAGTAGCTGGTCACATTGCATCCATGGAATGGATTATTTTGTCTACTTGACATAATCTAGAATAGCTCGGGAAGAGATTGGCAGTGAGGGATTGACTAGATTAGGGTTTCCTGTGGACATATCTGTAGGTGATTGTCTTTCTTGAGTTAACTGTCCATTGATAATGTCACCATTTAGGTTTAGGGCCTCAATTGTAAAAGAGTACAGAAGGAAAACTAAGCACTGTCATGCATGTCTCTCTCTCTCTCTCTCTCTCTCTCTCTCTCTCTCTCTCTCTCTCTCTCTCAATCTCTCTCTCTCTCTCTCTCTCTCTCTCTCTCTCTCTCTCTCTCTCTCTCTGTCTGCTTTTGATTGTGGGTGTAACTACTAACTGCTTCAAGTTCCTTGTAGTGATGGACTATAACTTGTAATTGTGAACTAAGCACTTTCATCCATAAGTTGTTTTTGTCAGAATATTTTGTCACAACAATTGGAAAGGAAACTACAATAATCCACAGTTCAAAATCAGAGAGCAATGAATGAGTACATACTTGCTCAGTTTCTCCATTTTATACATTCAATGATGCCTGCCTGGCGAATAGTCTCATTCACAGTTACATTGGATCTTTCCACATCAATTAACACCATAAAGATAATCTCCCACAGGCATACCAGAGGCCCATCTCCCAAATGAATCTAGATTCTGTCAGGTTGACAATTTAAAATAACCACAAAACTGATCAAAAATAAAGAAGAGAAACATATGTATATATATATATATATATATATATATATATATATATATATGAATAATTAGATTGGTGATCTCATCAGAAAAACAAACAAGAAAAAGCAGAGTGGACTTCTATCAAAGTGCTTTCAAAATTTTATTTCTATTGCTCTTCCTAGAAACAATCAGTTGCAACTAGTTTACACTAAGCATCCTCTTAGAATCATGCCAGCATAAACAGTACCACAAAAGGACAAAAAATCTGGTTGTTCACCTCTAGAGAGTCTAACTGAGTATGATCATACATAAGGCCAATATTAGTGAGGTCATTGCCCTTACAGCAATCATAAGCAACAGAAGCCAGAGCCTATATAATGTAGAGAAAGGATATGAGACCAAACTCAAAAAAAAAAATGGATTTAGTGTGAGCAACTGAGTGGCTTAGGCTGTGATACTTCTCTGAGAGAGTGCTGGAAGGGTAAAGGCAGAATGTCACTCCATTTTCTCCCTCCTCCATAGCACCACTGGCCCATTGAATAGTTTGTGGTGATGAGAATTTTCTACAGCCAGAGATGGTGATTCTTCCTTTAATCTCAGCATCTAAGAGGGCAGAGAAAGAGCATTTCTGTGATTCAAAGCCCGCCTGAGCTACATAATGAATTCCAGGCCAGTAAGTCTTATAGAGTGACGTCCTGTCTCAAAATAAATAGAAAGGAATACTCTGCACATGCCCCTTCTAATCTAATCACTACTAGCTATGTGGTTATTGAGCCCTGGAACTTTCCCTGGTAAGCAAGTTAATGGTTATTGAGCCCTGGAACTCTCCCTGGTAAGTGAGTTTATGATTATAGAGCTCAGGAGCTCCCCCTGGTGAATTCAAGACAGGTCTGTTTTTATTAGAGATCCTGAATTTTAGTTGTGGACAGTTCTTTAAATTATAAAATTCTCTATGTACTTTGTGTAGAACTCTCATGCCTTCATCAAACATGCTAAAAATCACTGCAGATAGAGCCCACAGTCAGGTTTTTCTGCTTTTTTTTTAGTTGCTGGTAAAGACACACATGAATGTGCCAAGAGACAAGGAATCTGTGAAGCCAAAAGATGCAAATTTTTTTATATTCAAGTTGGCACCTGTTTTCAAAGAAAATCCAAGTGCTGTATAAAAAGATGGAGTAGAAACACCAAAACGAAGAAGGTGTAACCATTGCTTTAATAAAGGAAAACATTCTTTGAGGTATAGCTTCCTCAGACTAAAATGAGTCTTCTGTGAATTTGTATTGAGTTAAGAAAATGTGGGTCATTTCAGGGTACCTGCAGTGAAGGACAGGCCAGTCAAAAACACATGTCTGTTCAAGGGGAAATATGGCCATAAATTAAGCAAATATTACTCCACTTGATTTTTGAAGAAATGTACTATTGAAGACCATTTTACTCAGAGTAGGAAGTCATCTCAGGTGTCAAGAGGAGGGAGCAGCGACATTGAGCCACTTCTACCTAAAAAAAGTTTATGTCTTCAGGACTTGTTCAGATCCAACCATCAAGACCACCTTCCCATCCCCCTCATATCTGTAGGTTTTCATGCTGCCATGGGTACCTGCCACCCTTGGATTCAATTACCATCATTGCATTTCGGTTTCTGAATCCAGTGCCGCCATTCCCACACCAAGTTATGACCAACAAAAGACTACTGTGACACTCTTCAGAGATAAGACTAGCTTTACACTTTTAATCTATTAACTTATTTCTTACAAGACTCCGAAAAGACTATAGACTTATGAGGCTTCCAGAGTTGGTGAGAAGAGAGTAAGAGCAATTCTGTGAGCTAAAGAGAAGGGGGAAAACAAACACTGCTACTTTTCTAAATAGTGAGCATTTTGGGCTTATGGCATTATCCCAACAACTACACATAGAACCTGAATCCTTTTTACATCACTGAGTCACAGCATCAAATGTAAAAATCTCTGCTAGCTAAAACTATATTTATTAAATCTCTGACCTGATCCAAATTTGAGGACAAGGATTGTAACACCCTACTCCCTTAATATTTGCTCTCACACATTATATCCAAGTTAGCTTCTATAAATCAGGAAATGGAAACAGTGTTATAGAAGGCAATGCACATCCTCATGAGTAACACTGTGTGATTAATCTTGACATAACATTTAGAAGTCAAGGTCCACTATGTATACAGAAGCACATAGGAGTTTGGATGGTCCTAAGAAAACCTAGGACAAGCAAGGCCTTTATCTAATGGTGGTCATCATCATTTCTCTACAACCTGAAATTCCTTTACCTACTCTATTACTTAAAGGATGGCCTCTTATAGTTATTGATTTAAAAGACTATTTCTTCTCAACATCCTTACAAGAAAAAGACAAAGAAAAATTTGCCTTCATGGTACCTACTTATAATAATTCTCAGCCAGTCTAGAGATATCAATGGACGGTCTTCCCACAGGGAATGTTAAATAGCCCAACCCTGTGCCAATATTTGTATGACAGCCATTGGAATTAATACATAAACAATTTCCTAAATCTATAATTTATCATTACCTGGACAATATTTTATTAGCTGATTCAAATGCAGATAACTTAGAAAGAATATTTGAAGAAGTAAAGAAAATTTTGCCTTGTTAGGGATTACAAATTGCTCCTGAAAAGATACAAAGGGAAGATTCTAATTAATGATTTAGGATATAAAATAGGTCTACAAAAAAATTAGACCCCAAAAGGTGCAAATTAGGAGAGATCAATTACAGACTCTTAATGACTTTTAAAGATTATTTGGAGACATTTCCTATCTATGGACTGCTATTGGGGTAAAAAAATGATGAAATGAGTAATTTGTTCAAAACCTTAGATGATGACAAGGACTTAAATAGTCCAAGAGAATTATCAGCTGAAGATGAGAGTGAATTGGCTTTGGTGGAAAAGAAAATACAGGATGCATATGTGGATTGTGTGGATCCAAAGCTTGATTGCATTTTGGTTATTTTACCCTCTAAGCATTCTCCTACAGGAATTTTAATGCAGAGGGAAGATATTATATTAGAAACCAAATAAACAGAGTAAAAAATTAAAAACTTATGTGGAAAAGATCTCTGACTTTATTTTAAAAGGAAAATTGAGACTTCATCAATTAACAGGAATAAACCCAATAGAAATTGTATTACCTTTAACTGAGGAGAACATTGAAAAATTATGGGCAGAAAGTGAACCTTGGCAAAGAGCTTGCAGTAATTTTTGGGAGAGATTAACAACAAATACCTCAAAAGTGATAGAATTCAACTTATAAAGAGAACTAACTGGCTCCTGTCTCGCATTGTGCAGAAAACACCAATATCTGGAGCGCCTACATTTTATACAGACACAAACAAACAAGAAAAGGCAGGTTACAAATCAGAAAATTTAAGTAAAATGGTTCAAAGTCCTTATAATTCAGTTCAAAAAGTCAAAATTATATGCTATTCTGATGGTATTAATGGATTTTTCGGAACCTCTCAACATAGTCACTGACTCTCAGCATGCTGAAAGAGTGGTCTTATACATTGAGACTGCAGAATTATCCCTGATGAGTCAGAATTAACTTTGTTATTTATTCAGTTAAAAGATATAATCAGTAATAGGAATCAACCCTTATATATAACTTACACCCGATCCTATATGGATCTGCCAGGCCCTCCAGCACAAGGAAATGATGAGATTGATAAACTATTGATAGGAAATGTGCTGGAGGCCTTAGAATTTCATTTTTAAAAAATCATGTCAATAGTAAGAGTTTAAAAAAAGATTTTCCATAACCTGGCAACAAGCCAAGGAAATTATAAGAAAATGTCCTACTTGTTCTTTTTATAATCAAACTCCACTACTAGCAGGATGTAACCCAAAGGGTACTCAGAGGAATGAAATCTGGCAGATAGACATGTTTCATTTTGTAGAATTTGGAAAACTGAAATATGTACACACCATTGATACCTATTCAGAATTTCAATGGGCAATGACTCTGAGTTCTGAAAAGGCTAATTCTATAATCACACATTTACTAGAAGTTATGGCCATCATGGGTATAATTGCCCAAATTAAAACTGACATTGTTCCAGCATATGTCTCTGGTAAAATGAGACAGTTTTTTGCTTATTACAATATAAAGCATATCACATATATACCACACAATCCTGTTGGCCAAGCAGTCATAGAATGATCAAATTGAACTCTAAAGGATATGCTAAATAAACAGAAAGGGGTAACAAAATTCCCCAGAAATAGATTACATAATGCTCTATTAACTTTGAATTTTCTCAATGCTAATAAAAAGCAACAACAGCTGAGAAGGGACATTGGATAATAGAAAAAACTACAGAATTAAACCAGCCTGTATACTTTAAAGATGTGCTGACCTCAGAATGGAAACCAGGATATGTATTACATTGGGGATGAGGTTTTGCTTTTATTTCTATAGGAGAAGAAAAGCAATGGATATCATCAAAATTGAGAAAGGTTAGATATGAACAAGAGAGACCTCTTAATTAGAAGAGGTGGTAGTTCATCAATCAGCATGACCATTCAATTTAAACTAACTTATACCACTAACAAATGCTTTTCATATAATCAGATATAACTTGTCAAAAGGGAACCTCCCAAAACTAGGGTTGGAGAAGGGTTTTTGTTTTTGTCTTTCAGGAGAATGAAGTCTAAGGAATCTGAAGAACACTGGACAAATGAGACACCTGAAGAAAAAGGACAAATCATTCAGAAAAAAAAATGTCCCAGGAAAAAGAGTAAATTGTCCTAGTGGTATATCACATATAAAATTTTGTAAGTCTTCCTAAATATTTGTTGCTGCTGTTCTCTACAGACACATAATGCAAGTCATCATTATGAAGTCCCAGCTCAATTAAAAATTAAAGCTGGCTTTGGGGTTGGAGTATTGCTCTCTCCTTCTCTAAACCCAAGCATGTTGTTAAAAGAAAATGAAAAATCCCTGTATCATATCAGAAGAGCCATCTGATATGGGACAGAAGAAAACCAAAATTAAGGGGCTATTCTATTGCCACTAGTCTCATAATTCTTTTGTTCTATTTTGGCTATTTAAAACTTTTCTCAGGAGGCAGAGGCAGGCGGATCTCTGTGAGTTCGAGGCCAGCCTGGGCTACAGAGTGAGTTCCAGGAAAGGTGCAAAGCTACACAGAGAAACCCTGTCTCGAAAAACCAAAAAAAAAAAGTTAAAAAAAAAACTTTTCTTAAGGTATGAATTTTATATCAAAATTTATTAGATTAACATATATATTTTTTAAACTTTTGTCATGATATTAATGGTCATAGAGTACTAACTAATCCTAGAAAAAAGACTTCATCTAGCTGCCTGTATGTGTTTTTCAGGTTTGAGTTTCTATCAGTTTTCTGCAGGGAACCAAGACCACATCTAACAGTGACTTTGAAGTATCAAAAAAGATGATGGGGCCCCACAACAATGATTCCATCAGGATGATGATAATACCACCAAGCTGTCAAACACTACCCAAAGATTATCTTTGGACTACAAACTGGTCAGGACAATTTTGAGATGGCTAGCTGAGATGATCCAGCTTTACAAACTACTCAACAAGGACTTGAAAAAAGCCCTGCATTTTCACATTATGCAGAAACTGCACAGCAAATGATACAGATAACTCTCCCAGAACTTGACAATTAACTGAAAATTTTTCTACTCAGGATCCCCTAAAGATGCTGTTGCCCCCAGACATCAGGAAGTAATTTTAAGAACACCACCCCCACATTCTTAAGAGGTGGGAGTGGGGCATTTTTGGTCTTTCAATGGGTTTTGGATAATTGTCATTGTTAAGGATGGTTGGTTACAAGTTGTTATTGTTAATGGTCAGGAAAAAGGCTAAACAAATGAGATTAGATTTAGGGTTCTTGTTTGAAAAAGAAAAAAGAGGATATAGATAAGAGGTAGATTATTGAATCTACTCTGAAAAGGAAAATGGGGAAGATACAGATATGACAAGATAAAAAGGTAGATTATTGAATCTACTTTTAAAAGGCAACTACTAGTTTTAAATATTTTACATTGGATTGGATTTTTGTATATTGTATACAAATTATGCATATTGATACAAATTTGAAATTGATTTTGTTAGAAAACACTGTACATACATTTCTAATCTTGTTCAAGGTATTGTACCTATACAGTTCAATTAACAATGTAATGCAAATTTCTAGTCCTTGAAAGTTATTACTAACTATTTAGGATAATAAAGAAGTGAAAGTTAGTAGCTAGTCATTACAATCAAACTTGTAGTCATATTAGGTATGTTTTCAAGGTCAAGCAGACATGTATTTTAGATATACAGGTCATCTTCAAATAATTCAGAGATCTACAGAATATGGCATTTAAGATGTTTTAATAAAATAGATTTTTTCTTTTTTTATGACAATGAGATATGTCTGCTCCTGGCAGCATCAGTCTACTTCAGAGAAGATGATGGACACTGAAGAAACTCCATATGGAATTTACTTTTATTGTGGCAGAAGTTAGCCACTGGGCAAAAAAAAAATGCTCTTGCCTCAACTAGTGACAGTATGCTATTCAAAATGGATAAGCAGGACACAAAAGAAAGGACTGCTGATCCTTGCCAAGACAAAATAGGAAGGCTTTTAAAAAATCCTGTCTCACAGATGAGTCTGTCAGATATCCTAGGCCTGTAGGCTGAAGATGGGTGTCCCAATGTTGCAGAGAAACCTTGGGTCACTGTTCAGGTGGCAAGGTGTTTCTGACATAACTCACATTTTTTTGGAAGTCACTTGTTTGCACTTCCTGTTCAACTAACTAATATTATTTATTTCCTTCTTGAGTCTCTGAAGGAGTTGAAGACTAGATAGTTAAAATTTTCCTTGTTAACAAATTCAGAAAAGAAACTCACTAAAGAGGTGTAAAGTGTATAAGTTTGAAAGACATCAAAAAGATAGCAATTCATGTTATAATTATTCACAATAGTCCAAACATGTTATAAACATCAGTGTAGCTTAATGGGATAAAGAACAAGGAAAATGTGGAATATATACATAGCAGAATACCATCCCAACTTTATAAAGAATAGATTTCTGCCACTGGCAATTAGATGAATGGTTCTGGAGTATATTAATCTAAATGAAATCTGCCAGAAAGACATACACACACACACACACACACACACACACACACACACACACACACACACACACACACTACCACAGGAAGATGCTCACATGTCAAAATGTGACACTCATAGAAACAATGAATTAAAAATATTGGTTACTAATTATAGGGGCATGTAGGAATGAAAAGCTAGTGGCCATAGAATATATCCTTTCAATTAAGCAGGAGGAATATCTCAGAATATGTTGCAGCTAAGTGATTATATCCAGTGATAGTATATAAGACAATTGAGATAGTGAATCTCAACTGTCATACCATAGACAATGGAGACAACTGTTACAATGAGCTTGATTTAATAATCCTATACCATGAATTTATATTTAAATTTTTCATTCTTTCAATCAAGTATACAAATCTGAATTGTCACTTTTCTTTTTAGAAAACTTTTTAAAATTTTTTTTCTTTATTTTTTGGTCTTGGGGGAGATTGACTCCCAATTTTCTGAGAAAGCGTCATATTGATTTCCAAAGTAGTTGTACAAGCTTGCATTCCCACCAGCAGTGGAGGAGAGTTCCCCTAGCTCCACATCCTCTCCAGCATAAGGTGTCTTCAGTATTTTTGATCTTAGCCATTCTGACAGGTGTAAGGTGGTATCTCAGAGTTATTTTGATTTGCATTTCCCTGATGATTAGGGATATTGAGCAATTCCTTAAATGTCTTTCAGTCATTTGAGCTTCCTCTGTTGAGAATTCTCTGTTTAGTTCTATAGCCCATCTCTTAATTGGACTGTTGGGCATTTTGATGTCTAATTTCTTGAGTTCCTTATATATTTTGGATATCAGTCCTCTGTCAGATGTGGGGTTGGTGAAGACCTTTTCCCATTCTGTAGGCTGTCACTTTGCCTTGTTGACTGTATCCTTTGCTCTACAAAAACTTCTCAGTTTCAAGAGGTCCCATTGATTGATTGTTTCTCTCAGTGTCTGTGTTACTGGTGTTATATTTAGGAAGTGATCTCCTATGCCAATGTGTTCAAGACTACTTCTTATTTTCTCTTCTATCAGGTTCAGAATAATTGGATTTATGTTGAGGTCTTTGATCCACTTGCACTTAAGTTTTGTGCACGGTGACAGATGTGGATCTATTTGCAGCCTTCTACACATTGGTATCCAGTTATGCCAGCACCATTTGTTGAAGATGCTTTTTTTTTCCATTGTACATTTTTGGCTTCTTTGTCAAAAATTATATGTTCATAGGTGTGTGGATTAATGTCAGGGTCTTCAATTCGATTCCATTGGTCCACATGTCAGTTTTTATGCCAGTACCAAGCTGTTTTTATTACTGTAGCTCTATAGTAGAGCTTGAGATCAGGGATCGTGATGCCTCCAGAGGTTGTTTTATTGTACAGGATTCTTTTGGCTATCCTGGGTTTTTTGTTTTTCCATATGAAGTTGAGTATTATTCTTTCCAGGTCTGTGAAGAATTGTGTTGGGATTTTGATGGGGATTGCATTGAATCTGTAGGTTGCTTTTGGTGAGACTGCCATTTTTACTATGTTAATCCTGCCTATCCATGAGCATGGGAGATCTTTCCATTTTCTGACGTCTTCTTCAATTTCTTTTTTCAGGGACTTAAAGTTCTTGATGAAATATTATCACATCTATACCCATCCTTCCCCATCTAACCTCATCATGTCCCCAAATCTGAGCCTTAGTCTTCTGTAGGTGAGTCTCTTAGTGGTAGGTATTGAAGCTTTCCATTGAGCAACGCAGATATTCAATTGGAAAGTGGGTTTTCTCAGATCATATTTTTAGGCCCCTATTTTGCCAAATGATACTAGTAGGAGTAGCCCTCTAGTCTTGTTACATTTGTTAGCTTGAAAGGCATTCCAAAGTATGAGATACTTAGTCATCACATACTTGCCTCCTTAAGAGATTAACATTGGTCAATGCTCTGGATACCTATAGAGCTATGCCGGTCTTCCTTAGAATCATTGACATCTATGAACTCGTCCAATATGGATGATTCCAGAAAATTTTCAGACAATACAGAAAACTCGTCTGTAAAATATTAAAGGAGAATAATGGAACAGGAAGGCTTAAATTTAGTTCGGACATGTAGGGCAGGGTAGAGAAAGGGCATGGAGAGGGATAAAGTTTTTCAGAGAATTCGGTTGAAACCTACTATCATAGATGCATCATTCCATATATGTATAGTTATGTGTTTAGGTACAGGTTGTGGAACGATAAAGAGGACCATGAGAGGGTTAAAAAGAAGTTTCAAGGAAGGGGGAAGATTGATCAAAATTAAACACATTGAAAGTGGAAAGGGGTGTATTCGTGGCAAAAGGGTATGATGAAAGGAAAAGAGAAAGAGAACCAATCCAAAAAGTAAACATGGAAATGGGATTATTACTTTACATTTCAATTAAAAATAAAAACTAGAATTCTGTACCACATCCAACTCCCCTTCCAGCCAGACCATCCACATCTTTCTCCAGTGTCTAGACAAGTGAGTTTCTCTGACCCTCCCTAAGCTCTAACCCTCCCCAACCCACCAGATCCAGGCTGAAACCCACATTCAGTGCCCTGGTATTGTCTGGCCACCCCTACCTGTGCCACAACCAACCTCTAGGCATCTGTTAGAACCCTCCCTATCTATCTGTCAACCCACAGGCTCTTTCAATGTCACATAAAAATTTTCCACCCAGACAAATCTAACCCACACTTAAGGCTTGGAACAAAAGGCACATCCTGTATATGATTCCAGTCCCCTTTATCCACCAGACTTCATGCCATGCAAGACCTTTCCAACATCTAGGCTCAACCTAGCCACAAATTTTCCCTTCTGCCCCAACCTGATCTCTCCATATCAGACCTAGAACTAACAAAAGAAGTTCACATGCCCAGATCTCATTGCAAAAAAAAAATATATATATATAAACAATATGAATAGTCAAGCCAGTATCTTGTCTCTGAAACATAGCAGTCCTTCAGAAATGTTTGCCAATGAGATGAAACCCAGGCACAGAATTTCAAAGAACAATTATAAACTTCATCAAAGATGTCAAGGAGCTTAAAGGAGACACAAAGAAACATCTCAATGAAATTAAGGAGAAAAATGTTAGAAAGGATAAATGCCTGAGTGATGCCCATGAAGACACAAATATAAATTTGATGGAAATAATGACAGTTCAGGACTTAGAACAGGATTCAATGAGGAGAGAAAAACAGTAAAGAGTACTCAAGCTGAAATGAAGATTAATTTAAATGATGAAACTTAAAAACCAACAACTCAACTGCAAAACTCATAAGAAAGCCTTATAAGAAGAATTACTTCAGTAGAAGATAAAATATCAGGACTTGAAGATAATGTAGTGGATCTTGACCAAATGAGTAAAGAATATAAAAAATAAAACTTAAAAAACAAGAAAGAAACATACAGAAAATGTGAGGCACCATAAAAAGGCCAAAACTACAAATTACAGGCATAGGTGATGGAGAAGAATCCCAAGTCAATGGCATAGACCAGATCCTCAACAAGATCATAGAAGAAAACTTCCCTAACCAGGGAACAATACACCCATACAGGTACAAGATAGACACAAAACACCAAGTAGACAAACCCAGAAAAGAAAATCCCCATGGAATATTATAGTTAAAACACTAAGTATACATAACAAAGAAAGTATATTGAAACCTGAAGACAAAAGAACGCAAATCACATATAAAGAAAAACTCATCAGTTTTCACAATTGAAACTTTGAAAGCCAAAAGAGCCTGGAACAATGCATCCCAAGTCCTAAGAGACTATGATGGTTGCCAACCTAAAATAATATGCCCAGTAAAGATATTCACCATAGTTTATGGAGGAAAAAAAAAACCTTCCCATGATATAAAAAGAATTCATATCCAACAGACCAAATCTAAAGAAAGTATAGAAAGCAAGATTTTTTTGACTGAACAGAAGAATGAGTATACCAGAGAGAATGAGGAAGATATGAAACAGACCTTTTGCTGTGCCTTCTCCTCACTCTCTGCTCCCATTCCTTGGGGACCAACTAAGCAGACCCTAGTGGGACACCCTGCTTTCCACCTTCCTGCACAGCACCTCCACCACCCCCAGGCCATCCCCATTCCTAAGTTTCAGATCTCAATACTAAAAAAGCACATTTTACATGGAATTCCCAGCAGCTATCAAGACCCTAGAAGATTCTCCTACAGGCAACTCAGCCATCACACTCTTCTAAGAATTAGAAAGAAAACAGAAAACAAGAACCAAAACATCTATCCAACAAAGTTAAAAAACAGATACCAGCACTTAGAATTACAATCTGCTCAATACCAGATGCCTAGATGCCAGCATAAAAATACAATAACAGCCAGAATATATGTCTCCAGTAGAGCCCAACAACCCTACCACAGCAGGCCCTGAGTATTATAGCATAGCTGAAACACAAGAAAAAGACCTTAAAACAGCCTGTATGAATATGATAAAGGTTTTTAAAGAGGAAATGAATAAATCTCTTAAAGAAATCCATGAAAACACCAATAAACAGTGGAAGGAAATTAATAAAACCATTCAAGACCTGAATGTAGAAATAGAATCAATAAAGAAAACTCAAACTGAGGAAAATCTGGAAATGAAAAATTTAGGAACTTGAACAGAAACCAAAGAGGCAAGCTTCACCAACAGAATACAAGAGATGGAAAAGAGAATCTTAGACGATGAAGACATGATAAGAGAAGTAGGTACACTGGTTAATGTTACTCCTGGCACAAAACATCCAGGAAATCTGGGACACTGTGAAAATACAACATCTAAGAATAATAGGAAGAGAAGAAGAGGAAGAAGAAGAAGAAGAAGAAGAAGAAGAAGAAGAAGAAATAATCCAGGTCAAAGACACAGAAAGTATTTTCAACGAAATTGTAGAAGAAAATTTCCCTAGCCTAAAGAAGGAGATGCCTATCAAAGTACAAGAAGCATACAGAACATGAAATAGACTGGCCAGAAAAGAAAGTCTCCTTGGGCACATAATAATCAAAACACTAAATGTACAGATCAAAGAAGAAATATTAAAAGCTGCAAGAGAAGAAGACCAAGTCACATATAAAGGAAGACCTATTAGAATTACATCTGACTTTTCAATGGAGACTCAAAAAGCCAGAAGAACATGGACAGATGTGCTGCAGACTCTAAGAGACCACAGATGCCAGCACAGACTACTATACCCAGCAAAACTTTCAGTCACTGTAGATGGAGAAAATAAGGTATTCAATGATAAAGTCAAATTTAAACAATCTCTACCTACAAATTCAGTCCTACAGAGGTTACTAGAAGGAAAACTCCAACCTAAGGAGCTTAACTACACACATGAAAACACAGGAAATAATCTCATACCAGCAAAACCAAAGGAAGGAAACACACACATCACACACCAACTAGACAGAGAAATGCAGGAGCTAAGTGATGTTATAAACCAAATGGACCTAACAGATATTTACAGAACATTTTACCCAAACACAAAAGAATATACTTTCTTCTCAGTACTTTATGGAATTTCATCCCAAATTGACCACAGACTTGAACACAAAACAAGACTCAACAGTTACAAGAAAATTGAAATAATACCCTGCATCCTATCTGACCACCACAGATTAAAGCTGCATATTAACACTAACAGAAGCAACAAATTCATAGAGGTTTAACACAAGAGTATTAATCAGCTGTTAAAAAAATAGACATTATGAAATTTTCTGAAAATGTAAATGATCCCAATTAAATTTTTTTCCTTTGTAAGAGTTGCTACGGTCATGGTGTCTCTTCACCACAATAGAATACCTAAGACATAGGCCCATGTCCAACTATGGTTAAAATATACCTGTATACTATATTTCAAAATTCATAATTTCTTTTTTAATTGATTTATTTTTATTTTGTGTGCATTGGTGTTTTGCCTGCATGTGTATCTGTGTGAGGGTATCAGATCCCTTGGAAATGGAGTTACAGACAGTTGTCAGCTGCCATGTGGTGTAGCATGAATCTTAAAAGGTCTTATTAAAAACAAACCTGGAGCCAAGTTTATTGGGGTAAATGCTGGAAGATCAGAGAGACAGAACAAGCCACAGCTAACTTCACCTTGCCAGTCCCTCAGCTGATCCTGTTTCCTCAGACTGGATACCTCTCAGCTGAACTGTGCTGCTCAAAAGCCTAAAAGCTTAACCAGGCTAAAAGCTTAACCAGCTCTAGTTTCTGGTCCTCACGCCTTAAATACCTTTCTGCTTTCTGCCATCACTTCCTGGGATTAAGGGCTCACTTCTTGGGATTAAAGGCGTGAGTCACTATGCCTGACTGTTTCCAGTGTGGCTTTAAACTCACAGAGATCCAGATGGATCTCTGCCTCCCAAGTGATAGGATTAAAGGCGTGTGTGCCACCATTTTCTGGCCTCTATATCTAGTGACTGTTCTGTTCTCTGACCCCAGATAAGTTTATTAGGGTACACAATATTTTGGGGAACACAATATCACCACAATGTGGTTGCTGGGAATTGATCCCAGGTCCTCTGAAAGAACAGCCAGTGCTCTTAACCACTGAGACATCTCTCCAGCCACCCCCCCCAAAAAAAAAAATCACAATTTCTTATCACCCTGGCATCTTTTCCTAAAAATGTACCTATTTTTTCCTATGGCAAGAGTCCAGGAAAACATCACCCAGTAGAACAGCTTGGAAGGACGTGGTGCCTCCCTAGAACACAGCTTTGATCTTATGCTGTAAAAGTAAACACACAGGCAAAGCCTGAAGACAGCAGCACCTAAAGAATCTAGACATAAAACAAGTGCAAATGGCCCATGAGCTACTCGATCTTTGGGGCAATAATAAAATTTCTGTGTTAAAATCGGAGAATTTAAAGCAAATATTATCAGTTTAAGATTTACTGGCAATGCAGGGCATGGTAGTGCCTACCTTTAATCCTACCATTTAGGAGGCAGAAGCAGGTGGATCTCTAAATTCAAGGCCAGCCTGGTCTACATAGTGAGTTTCAGAACAGCCAGGACAACACAGAGAAACCCTTTCCGGGGGGGGGGGGGGGGATTTACTAGCAAAATTTAAGAATATGAAAGATAAATAACAGTGCAAAATGGGGAGGGAAGGGGCGAGAGTTATGAATTCAGATTTTAAAATATATTAGTAAAACACTCAAGAGTTTCTGTGACTGAATAACAGAAGAAAGAAAAAATGAAAGTAATAAAGAATATAGAATCAAAGAATATAGAAGACATTTTCTCAGAGATAAAAAGTCATATAATTTCTAAACTGAAAGAACTTACAAAATGCAAAGTAGGTATATGAAAAGAGAATAGCACACATACAGATACTTATACACACACATGCATACACTATATACACACACATGAACACACACTATGTACACACATGCGCACACACTATGTACACACACACACACACTGTGTACACACACATGCACACACACTGTGTACACACACATGCACACACACTGTGTACACAAACATGTACACACACATGCACATACATTATGTACACACACATGCACACACACTGTGTACACACACATGTACACATACTGTGTACACACATGCACACACATTATGTACACACACATGCACACACACTATGTACACACACATGCACACACACATGCACACACACTGTGTACACACACATGCACACACACTGTGTACACACACATGCACACACACTGTGTACACACACATGCACACATTGGCACATACATACACTATGCACACACTCTTTTCAATCATGACCTGGTCTTCCAGGTGACTGAAATATCCTTCAGCATCCCTTCATCTGTGCAGTTCTCACTGCCCTCTGACCTCTCAGGCCCCTCTATGCCAGTAAATGTTCCTTTCCATCCAAGTCAGGCTCGGTGTCCTCTTTCTTGATCCCCAGCCCCTGAGCTTCATCTCCTTCCCTGTCTAGGGACATCTGATGCTTGTGCCACCAGTGATGAGGTAATGGGTCCTTACTCCATCTCTCTCCAACGTGATGCTTTGTGCTCAAACAGATGCTCCATCTGGATCTATGTGAATACTCTCAGCACACATCTCTAGAGTGACCCACCTAACTAACTGCCCTGCCCTGTGCACCTCAGCGTTCAGGGTGGTCACAGATACTCACAAAACAGAAGGTCTAGAGAAGGACTCTGCTTCCCCACACAGACTGCTGAGGAATGTGGGGTAACAAAGAACCTCTCAAACTGGAATGCAGGTTCCCTTGTGAGAAGTAAACAAAAAAAAAAGTCACAGAAGGGTTGGCATCCTATCAATGTAACCTTAAGAACCAAGTGCGTTCTAGATTGAGAGCAGAAAATCCCAATCCTCCAAGTCCCTTTCTGGGATGTAGTTTCCTTTCATTTCATGATATAAAAGAGCACGCTTATTCAGCAGCAGCCTTTTCGAAGAGGCTGTGCTTCTTATCTTGCTTAGCCCACATAATAATTGCCTAAATAATAATGCCATCCCACTTTTAAAGGAAAAGGCACTAAGTTGCAGAAATGTTTTCTAATGTCTCTAGTCATGAAGATAGGAAAGTGAAAAAAAAATGGAATGACCTCCTAGACAGCCCAGTTCTCCAGTTCTTATGCTAAATGCCTCCCTGAAGGACTGGGATACAAACAACAGAAGAGAAAGCTGTGGACCTGAAGCTGTGTCTCCTTTATCCCCAAGGTGAGACCTCACTCTACCTGTCTTCACATTGTTAAAGGGAATTGTGTCTCCAGAAAGCTCAGTAAGCCTCCCTGCTAAACCTTCCATAGATGTCCCTGAAACTAGCAGTATCCCCCTGAAAGCCAAGGTACACCAAGGTCCAGAGCCTTGGGATGCCTAACTTCTGGAGCTGTCACTTTCCAGCACCTGCCGGTGGTCCCTTTGCGACACCATAGAACCACTTACCCAGCTTTTCTGTAAGTCTCAAGTGCTCACCTCCACTACCCCAGTGAATGTTTTGACAGAATCCGCCTTATATCTCCCTACTGGACTCCAAACCACTACTAACATAGATGGGAGCAACATGAATATGCTAGAATCAGTGAGGAAAGAGCTGATGCCCTGGAATATAGTAAACTTTTCCAGTTTGCTTTCACCCACCAGACTCCTTGAGTTGTGTGTTGGAGGAATTCGCTCAAGGGAAGACACAAACAACCTTTAAGGTGCTAAGTGAACACCAAAGTTCTTTCCTTCCCAGATTCTCCTGTAATCTTGTGACCGAGATGCCTCTCTACTACCAGGACATGTTCTGAGTTTAGGCAGACCATGAGGCCAAATGATAGGGTTAAAAACAACAACAACAACAAAGGACAGAGACTGGGGGATGGTTCAGCAGACTTGTCATGCAAAACAACCTGACTTTGATCCATGGAAACTACAGTGGAAGGAGAGAACCCATTTCCAAAAGTGGCCTCTGACCTTCACATACACACCATGGCATGTGCCCACCTGTACTCATACACATGTTATACACAAAGAAAAAGAGAGGGGGTGGGAGGGAGGGGAGAAGAGAGGAACTCTGTTTCCATTGATCAGTCTTTGCTCCTCTCTGTGTGCCTCACTGGTATCTTATTGAATCTGTTTTTCTACAATTCTGGGTATCAGTCTTTTTCAGTCTATGTCTCTATTTTCATACCTGTCTCTTCAACTTTTATTTCCTCATCTTTTTCCCTTTCTGTATTCTCAGTCTCTCCCTCTCTTTCTCCCTTTCTTTTTCTATTTTCCTCTCTCCCTTCCTCCCCCTAGTGCTCGTATAATGAATGTATCAAAAGATCTGAAAGATACATGCCTTGGTACAGAATGAGATTCAGGTGGTGGCTGTTTTGGTTTCTCATGCAGTGGGAGCTGCCCAGACTCCTCACCAAACCAGTTCTATGGCACAAGTTGGACCTTGCTCCTGGCAGCTGGCTCAAGCAGTTTGCGATCTCTTGATGACTCTGTGAGCTGGTGAATGACCTTTACAAACTTTTTCCGGTTTGTTGCCCACAACCAGGAATTACTGGTTGTAACCAATAACCTAAAAATGCTACTTGCAGACTCGCAGTCTTTTTTAACTTCGAGTCCATGGACTCTCGGGGGATTTCTATATGCTAAGAGAATATAAAACTAGAGACAGACCTGTTTATGGAGACACTCAGTTGCCCTACTTCCCATGCTCTCTCTCAATATTTCACCTTGGAAACTTCCTTGGAACACATGTGTAGTTAGAAAAACAAAACTGCTTCAGGCCCCTGAAGGAGAATGTTCTTTGAAAGGAGAGAGGCGGGCGCAAGAGAAGGCTAGACTGAGGAAGAACTTCGCAGCCACTCTTCATCCTTTTAACAGTAGGGCTCATATTGTGAGCTTCCTTGCCAGAAAACTCTCAGTGTCCCCTAACCTTGAAAACAAAGTAAGCCTGGCATGAAATACCAGGGTATCCAAAATGACGCCAAAATCCATCTGTATTCAGAGACACAGTATCCGTAAGATTGTAAACAACTCAGCCGGGCGGTGGTGGCGCAAGCCTTTAATCCCAGCACTCGGGAGGCAGAGCCAGGCGGATCTCTGTGAGTTCGAGGCCAGCCTGGGCTACCAAGTGAGTTCCAGGACAGGCGCAAAGCTACACAGAGAAACCCTGTCTCGAAAAACCAAAAAAAAAAAAAAAAAGATTGTAAACAACTCAAGGCAACTGACTGGAAGTTTGGCTATTAGAGATAAACTCTGGACTCCAGTATCTCCCTTCCACTAATCGCTGGTGATGTGCAATCCTGGTGCCTCTAAAGACAGCCACAGTCAGGCCTTGGGGTGGCATTGTCTACTCAGCAGCCTAGAATTCTCATTTTCTCTGCACTCAGGCCCATGTGGAAAGTATGCGTCTCTCCTTGCTGATTCTGTTCTTCTTCAGCTCCAAGATCATGCCAGGTATGCCTCTCCAGAAGCTGAGAAATGTGTCAAGGCTGGGGATACAGAGGCTGAGAAGAACTGAGGTTAACCAGTCCCAGGCACGAGGTAACAAAACATCAAGACAGCATCCTGTGGTTGGGTGGTCTAAATTAGCATTCTTCAAAGGTCTCCAGTCTTTACCTCTGTGTGTCTGCTCAGTCTATCTTAGTGAATCTGCCTTTCTACATTTCTGGGTATCTGTCTTTCTCAGTGTGTGTCTCTATGTCTATACATGTCTAGGAAAGACAGAGATGAAGCTGGTAGAGACATAGGATTAGCCTCAAGTAGTTCTTGGCATCTTTTAGGCCCTCATCTTTGCTCTGAATGTGAAAGACATTTTTTGTGTGGAAGTGATTCTGTTCAGCCTACAGGAAGGTTCCTCACACTGAGAGGCCAGCTTCCTATCCAAAAGCAAGTTACCCACAGTGACATGGTTATGGGGTAGTGACTCAGAGAGCAGCCTGCTACAGGTAAAATGCCACAAGTCCTAATCATCAGATCAACTCAATCACAACCTAGGAAGTAAATATTGCATCTGCATCGCCTGTCACTACTGTATTCTTTTCCCACCTTCTAGAAATAGCACATTGAAAGACCCAACTCATCTCCAGGGAGATGCAGAGAGGTTCTGAGGGCCCCAAAGGTTCATGGGCCACTGCTGTCTGAAATGTTCCAGGTTGACCTCCGGGAATGGCATTGCTGAGTAAAAGTGTTATCTACTGGGACTCATGTGCTAGTGAGACACTTGCTGTCAGGATAAGATGTAGGAATGAGCATCTTCATTGTCTTCTGAATTAAACATAAAGGTTGCCACCAAGTCTCAAGGACCACTATGAAGGTATGCAATCAGTTTTCATTTCTCAACATTTCTTGAGTTGTTTCTAGTTTTATTTCCTAATAAAGTGTAGAAGGCAGATAGAAATATACACCAGATATGCACAGCATGAGTTTTGTTATATGTAGGCTCTGATGTGGTTGAACAGTTCAAGTAAAAAGTCTGACAGATTGTATCCTTTCTGTCATTTTCAATGCTCTATCTCCACTTTCTGCAGTTCCTGCACTCCCTGCCCAGCTGTGATATAGGATGGGGTCACTGGGTAATAAATACTAAAGGTGGTGTAAACTATCTAGAATATTCTAGTATCTTTGCCACAAAGGGACTATGTTATGCTAATCAGAGGCATTAATACTCACACACCCAGCCAACGAGGACAAGGACATATGTCCATCTCTGACTTCTAAATTCTCTTACACACTTTCCCAAAACTCCTGTAGGGGTCACTAGTCACAAATTACACCTTAGAAACAGTCTAGGTGAGAAGTTCATCACACATTCCAAAGGTTAACCAGAGGCAGTACTGAGTTCTGTGATCGACTTTACTTTCTTGCTCACTGGAGCCTGAAATAAAGAGAACATCTCCTCTATTGTGACTATTCATTTATCTGGAATGTTATTTGTTTGGTCGAAAAGTCACTGTGTAGCTCATTTCATCCCCA